>NW_027466071.1:2520000-3000000 GCF_046127955.1 Nelusetta ayraudi
GTGCTGTCAGGCTGCACCATCAGGCGTGACGAGCCCACCTGCTCAAAACCTTTTGCTCAAAATGTTTCGAATATGTTCGAGGAGTGATTTGACAATTTATGGAGCAGCGTTTCTTTGGTTCGGTCAGATGCCAAACTAACAATTTAGAGTTCCTTTCTCTTAGATTAACACAATTCTAGATCTTCTCAACTTCTATTTAGATGTATAGTTCAATATTTATTATAACGCATAGAACAACATTTGCTTGGTTTATATCTTAATATGTGTTGCCATATAAAAATGAATGTAGAAAACAGTTTATCTCAGTCATTTCATATTTAAACACACATTTCTATGAGAAACTACCATTGAAAAGAATGAGTTCAGTTTAACACCTTTGCTGATCAGCAAGTGAGAGCAGGTTCACACTCTGAGTCGCTTCCTCGGGGTTCACCAACCTGACCTGCGTCTGTGTTTTTGCCCACACCAGGTGCTGCCGCTCCGTCCTTTGGAGACGGACACTTGACCAGCGTCGGGAGAGAGTCCAGAGCGGCGACACTGGCCCGAGGTGAGTGACCAGCAGGGGGCGCTCTATGTCCACTTCAACGCCAAAGCCAGTACACACACAGTCCCTTCATTGTTTTCAACTCGTGAGGACAACCCGAGCATTAAAGTTTAGTTTAGAACAGCGACAATCTGTTTGAGACCTGCCCGACAGCAGAGCAGTCAAAGGCTTTTTTTTTTTTCTTTTCATTTTGGGCGTCATCATTACTGAAACATCTGAGTTCAGCGAAGCTCCTGTTGGAATTCACCAGCAATGCGTCGTGAACAAGCTATGGCCCGGGGGCCACATGCGGCCTGTGAATATTTTCGTCCGACCCGCCGAACTTGAAGAAATGACGCTAATAGTCAGTAAGTCATAGAATAGCAGCAGTTCATCCATTGTTTCAGGGTCTTCAGAGTCATTTCAATAAAGAGCTGTGGGGCTTCAAAGACACTGATTTGGTTGGAACTTTTTGCTTTGGTTCATTTTCAATTGACATTAAAGCAACATGTTTTCTACACATCCCATAATGTATATTTCTTTCCTCCTACGAGGCGGCTCACCAAAACACTCCATCCATCTGCTGCTGCTCCGGCTCCTCTGTCACATATTGGAACCCACTGTGGCCCCACCAGTCAAGAAGTTTTTCCAACTATTGTATTAAAACCTTATAATCTGTCAACGTTAAAAAGGCCGTCGTGCTAAATCTTCCTTTGGATGTCAGTGTAGAGCCGGGCTCTGCCTTAGCTATAAGAGATCCTGCAACACATTAATGCTTGGAGAAATTATCCTCTTCTATCTTTTATTCCTGACCCCATCCCTGGTTCAACATCAGCGGTGTTTTTTTTTTTTTTTTTTAAACATAACCTGCTGTTTTGGTGCACAAAAAGAAAGCCCAAGGAACTTTAAAGACGTCCTTTAGAACCACTCCTAGCTGAGAGAGAGAGAGAGAGAGGGGGGGGGAGACTTAAAGCCCACAGCTGAGGGCCGGGAGGCGGGCAGAGGGCCAGGGCCAGGGCTCGGGCTCGGGCTGGGTACGACAGCGAGCAGCTGCTTTCTGCCGCCGAGCGTCTGCTCAGCTGAAACAGAGCTGCAGAGTCACCGAGCTGTCAGACAGCAGCAGACGCTGAGTAATGCTGTGTGGCTGTGTGGCTGTGTGGGTGGCGGTGGCGTGCAAGGATTAGGGCTGGGAACGTTAACGTGTAGCAGATAGCTGAGCTGTCTCGGCACCACGGAAGCAGCTTGTTGCCATACTAGGAAAAAAAAAGTAGCTTTGGGCTCAGTTTCATGTAATTATGTGAAAGTTTCAGTTAGTTTTCACATGAAACTGACGTCATTTCGTGGAAGTTTTGCGTCTTTGCTCGCTGAGTTTCACGTTTTGTCAAGCTTCCACATTTCTTCCTGGCCGAGACGACCGGCTGAAGGTCAAAGTTCAAAAATGGCGGCCGACGCGGGCGGAGATCCTGGGATTGAAGTGGCTTTGACGGTGTCAGGGTGGTCGGTGCTGCCGCTCGTCGGCCGTTTCGCAGAACCGCCGACCTGCGGGGGCCGTCGTCGCAAACCGTCTCCGGGGGTTTACGCCAAGAAAATATGGCCTGTTGAGGTCAAAGGTCAGAGCGGGCAGACTGGCCGGAGACAGCAGGAAGGCACACAGTAACTCAAATAACCGCCGGTTCGAAACAAGAGGTTAACTCGAGACGCTCGCTCACGTTCAGAGAGCTTTGTTGGCAGGGTGGACGTACGAGTGAAACCCGATGCCCACTTTTGGGTCGCGATCCACTGGTTGAGAAACGCTGTGATAAGGTGTAGCTAATAGCGTGGCAGGTGAGTGGTATTTATCACCCAGATTTGCCACCAAAGTTAATATTATTTGGACATTAATAGGTTCCATATCATGGTCAGCTGCTGCCTAGTTTAGCAGAATTATCTAGGCCGGCCAGCAGGGGGGGTAAAGGAGCTTAAACTGCCGTCACACTCACCTGGTCGCACCGTAGGTGAGGCTCAGTCGGCTCTCTTTTACCACGCGGGCGGGCGTGAGAGGGCAAATCTTTGCGGTGCTATGGATTATGTGTCGATGGCGGTGAGGCACACGTGGTGTGTTTAAGGTCCTCTGGGAGAGCTGGGACAGTTGAGTTGGGGGGCGGGGTGGGGGGCAGCTCTTCGGAAAGTCCCCGTTTCACACGGAGCTTTTCAAGCAGCTCCAGGCGAGACTTGTGTGGTGGTGGTGGTGGTGGGAGGAACTTTGCCTTGTGAATCACAAGTCTGGATGAACAGCTGGAGGACGCAGCCGCACAATAACAGTCGGGCGTGAGACACAACATTGTTTTTGCTTCAAGTTTTCTTTTCTTTTTTTGAGTTATAATAAAGCCACCAAGGATCGTCTGCACATCTGCTCCTGGTCCTTCACTCGCTCCCAGTTGGAGCTCCGCTGTCTACTGCTTTTTTTCTCTTGCTGTTTCCTTTCTTTTCTTTCCTGACTACAACACCCGTGCGCGTGCGCGTGCGCGTGCGCGTGCGCGTGCACGTGCACGTGCGTTTGCCACATCATTTAATATTCCTTGTCTCGAAGCTGCTTGTGGTCACCGCAGCAGCTGTGTGGACCGCCAGAGGACAGCAGACTGGGGTCCAGACGATTTCTGTGTCGCTCTGCTGATGAATTTTAGCGGCTGAAGCGAACGCGATGAGCTCACAGCCCTCTCCTGTTTTTTCCACACACACACACACACACACACACACACACACACACACACGCACTTGTTGTTGTGCGGCGAAACTCACACACGCTGAGCTCATCCCTAAGGTTGGCCGTGAACTCCTCGCACAGTTCGAGCGCGTCGATGACATCACGCATTCCCCCGGACCCTGACCTTTTTAAAGGGATGGCTCATCTGACTTTTGCGATAACGGCTTTTTTTTTTTTTTTTAAGGCTCTAACGATGTCAAATCCTGGCAGAGTTTCAGCATTGACGGCGCCATGAATAAAGATGGACTCGACATCTGCAGCTTCTACAGTCCTAGAATGAAGTCCACTGTCTCGGACTGATGGCGTCGTTTGGAGTGGGCACGCCGCAGTGGAATAGCAAGCAGGCGGCCGATCAATACATAGCTACGCTAAATCACAGCAGGGTTGACAGTCTGCTTTAATCTACTGCATATATTCTGAACTCACCTCGTTGTCTAGGACGATATGAGAAGACGTTTATCATCTGCAGTGGTGGGGAAACACCTGCAGACACCTCATGCATTTGTGATGTGTACTGCTTTGGGCTCAGAGTCGGCTTCAAGTCTCCCAGTGCAGTTTATTTCAGTGCGGCCACTATCATTTGAATAGTTTCATATTGTAAGTACAAAGGTTTATTTTACCACTCGACCGCTGTTTTTTTTTACTACTTGTGAAGAGTTTTTCTGAATACCGCTATCAAAATAAAATGTACTATTAAGTGTGTTGCCTGTGCACTGTTCCATCCAGCCGAGCACTGCATGCTTCAGACAGAGTCAAAGATTCCGTTCCTTGCAACACATTCAGAAAGATTTTACTTTGAACTGTAAACAACAAAACAATTCCCCAGTAGTTTGTTTGCCTCTGGTGCGGCCAAAGCTTTTGAAACGCTTGGTAAATCCCTGCCGAATATGTAATGATCATGAATTGGGTAAAAAAATGAGTGTCCGGGAAACTTTCTGCCACTACTTCAGCATAGTTCTACGTAGCAGCCGTGAAAAAAAGGAAGCCACTTCCAGACAGTGTGTGAACGTTATCTCGAGGGAAGCGGCCACATTTTCCAGAAAGCCGCCCGTTTTTGTGCCAGAACCGAAACCTTATCTGGCTTTGAAGCGCTGCGAAGAAGGCAGACATCTCTGCCGCCGGCCGCTATCTCGGAAATACAATTGCGGAACGGGCCGGAAGTATCTGGATTATTCCCGAGTGCAAGAAGACAACTGTGCATCCCTGATGTCTGGACTGAAGTCTCTCTCGCTGCGCCCGTTGAGCGCTGCGAGGAGCGGCACCGTGTGACTTTTTCACCGAGCAATTATCCCTGAAATGTCATTGACACGCCCACACCTGCAGTCATTAGGACGCGTGTGAAGGCCTGGTGGGGCGGGTGCACGTGCACGTGTGTGATGGAGCCCAGCCCCGTTTGTCCCGACACGTCTTCCGACGCCGTGCGTCCTCCCGCTGACGAGATGCTGCGTCTTGTTCAGACGTGTGAGACGTTGCAAAACAGCTCCCAACTCTAACGGATAGAACAGAACGCCTTCATTAATCCCACAGTGGAGTCCTTTGCATAATCGCAACAACGCATCGTGCAAAACAGATGGAAAATTATTTTAACTAAAAAAAATAACAATTAAATATTTGTAGGGTAACAAAGGGAAAAACCAAGATATTTGCAAATAAAAAAAGAGCCATGCAATTTTATTTTGTAGATTTTATTTTAATTTGAAAGTCAATTTTGCATGTGTGAAATACTGTATTTAGTTCTTTATTGTACCGTATTAAGCTTTGCTTTCCATATCCAGCGTTGAAGCAAAACTCATTTGGGTCCATATTAAAAGGTTCACTGCTCTTTCTGGAGGAAGACTTTTCAAAATGTTGACCTGCAACTTTGCCCAAGTTTGAAACTTTGGCCACGCTGTGCGTTTGTGTCGACGCTCCCTGCTTTAAACCGATCCTCTTTTTTTTTTTCCCCCTGTGGTCCCTCCTTGCAGCCAGGCAGAGCATCAACTCCCTGGGCCACCAGCTGCAGATGAGCCAGCGCTGCCTGGACACGGCCTTCAACTTCTACAAGATGGCGCTGACCAAGCAGCTGACCCGCGGCCGCAAGGCCCCGCACGTGATGGCCGCCTGCATCTACATGGTGTGCCGCACCGAGGGGACGCCTCGTATCCTTCCAGCAGCGCCGTGATACCAAACACAGGTTTTTTGTTTTTTTTCATTAAAATAGAAAACCTATTGCTTCTTTGATCACAACGACAGTCGCGAGCGTGTAACCGAGTCGAACCAGATCATGCAACGTGCAAATATCAAAGAGTCCAAAGTCTCCTCGTGTGGAACAATTTCAAAGGGATCCACTGGCGTGGGTCTGAATAATGAATTTTAAACGTTGTGTTAAATGTTCTTAGTTGAGTAAAGCCACTTAAAAGAAAATAAATAAATAAAGTCCTAAGGAAGTGGCCATATTGTGCACCACTTGGCTACAGTAGTGTTTTCATCACAGCTCATTTGAAAAAAAAGGACGAGATGGGAAAAGCTAATGGTCTAAATCGTGCACAGCCGGCCTTAAAAAGTCCAGTGTGTAACTTTTTATTTTTTTTTTAGCATGTTTGATATTTAGTTCACTGTCAGGTGGGCTTTATTAGAAAAATGGTGGTGCGAGATGGCAGCTAGCTAGGAGCGAGACCCTTATTGCTCTTACGTACAATATGAGAACCATGCTAGGGATTGGAAAACCAAATGACTTTTATGGTAGTGTGATTATACACGTTTATTACTGTATTTATGGGCAGTATGTGAAGCCTATGAATATAAAAATCGTAAATTAAGCCACATTTTACACACTGGAGCTTTAACCAAGAAAAACAACCATAAACACACCTTACGCTTAAAAGTAGATACTTTCTGTGCAGCATCAGCAGCAATGTGATTGCGGCCGTCGTCTGCATCCGGACTGTAAACAGAAAGTAATATCAAGCCATTATTTTCCCAAGGTCGCGCCAACGGCCGCCTGGGCGACGCGCTGAAGGTCGACGGTGCGCACTGCACCCGCTCGGCCCTTTAATATCGCTCCAAGGAGGAGGATGATGATGATGATGATGAGGGAACCTGCTTGAACAGGCGTCGCTGCGCACTGCATGAAACCTGCCTATCACGTGACCCCCACCTGTCAATCTCTGCCCAAAGATGGGAACGTCCGGACGCACGAAAGAAACCAACAGCAACACAGTGAAATGTGCTGTTTTACTTTGAAGTTGATCAGAATGAGATCCAAGGGCGACTTGGAAGCATTTTTTTTTTTAGAATTTTCAAAGCAGCTACTAGCAAATATTTCTAAAGAATAATGTAGAAAGAAAAGGGGGGGAGGGGGGATATCCTGCCTGCGATGCAGCCCCACTGACAGGAGAAGCACCCGGGTGTCACTGGAACCCTTTCACGTTTATTAACAGCCCAAAAACTGTCACTAGCTTCAGCTGAGACCGAGCGTGCACTCTCATCTCCCCCGATGTGCATCTTGACCTCATGCAGGGCCCCGGTGGAGGTCATGTGACCTGCGCTCTGTTTTTCTTAATGTTTTTTTTCTCATAATCTGCTAATGGCAGCTTATTGAAGCCCAGCGTGTCCTGCCGTCCTGGGGATAATGGCACGTTACACTCCAGCCTTTCTCATTAGTCTGGCGGCTCTTTGTTCTTTGTTTTTTTTTTTTTTTTTTTTTTTTTTACCCGGCTCTCCTTTTTTTTTTTGTTTTGTTTTGTGTTTTTTTCAGCCCCTCCCACCGCGCACTGACTCACTTCGCCTCCGAGGACGAGTGCGTTACGTAACGTGGGCGAAGGACGGGCTCACCTTTTGAAAGAGGGCGGGGAGGGTGTAGCGCTGCATTATTTAGCCTTTGTGTTTGTGTGTGTGTGTGTGTGTGTGTGTGTGTGTGTGAGTGTGAGTGTGTGAGGCAGGCAGGCGGTAAAAATATCCCAGCTCGCTCCTCTCCTCCCTCCTGCAGGCGAGCGAGTCTCGTCGCCGTCGTCATTGCAGGAGAGAATCGGGGACAGAGAGAGGGAGAGCGGCGAAGGGAGGAACTTCTGTCCAATCGCTGCTTTGAATCTGAGGAGGGCCGACGCTGTGACAAATGGCATTATGGGGTCCCTTCACCCTCCTATAGCACTGCTGAAAACGAGCCAGGAAGTGGGAGGAAGTTTAAAGGGTGGGGGGGGTGTGTGGGGGGGGGACTGAGGAATCCACGTCCGCTTTGTGTTCAGGAACCAAAATCGTCTTTGCCCCCTTGGACGTTTTTTTCCCCCCAAGTTCCTCCAAAGTGATTCCCAAGTGCGTGGAAATCCATCAAGTCAAAATGGAAAATCTTGCGAGCTCATCAATCAACTCCCCGGCAGCTGTCACTTAGCCGAAACGCCATCAGTGATGGTTAATCACGGCGCGTCATGCGCTGCGATACAGTCGGATGCTTCTGCTTCCCCCGGGGTGATCGATCTTCCTCCTCGACACTTTGCCACCAACCGCCTTCCCAGAGCAGCAGTGAGGCTACAGGCGGCTGTCGCCTCTCCGATCTTCACCTTGTTCGGCTCATTTCCTCACTGAAGGTCCTCTGACTGTTCCAGACCTTCCAGAGACGCCGTTACCCCAGAAACACGACATGAAACTCCAGAGAGCAGGAGTGCCTTAAGCCTTTAAGTTGCAGCGAGTCTCACAGTTGTGGTTTGTTAGAGATGGAAAATGAATGAGACGCTGCGTTTTTCATTCTGAACTATAATCATCTTCACATTGTTATTGTTAAGACGCCTTTAATGGATTTTCCTCCGAGGCCCAGAAAGCACAAACAGTAATTTTACACTTTTCACAAATAGACTGCAATATTATTCAACTTTTTTTTTCATCCCTTTGGATGAAATGGATTATGTTTTTTCGTAACTGATTCCCTGTCTTTACTGTTGGCAACACCAAAAAAAACACTGCTCCTGTGCAGACTCATGGCGAGCCAGTCGAGTTGACTCGTCCAGTGCAGGTCAGTTCTCCTTATCGGCGCCCTGTTAATGTTCACATCTCCCTCTGTTGACCAGGGAAACAACTCGCGAGCCTTTCAGCTTACAGAAATTCCACAAAACTCGAGTTCTGCAAGCACTTCAGGTCCTTTTCAGTGCAGTGAGCAGAGTGACATCAAGTCCCATTAGAAAGAAATTGTCGAAATGATCCTGATGAAATTCTGGATGTCTTTGCAATGTTGATGCGAAGCAAACAAACCCTGGCACAGCAAAAGTCGGGGGTCTCGGTACGAGACCACCTTGGTTCACTGTAGGTGTGACTGCAATCCAAATTAAACATGGGAAATAAACTGCCGGTGGAAAGTTAATTACCGTAGTTAGTTATTAATTATTAGTTCTTAGTTTATTGTTGGTCTCCACTGATGAAACATGAAGTCCTGTGTCCAGAATTCTGAACCACACCTTTTAATTCTAGGGAACAAGTGTGGCTGCTGGATTCTGGCCAATAGACAAGCAGCTGCCCCCCCCCCCCCCCCGCCCCCCGGCCCCGCCCCATCCTCCCCAATCTCCAACTGCACTGAATCTGCACAGTGACAGGTTGTGGTGTAGTCCAGCCCTTCAATATTTCTGCTCACCTGTGGAGGCTGAAGCCTGGCGAGTGTTCATAAATGAACAAATGGGACGCCAGGTCCCAGATGTGTTGGGGAGGAAAAAAAAAAAAAAAGGCCTCCCGGCGTTTTTTATTCCCCCCCCGATTAACGGACTTGCCTGTAATCTCCAGACGGCGTGCGTCCTCTGGATTATCTTTTTCATTTCATCTGCGGCGCCGCCGCCGCCGATTCCATTGTGAGGCCTTTTTTCAGAGGAGCTAATCCGTCAGGGTCAACCTAGAGATGGGCCCTGCCGTCGCCACGGTTACCGTGGGTGGGGGCTGGGTGGTCCTGCTCAGGTCCTGCCTCAGGTCTGCTGGGAGGAACGGACGACGTCCGGAGGCTTTGGCGAGTCGCATTGGATTCGCCGTCGCAGCCGCGAGAGCCGAACGCTCCTCGTTTCTTCCATGTCATTATCAGCCGTCGGCAGCGCTGGTGTAGCGTCTTTAGAGGTAATGAGGTTTTCTTGCGGTAGGGGGCGCTCTCTGGCTGGAAAGAAAACAGCCAAAGAGCTGTTTCGTTTTGCCTCTCCCCCCCGCCCCAAATTTGTTCATTTCTCGCACCTTAATCCCCTAATTCCATCTCGGACAAAGTCCGCAGAAAACATTTGGAGGAAGTGACCATTTAAAAAAAAAAAAACAAAAGAAGAAAATAAACCCAAAGTCAATTGGACGATAATACGACGATAAGCTTGAAGAAAATAATACAGTCTAAAAGCAGAACTTTTTAACAGTTTTTAAAATACACTGATATGTAATGTCACAATCTACAATACAGTTTGACTCTTTGCCTCTGAGCAGTTAGAAAAATGATCATTCATAGGTTGCCATTTTGTGTTTTACTCTCCAACTGGTTGGTTTATGTCCCTGACCAGCCGCTGGCAGACATGCTGCTTGATCTCAGCGACATCCTGCAGGTGAGTGTCGTTCATTCTTCATTCTCCATTCTCCATTCTCCATCTTCATCGTGATTCCCGTTGTGCGCTGCTCACACACGACCATTAACGTGTCTTTTTAATGGAAGACACACTGACGGAACTGTTGAGAAGCTGCGGCCATTGCTTACCACGCGGCTTCTTGTTTTTTACCAGAAAGATTCGAACCTCAAAGTACAAAAAAAAACCCCCACCGAAAATCTGTCTGTGTCTCTAATTTGTTGATGAGCCAATCAGCTGCTTGCGCTCGCTTATTTTTAGCTTATTTTTAAAACGTGCACTTTCCCAGCCGCCGGCTTCCGTCACTGCCTGGTTTTTTAGCTCCTGTTTAAATGCACGTCGAGGGCCTCGCCGTGACCGCTAAGACTCCCATAATGCACCTCTGCCTCACCGCTGCTCGTCGCTGCTCCGTCTCGGCTGCCGACTTTCACCCGTGTAATTTAAACCCGTGTCTCGTGTGTGTGTGTGATTATATTTGGAAAGCACTCCATGTGTCTGCACAGTGAATGGCAGCTCAGTGATTCCCAGTCAGTCAGTGAGTCAGTGGGGTGTGGCGTTGCCGGACCAGCCGGGCTGCAGGACATTTCTTTACCACAGCTGGTCAGTCAGGGCCTTCCCTTTTTTTTTTTTTTTTTTTCATGCACCCAGCTGTCCGGGAGGAGGCCCCCCCCCCCCCCATCCCAAAACCCTCTGCACCCTCCCCCACTGTCCACACCCCTTCCGAGGTGGCTGTGCAGAGGGGTTTGCCAGGGTGGGGGGGGGGGGGGGGGGTGGTCAATAACGTGGAGCATTCAAGGCTGTGGCTGCAGGGTGGGGATTGGGATTTTTTTCCTTCTGCAGATTGATCCACCGCCAGGTCCTTTTTATTTTATTTTTTTAAAAGCACATTGTTGAGATGAGCGAGCCAGACTCAGTGAAGCGTTGATCAAACCTGCTGATGGATCAATACCCACCGCGAAACACCGACGGCTCCTCCCTCGTCGCTCCTCTTTGTTTTGCGTGCGTTGAATGCTTTTCTCCGCCGCACGTGCTGGACGTTGGGCAACAGGTGGCTTTGGGGTGGAGTGAGGCGACGCAAAGGATCCCACTATGTGGTCCACAGCTCCATCTGTCAAGGGGTCTCCTCAGGCCAAGAGCAGTTTTTCTAGGTTGTATCTGTGGGCGGCTCCTTACTGTTGTTGTTAATATCGGTAGTAAAGGTTGTTTTGTTGATCTCATGCTGCCATTGATAGATTGCTCATTGAATGATGGAACTAAGATATTTAGAGGTGTAGTTTACTCACAACTCAAAGATGTCTCACCCCAGTGTTGGCTGAGGCTCGGCCGGCAGTTTCTAATGTCTCTGGCTGCAATCTTCTTGCCCACCCTTGGTATTCACCTCACACAGGGTCATGCCTGTCACTCGCGCGCTCTTGCTGATGGTCAGCATTACACGCAACGTTATCGCGCAGCAGCCGTCTTGAGATTTCTGCCAAGTTTGCTCCATCATTCACTGCCATACAGGGGATCGGATTCTAGCGTCGCATTGAAAAGATGCTGGGAGGGTTGGAATTCCGTACGCTGGCCAAGCCATTCCTCCAAATTTTGGAATACCGTATCGGGACACTTGGTGGACACCACACGGCCAGAGTCCTTTTCCCCACTGGGTAACTTCAGAATGGTGGATTAAAAAAAAAAAAAAAAAAAAGTGTCACCCAAGACTGCTGACAACAGGGTGAGCAGTAAATTGTTGGAATGTCAGTTTTGAGGGACTGGAAAGGAGGTTTGGCTCTCCAGCGTCCGGCTGTGCGGAGTCGGAGCAGATGTTGCCTCGCCTCGGCTTCTTTGTTGCGCTGGGATTTTGTTCATTCAAGCATTAATTTGCACCCTGCGGTACTACACAGAGGTCAGAGAAGTCGTTTGACCGAGGACACGTGCCCCCCCCCACATGCTGAGGTGTATTTGCATACGAATGCCCCTCCAGTGTGGCTTCAGTGTGTCGGAAACTCCTGGTGCTCAATTGTTACGTATCAAAGTGTTCTTCAAAGAGACACTGAGTACACACACTTTCTTTGAAACGTTTTAGGCCGTTGTTTATCCTCCCGATTGTGACTTTTTGGCGACCTGTTGAAAAGAGCTGTGAGCACATTCAGGTCCTTTTTTTTTTTTAGGTCTGGGGAGGATTTGAGCAGAAATAAACGGCGTAGCCACGACGTTCCTGCTGCCCGCAGACCAGAGAGCAGCTGTTTCCGTTCAGCAGGTCCCCATCAAGCAGCCCTTAATTGAAACGTCCTCTGCGGAGCCTCTGCGGATGTGTCTCCAGTTCAAAGCCCACCCCGTATCGGATAACGGCGGCGTGTTTTTGATCAGGGATGGTTGAAGTTGACCTTTGACCTGGGAAGTTTCACTTGCGCCTGTGAAGGAGATGTCTTGTCTCCCTCGTTACACATCTACTGCCCTAATGACATTATTATTAATATACAGTAGTTGGAAAAAAGTTTGTTAGACCCGCTTACACCTTTACCCATCCCAATTATTGTCATTAAATATTTGCCAAAAGAATTATTTGTGCGTTTCAAAAGGTTTGGCTGCATCAGAGACACACAAACAAATGATCTTGTTGTTTATTGTTAGAAAAAGTAAGAAAACTAAATTCTTGGAGTTCTTGTACTCTTGTACTATGTGTTGCAAGGGACGTTGTCTTGTTGAAACCTTCTTTTGCACTGCACTTGGAGACTTGAAGTTGATTCTTGCCCGAGGTGCCTGAGGTGCCCACTCTCAGTTGTTCTGGGGTTCTTCTTTCCCCAGTTTAGTTAAGTTCTGAATCAGCTGCAGAGGGTGAAAAAGCCCGACTGAAAGAATCTGTGATCCGGGGGTTGCGATCAAATCTGCCCTCCGGCGACGAAGACTTGAGTCCCAATGGGTCGCCAGTCCATTAGAAACCCCAATGTGGCATCACTACTGTGCACTGGTGGTGTCTCCACGTCCTTCACCACGGCAGAGTGAGGACGGTCGCTGGCAGCAGCGCAGCTCCCTCCTGAATCAATACGGTTGCTTTGCCTTGGCCGGTCGCCATCGTCCATGTTGTTCTTCTCAAGGCGACGCCAATACACTCGGACGGCCAACGGACCCCCCCCCCTCCCCCTCCCCTCCACCCCACTGGCTATCTTTACCCACCCCACCTTGTTGCCAACACGTCCGCCTCTTGCTGGAATCCATGAAGTCCCAGAATAGCAGCAGCAGCAGCAGCATTTGCTGCCGAACCCTTGAGAGCGAGAGTCCGTCCGTCTGACCCCCCTCAACCCCCCACCAGGGTGGGCACCGGGGTGTAAAGGCGCGACCCAAGCTCCCGACCCGAAGCCGACCCGCGGCTTTCCCTTCAGATCCCACCCAGACTGAACCCGAGGCTGCGGTGCCGGTCGCTTCTTCGCTGCCGCTGACGACCATGCGGCCGCTTAGGTCTTCGTCATTCCTCTTCACATCCTCTCTTTAGACGGTGGAAGGAGGAGTGGGGTGGGTGGATGGGGGTGGGGTGGTTGACGGGGGGGGGGGGTTGGGTTTGTTGCCGCAATCTACAGCCGAGCCTTCTGGAGGTGCTGCGGGGTGAAACACAATGAAACATCTGTGATGGGCGGTGCCAGTGCGATAACCCCCGATGACACCCTCATCCGTCGCTCAGCCGACCCCCGGTCAGCCCTCTAACACACACACACACACACACACACCCCACCCTCCTCGGTCCCTCATTTACCGCCAGGTTCATTTGGCCTTATCAGGTCCTGCGCAGAGAATTTGAAGTATAAAATCAGCAGATTAATCCTGTTGAGGATTTACCGAATTTTAATTAACTCTTTTTTTTTTAGCTTGTATTTTGATTTTCCCTCGGCTCCAATAAGCAAATAGCCAACATGGCTTTTGAAAGTTACTGCGACCCGACAGAAAAAGCCCATCGTTTTCCAACATTGAACGGCCCTGAATCTGTTGCAGAGCTCAGCAGCAGTAGCAGCAGCAGCAGCAGCAGAGATTCTCGCGTTTGCTCAGCAGAATGTGTTTGCACTTTCAAACTACATTATATTCAGTGAAAGACCTGAAAGCCAACACTCTACTGCAACTATTGAGCCAGTCGCTTCACATCGACGTCTGCCTGTTCCTCACAACCAAAAAAGACAACTAGGAAAACGCCCTGGACCATGCCAAGGACACTGCAAATGTGTTTTGTTGAGAATAAATTCTTTATTAACAATAATTAAAAGTGGTTGTACCGGATGTTTTTAGCAGCATCCTGGCTAATTTGGCCATTTTAATAACAGATTAGGATTAAAGCACGCTGAGCTCTTCTGTCTCTAATGTTGTTCCATCAAGGTTCTTTTTTTCCAGGCTCGAGCCGAATGAATTTAACGTCTTAAGTGTTTTCTGAGGTTTTTGCTGGGGTGCACTGCTGCCTCAACAGAGACAGAATAATAGCAAATCTAGACCATGAGTTCCATTATTCATAAATCAGAGAAATAGGATTCAGATTGAGTTCTTTGCTCGTGAAAAATGCCTTTTCAGACGTCAACTCTTCTGCTAACTATAAAATTATGCATCATTCAAACAACATATGAGTCTTAATTGGACGATATGTTGAAAACACGGATATTTCCAGGCCAGGCTGCTTGTTTTGTTGGCTTCTCTGTATTTTGAGGTGGCCTGTCCTCACTCGCTCCCGCCGAAGACACAACTCCTCAGCTCTGAGCCTTAATAACACTTTGTCCCTGGGCGGAGGTTATTTTTATATTGTTCTTGGAGAGAGGCTGTGATTATCGAGGAAGACTGCGGCCGGCGCAGCAGATAAATCAGGTCAAACTCAAAAGACGCAGAACTAAAAACGTCCTCCTGCCTGAAATAAAGTCTGTGGGCCAGAGTGACTCCTGCGCCGGCGATTGGGAGGGTCGGGACGGAGGGGAGGTGACCCGTGCTTTGATGGAAATTAATGGAGCCGTCCCTCGGGTCCCCACAGGCGGCACCGTGGGAGGAAAATCCCCTTTTAAATAGCCCAGAGCTCAGCTTTTAATCACACGTATTCATGTGAGATGTTCTCTCACCTTCAGTCGGTTATGTAACCAGAACGTCCGACCTGACGGTGACGCAACAGCCCAACAGTCTGTTAGTCACACACACACACACACACACCCATCGTTCTCATTCTACCCCATATTAGCAACATGGAAGTCATCATAACTGTCAGCAGCAGAGTTTTTCCTTTTGTCCGTGTCGAGTCGTCTTTAATGAAGTCTCCACCTTCTTTCTCCACAGGTCAACGTCTACATACTGGGGCGAACCTTTCTGGTCCTGGCCAAAGAACTGTGCATCAACGCACCAGCTATAGGTACACACACACACACACTGGCTGTGTTGCTCCCACACCACTTTGTCATCACTCTGTCTGTGTGTATATATGTCTATTGCCGTGTCAGGATTCCTCAGGTTTGTCTGCCATGATGTGATTTTATTTCACTGGTAAACTTAACTAAAAAGTTATTGTCATCATTTGCAAATTAAAGTGATATTTCTAAACATTTGCAATATTCCTCTGTATGGATACGTGTGAAAAACCACCTCCATGAGAGCATCAAAACCTCTTTGCCATATTTGAGAGCTTTTTTCCAAGTTACATAGTGACATATTTAGGTTTTGTGCAGATCTAGGGGTGATGGAAACGCAGCTATTGAAGGGATGGTTTTAATTTCCTAAATATCAGGATTTTATTCTGACACTTAAGACATATAATACATATAATTCTCACCAAATAATTTCGCATGAGAATAATTTGCGGACCTCGAACCCTGTGATCGTGACTGAGGCGCAGTGAGCAGCTTCAGTGTATTATCAGCCCTATTAGTGCAAACAGCTGTAGTAGGTGTTTGATTTTCCTTCTACATGGCTCTCAATCTTGTTATTTGCAGCACTCCAATAAAACAACCATCACACTTTGACACTTTGAGCCGTGCATTGCACTGAACAACCTCTGTTTGGTGCGCAGGTGCAGTTCACACAGTCATAGCCAGAGGGCGCTGCAGCCCGTCAGATCACACACGCAGGCACCATAATGACATGACATCTGTGGCTTCAATCACATTAGAACCTTTATGTCGTATCGTCAGGTGTATAAGCATTCATACAGAACACATCTGGTCACGTCCGACAGCATCAAGCTGTCACAGCAACCCCCCCCCCCCAACTCATTTTTACAAAAACACTCCACGTTTCAGAGGCCGCGAGCGCTCGAGTGCAAAACAACTCTTGATTTTTCCTTGATGAGGATCTTTAGGGTTTTTTTCTTGTGAAACTACATCAAGCGTTGTAACCTTGCGTAACGCCGCCCGCTCCACACTACAGTAGCAACATTGTGTTTCGACTCGCAAAGAAGGAAAAAAAAAAAACGCACAATTTGGAGCAGCCCCCCCCCCGCTCGTTCCGGTTTTGCGGAGCTCAGCTTGGTTACGTAACCACAAATCGCTGCGTTAATATTGTTGTTGCATTTTTTCGCTGCAGCGAGCGGCCTTTGAACGCAGGCATCAAAGCAAAAAATAGAAAAAAAAACAACCCAAAAAAATAACATGAACCCATTATTTAAATAAAAAAATAACTTTAAATTAAATTAGATAAAACAACAGCTCCTTGGTGTTTCTTCTTCTTCTTCTTCTTCTTCTTAAAATAGTCTCTCTCAAAGAATGATCCAGGCCATTTAGTGTGACGTCAGTCCAGAGCAGGGGTCACCAACAGCGGGGGTCACGACCAGCAGGTCGCCCCCCCCCCCGCAGGACCTCATGAGTTCTTAAAAAAAGTAGCACAACTCGTTGAGCTGCGTCTCAAATTCAATCTTATCCAACCCGTGCAAAGTCATCGCTGATAATTATTGAGGACTCATGAACGTGATTGGTGTCTTCACATCGATGAGCGTCATTAATAACCACACATACTCAACTCAAACCCAGAGTGATTTCCAGGAGAGTGTTGGAGCAAACTGCCCGCCGGTTGCTCGACTCCCTGTGTCCCCATGAAGGAGCTCAGCTAGGTTGGTGACCCCTGGTCCAGAGTCTTTAATGCTACATTACTTTGAAGGCTGGGAGGCGAGGCAGGTGGGGGACGGGGGGAGGGGCAAAGTGGACCTCATCTTCAGTTCCACCAGCAGCAGCTGCAGCAGCTTATGCATAGAAGACAAGCTCGGGGATCTGCCCCCCCTGCACCCCGGTGCCGTTGGTGCTGTCGGAGGAGCACTGGAACTGGAAGGTGACCTTCCCGCACTGCACCTCCGTCATGCCCTCCTGGCCGAAGTAGCTCAGCTCGTTGCCGTCCAGCACGGCGCTGGCCGTGTAGAAGGTGTCCTGCTCCACCTGCACGGGGTGCTCGAACCACACGGCGAACGTGCCGCTGGAGCCGTCCGACACGAAGCGGGTCAGGTTCTGCGCCAGCGTCACCCCCTGCCGCTTGAGCTCGATCTTGACGCCGTACTCGGCCTTGCCGCCGCTGGAGCCGTACAGGCCCAGGCCGGCCACGAACACCCGCCGGTCCACGGCGAACTGGATGCTGTCGCAGCGGCCGCGGTAGCGCCACTGGTTGCTGCGGTAGGCCGACGACTGGAAGCGGTGGCAGCGCTGCGGCGCCAGGCCCTCGCGGGCCGCCAGCGGGAAGTCCAGCCGCGGCTTGGCGGCCGCCGTGTACCACAGGAAGACGCTGTGGCGCTCCTCCAGCGTCAGGGCGTCGCACTGCGCCGCGCCGTTGGCAAACTCCTCCAGGCTCATGGCGGGCACGCGCACCAGGTAGAGCGCCTTGCCCAGCGCCTCGCGCCGGTTGCGGGCGGTGACGGCCACCCCCCGCCGCGCGCACTCGGCGGCGGCCCAGCGCATGACGGCGTCGAAGACCAGCGCCTCCTTGGCGTTGAGCGTCTCGCGCCGCAGGATGACCTCCAGCGTGCAGCGGTCGATCTCGCAGAAGCCCTCGGAGGCCAGCGAGAGCTCGGCCTGGGCGTCGATCACCTCCCAGCAGCGCTGCGTCAGCTCGGGCTCCTCGAACAGGCGGCTCTGCGACAGCAGCACGCAGGCATTCTTGGCTTCCAGGCTCGTCTCCAGGAAGGTGACGCAGGCTCGGGCCAGCGCCGGCACGATGTACTTCTTGGCGGCGTACAGGGTGGCCAGCACCGTGTCCGCCTCCAGGTCGATCTCATCGCTGTACATGTACCTGGGAGAGAGAGAGAGAGAGAAACTTTTTATCTAACTGGAAAATTCTCTTATTTTGCAAGGAAAAGGGAAGGATAGATGTACTTGACCCCTAAAGGTGAATTTCTGTCACCAAACTCTGCCGTTGCAGCAATACAAACAAACTATACAGCATCACAACAGTAATCTAAGTGAATCAAACTAGGACAAAAAAAACAAACAAAACAAGAACAAGATGTACAAACTGCAAAAGGCAGTCGATTGTACTGAAAAAGTCCAGACTGTTATCTGTCTCACAGCAGGGGGAAGAGTTACTGTACAGACGGTAAAATAAAGATGTGAAAAATGATGATTGTCATGTAATGCGGAGCCCACATGCTCCTGTAAAAAAACAACAACCCTTAAACGTGGCCTTAGCGAGCCAAACCAGTGCCACTTTAAAACAGCAGCGAAGGCCTATTACTTAGAACTACAACTGCCTTTGTTCCCCTACAAGAAAATAGACAGAGATGTCTCTTGTCTCGTCCAAGCCGGCAATTAGAGAGTTTGCCAGCACTTCAGCGTGACCCCGCCCCCACCCTCCCTCCTCTTTCTGGTCGCCCATGCGTGAGGGACTGCGAGCGAAGTTGGCTTACTTCAGCAGAATGAGAAAAGCAGCAGGTTCCACATCTGGGATGTGGATCTCGGACTCCTCCTCCGCCAGATCGCTGTAAAACATGGCACAGAAGACGGAGCTTCCCACGGCCAGCACGTACTGCAGGGAGGGAGAGAGAGAGTGTGTGTGAGAGAGAGAGAGAGAGATGCGTTGCTTAGAGCATTCAAACAAATATATAAGTAAAGAGTTCATGCGTTTAAGTTTTACGACACACACACACACCAGTGACTGCGGCGTTGGTTACCTTGTGTGCCGGGACCCGCTGGGAGTCTCCGGTGGGGCCGACGATGAAGTGGACGTCGGCCATCATCTCATTGTTAAACATCAAGGCGTTTCTTTAAAGGAGGAGAGAAAAAGAGGCACAGGATGTTACACAATCAGTGTTAAAAGCAAACAAAACAAACAACAAACCTTCACCTGCGTCCATGAACTTCTAACAAGAACCTCCTGATTGACATTAACGTTTGTAATGCAGTAATTATTATTCATTAAAGCGTTCAACCTCTCTCAAGAACACAACTTTAGTTTGTAAGGGCCGAAATTTAACACAAAAAAAAAGGCATAAAAGTGTTCTTAGATTTACGATGCAGGAGCTCCCAAACACAGGAGGTGCGTGGGGGTGACGCTCATATGTCCATCGTCATCATCATCATCACCATCATTTATTATCGTCAAATAACTCTCTATCTCTCCCTCACACACACACACACACACACACACACACACACACACACACACACACACACACACACACACACACACTCGGCAGTGTTTACCTCTCTCGCGCACACGCACACACACGGGGCAGTGTGTTTACCTCTCTCTCAGCGTGGGGTGGCTGCACTGCCAGCTGGGCGGATCTATGTTGTTGTTGTTGATGTTGTGCTGGGTGGTCGGGCTGGTCGCCGCGCTACTGCCTCCTCCTCCACTACCACCACCTCCTCCTCCTCCTCTTCCTCCCTCTTCTCCTCCTCCTCCTCCGCATCCTCCACCGCCGCCGCCTCCAGTCCGGCTCACCTGCGCCTCCTTGGCCTTGTCGGCGTCCGCCACCGTGGTGCCGACGTTGGCCAGGTTGCAGTTGTCGCTGTCGGCGGCCGGGTACAACTCCGCGGCCATCTTCTGCCTCTGCTGCCGCTTCTTGCTCGTCAGCGACAGGGCGAGGATCTCATAACACACCGGCAGCCCGGCCGGCAGCTTGGCGGTCACCTTCCTGGACTTTTTCAGCGTTTCCGGGAGCAGCAGCAGATACGTCAGGCACCTCATGATCCGGCCATGGTGGAGCAACCTGCAGTCTGCCGTTGGCATCGGCGCTAAGCGAGGAGTCGTCGTCGTCGTCGCCGCCGCGGTGGTGGTGGTGGTCGTGGTCGTCCTCCACCACTTCCCACCCACCCAAACACCGCTACCAGCAGCACCAGCAGCGGTCTGGTCGTCCGAAATGAACCGAACGGCTGTTCCGACCGTCGCCGAGAGTCGCTCCTTGGCGAAGTTTGCGCGACTGGATCCCGAATAGAGTCCTCCTTCTCCTCCTCCGCCTCCGGTCGCTGCCAACAACTTTGACCGCAAAACACTCTCCCCTCGGCGGTCACCTCATCCTCCCCGGGCTGAGCAGCCTGCTCCTGTTTTCCCTTTTCCAGCGAGATAATCCGGATAGTCTCCGCTGCTGCTGCTGCCTTCCTGTTTTATTCCACAGCGCCAGAGCGTTAATCCTCCACCCGAGTTCTTCTTCTCTCTCTCTCGCTCTCGCTCTCTCTCTCTCTCTCTCTCTCTCTCTCTCTCTCTCTCTCCAGCTCCGGTCTTCCTCCTCCTGCTGCTCCTCCGCCGCGGTCTGTCAGCATCCGAAGCGAGCGCTTCTATGACGGGACTCTGCGAGGCTCCGCTCGGTTTTCTTGTCCGCTCGACTCTCTCTTTTGCGTCGTCGTGATCCCTTTCGGACGGCCCAGGTCCTCTCCCGAGGACCAATCACATTCGCCTGCCGTCGTGACGTCAGGCGAGGGGCCGAAGCGCCGCCCTCCGGCAAACTCCAGAGTGCGTCAAGCACCGGAGCCGAGCGGCGCTCCGCCTCGGCCCCCTCCTGCTCGTCAGAGTCGTCGGTGGTGGTGGTGGGGATAAAAATAAAATGAAAATAATGATATCAAAAAAAGAAGGCCGGGTGTGGGCTATTTGACCCTCCAGCGAAGCGGAGTGAAGAGGCGGACTACCCCCCCACCCCACACTCTCCCCACCATCACGTTGCTAAAAAGCTCTCAAACATGGCAACCACCAACTGCGTAGTGAGGCTGGCGACTAGTTGGATCAGTTTAAATCAGGGATGTTAATCTCAAATTCACAATGAGGACACATAATAGTTGGACGAAGTCTCGGGCCAACATATGGAACGAGCAAGTTTTAATACTACACAATAAGCAACGCAATATTTCACACATGCAAAATCGAATTTCAAATTTAAAAGCTCATCAAAATATATCAAATGTAAATAAAAATCTTGTGGTTCTTTTTTTTTTACTTGCAGCCATCTCATTTAACCTTTTTTTCCACAGGCCGATAATCATTTTTTTTAGATAAATAACAACAGTAACCCAATTAAGTCATAATAATATCCTTCAATGAACGTCCTTGCCCTGATTGACGCGCCAAAATACCAGCCGAGCATTCTGGGATTTGTAGTATTAGCCGTACATGTGCTGTATAGTACTCGGTGGGAAATATGGGAAGAGCATGTAAATACGTTAAGAACAACAACAACAACAACAACATTTACACCCTTTCTTTGATTCACCAGTTGCCATTTGTATGGATGAGCCAAACACATGGGGAAATAATTTATTTTTATCCTCCGCCTGCCTCTGTGAGGTTTGATCTCCTTCGCTGATGGAAAGCATCGCTGGTGTTCAGTCAGATTTTGGGAGGCTTCGCTGACACTGTGGTTTCTCGCTTGTGCTGACACTTTCCCTGTTCAAATAGACCAGAAAAGCTTCACAGTGCTGCGCCAATTTATTTATTTTTGGTGCTCGGTCCCCCTTCGCCAACTCCCCTGCTGCCCCCCCTTCCTCACACACACACACACAAATTGATGATATAACCTTAATGTTATTCATGCGTCCCCTCTCCCCTGCGTCCTGATTGAAAGGCGCAAGTTCACCCCCCCGCCCCCCTCCCAGTCTCCAGGGGTGGTCGCAGTAATTTGGTGCAAACGTGTGGAAGCAGGCAGGTTGAGAGGAGAGTGGGAACAAGGTGGAGGGGCAAAGAAAACTATTGCACTCCATCACAGAATGACTCCTGGGCTCTATGAGCATCACAGATTGATTACGCTCGACACGGAATCGTTTACTTTTTTTTTTTTTTTTTTAAGAAAAGGCTTTTTAAAGCTCCTTTTTTCCTCCTGGCTGTTCATATGGATGGCAGCAAAATGAAGCGGTGACGGCGAGCTGCGCCGACGTATCATTACTCGGTGTGGAGCGGGGAGGGCGAGGGGGAGGGGGAGAGGAAGGGCTCCGCCTGGATCTTGTTACCAGCTGGCTCGACCAGCTTTCCACTGGACCGCTCTTTAAACGCAGCCTTCCACTTCACACACGCTGGATCGGCTGTCGCCTCCGCCAGGGCAGGAGCTCAACTCATTGTTTCTCCTGCCACAAAGGGAAACTGGACGCCTGCTAATTTCAGCACCAAGTTTGACTTCTGAGCACTTTTAGAATTAACCAAAAAAAAGAAAGAGGAAAAAAAAAATCAAAGCAAACTGTCCACCTGTCAGGCTGTTTCATGTTAAAAGCAGGTGGTTCAGATGTGTGTTTTTTTATGCCTCTCTTTAGTTGAAACCAAAGTCTTCTCAATAAAGTCAATGACATGCTTCACTGCGCCATATGGAGGACCAAACCGGCCAAAGTAGAATGAATCGCAGCTGTGTTAATAGTTTAAAGTATCATTCTGTGGTAAAGTTAGTTTTTTTTTGTTTTTTTTTTGGCAACTTCGGATTTTAGTTAAATCAAAATGTTTTTTTTTTCCTTTTTGGTAACTGAAATGAAAAACAAGTCCTGAACAATCACAGTTTAATTAATGATTTTTACAGTAACTAAACAAATTTACTTATTTTGACACATTTGGCAGTAAAATAAATGCGGCATTGAATTGACGATTTGATCACGATTAAGTTGAAAATCATCTCATACATTATGTCTCGGTCACATCCGCTCTAATTTTGTCCTCAAATTCTGGCCTTTTTCCATCACAACACATTTATCTCGTTCCTTCAGCACAACCGAAAGACCTTAGCTCAAGTCGCTGGACATTTTTCGCGAAAAAGATTCGAGACTTGGCTTTTCGGCTGGAATGCGGCTCTCACGGGTCCTTTTGCCAGCTGCGAAAAATCTGGACGGAGCTGCTGAGTGAGAGGCAGGCAGCTTGGAGGACCTCTTGAGCTCCACACTAATCCTCCAGTTCTCCACTGGAGCTAATTAGCTGCCAACAGTGGGGGACTGGTTTTAAACCGGTTTTACTTGGGGGGGTGGGGGGGGCTCAGTGGGACTGACAACTGTAAGAGTGGAGCTCAAATGGAGACACTGTCTTTATCCGCAACTTTGCGCTTGTTTTATTTGATGAGATGAGCTTTGCTAAAAACAATCACATGGATTTAAAAAAAAAAAAAAAATAAAATAAAAAAATCCCATCTCAAAACATTTATATGTCAATAATGCATGGGAAAAGTTGCCATGCATGTTAGTGTTAAAGTTCTTCAACATGTCTGTGATCGGATCTGCTCTAACAAGTTAATCTGTCTTTTTTACTGCCCCATTTCTGTCTTTTCATTCATTCTCATTTCAATTTCAGCTTGAAAACGGACTCTAAACCAGACTGAAAATCCATTTTCTCCTCTTTCTCAACTTTAGACCCGTGCCTCTACATCCCTCGGTTTGCTCAGCTCCTGGAATTTGGGGAGAAGAACCACGAGGTGTCCATGACAGCGATGCGACTGGTGCAGAGGATGAAGAGAGACTGGATGCACACGGGACGCAGGCCGTCCGGCCTCTGCGGAGCAGGTGACTGTGAGACAAGGCGGAAGATTCTTTTAAAAATTTAATGAGATTCTCGGTCAGGCGAGAGCTCAGCTTTCTGTCCTCTGATGAGAACGTGTTTAAAACTCTGCCTGCATGTAGAGTAACAGCAACGTGTACGGCCTCATTGTACCGAACCCCCCCCCCCGAAGTCCCCAGCAAAGGAGCAGAAATAGACCTTAAACAGGAAAACGACATACGCAAGACCACGAGGCCTTTAGAGACGACGCATTCGACAAGTAAACAACACAGAAACGCAGTGTTTTCATGTGCGATCCAAGCTGTCCACGCAAAGTAAACGTTTGACAGAAATATGGGTAAACAAATTTCTGAAACAAGTTTTCAGGGGAATCCTGTTTCAGGGGAACGAGGATTTCCCCGGAGAGAGAGGGGAATTTTTCCTAGTAATGCTTCCAATAAAAAGTTTCCAAATAAAAGTTTCACGTACTGGCTGGTGGGAGAGTTGGTCTGGCTGCTACTGGATGTATTCTAAAACGGATGGGAAGATGGAGCGATGCATATGCTTTATTTGGTATTGCTGTAGAGTCTGTTGAGCTTCACACAATCCACCAGTGGTGGTCATGGTGTTGCTCTGCGAGAAATCACTCACTCTGCCAAACTGTTGTGATTGATCGATGTTTTTCGACAGCTCATATAGATCAGAAAAATAAAAGTCAGCGAGTTTGAGAATTTAAAAGGGCCCTGTTGTGCTTGGCTCAGTGCTCACTGCTAACGCGAGCTAGCGGAGAAGATGGCTGCTTTGCCTACAGTGTAGAGGCATTACTATGGTACTTGTGACATAAAAAGTGTAGCAAAATTCTAACGGCTTGTTTCAGCACAGTAACATGGAGAAAGCCAGCCCTTCCTGCTGTGTTCGTTGGCGTGTCAGTAATTCACAAATACATACTTAAGCGCTGAAATTCATTTTTTCATAATAGGCACCATTTGAACATATAAATGCCCAGTCAGCAGCTCCAAAAAGTACTTTTCAGTCTTAATCCATCTCTGAAACAGATAGATTTTTCTCTTAAAATGTCTTTATCTTGCCCCAACCTGACGGCCAAGTGTTGTTTTTCTTTTTGGGAGCAGTGGTTCACCTGTTAAGCTCCCTGCACACTTTGTATTTCTCCATACGAGCGTTAAAGAGGACTAGAATCCTATATGCATATCAGCTACTACAGGTTCTCGCCCCTCGCTGCGGCCATGGAATTTGCTCCAGCATCTCTTTCTTTGCTTTGCCAACTAGGACACTGCAAGTGTTTCAGTCTTTGCCGGTTTGGCCCCATTTGAGACATTTGTTGGTGAGGAAGACCTGCTGAAACGCACCGCTCTTATGTTGCTGTTCTTTTCCCACCTCACCTTTTATCCTCTTTTGCTTTTGTACCGAGAGCTCTTCCCCTTCTTTCTGCATGTGGAGCCTCAGCCAACGTGCACACACCGCGGGTACATTGCGTTACCAGCTGAGGTGCCCCCGCCCCCCCCCATCCGGAAATCGAGTCGCTGGCTCCTTCTTCTCGCCGCACGTTTACCTTCACGGTTTTCAATCTCTTTCTGTTCCCCTCCTGCTGCATTTCCTGAATAATTGATCGCCCATTATGAATCATTGAGAGGCATATAGTTGGATGGAGGAGGGAAAAGTTTGTTCCCCAAATATGACGGGGAAATCTGGCTGTCAGTTGGCCCAGAAACTACGCTCCAAGAATTTTGGGGAATCGTATCGTGGACTTTGCCTCGTGGCAAACGTGCACAAGGCCGCTGCCACTTTATTTTTGCGGGGAAATCAGCAACTTCGAAGTGGTGCGCTTTCAAGGTAACTGCAGTAAAATGTTTGAAAAAGCCCTCAGCGGAGCTAAAAGCCGCCACTTCATTCCTAAAGGCTGTTAGAAGTGTGCATGCAGAAGCAGAAGCATCTATCTTTAAACAGGCTCTTGAGTGAGGCAGTCCTAATGACGGTTATATAACTGTTCCCCTCCCAGGCTCCTTCTGCAATTCATTGCATAATATTAGTGTTGTCGTTACTTCGTTTCAAGACTGTGCTTTTGCATGTGGGCAGAGTTTTTGGCCGCGTCAGTGGAGGAGAGAGATGCCCCCGTGCTGCTGGCTCAGCGCTGCGTATCGCAAAGGCGAGCGCGGCCAAGATTCATGCGAACCAAACAAACACGAGGAGTCCGTGCCCAGTCGTATTTGTAAAACATGGGAGAACGCTGAAATGACAAACCGTCGTCAACAGAATTTGAAGGGGCGACAGGCTTGACGTGGATCGATGACAGACTGGCAAAAGAAAGTCAACATTCGCCCTTACACAGCAGGAGAGGGCACATCGAGGCTCAGCGTGTAATATTTGCGGATTTTTAAGAAGAAACAACAACAAAAAGTTGTTACATTTTAGATCGTAGCGCTCTTTCATTTAAGCCCTCTCCCGAGCTTGCCAGTCAACTACTGTGGCCTGCGAGCACAAAGCTGGATGCCCCGTTCATCTTCTTCCTCGTTGTTTTTTTTTTGAGTGTGTGAACGTTCACCCTGAATACAAAACACGCTCTCAGGTAGCCGGATTGTCCACACGGATTGCGTATCAATTAGACGACTATGCTAATTCATAATCAGCTAACGGTTTGAACTGCTTGCCATTCATCTCACTGTTTTTAAAGGAGCATCAGCCACTTTATATTTAATATAAATATCCCCTAATATGACCCCATTGTGCCTCTTTTCCATCTTCAGCCCTTCTTGTTGCCGCTCGAATGCACGAATTCCGCCGCACCACCAAGGAAATTGTCGGCGTCGTCAAAGTGTGCGAGCAAACCCTGAGAAAAAGGTCAGTGAGGACCGTTTTCGTACAGCTGAAGTTTCTTGAACTTGGGTCGTTGGCTGAAGGTTTGCAGGATTCCGCCAGACGGATGTGATTCGAACAGTCCTAGGGACGAAGCGGAAAGGGTGACTTGTTTCCCGTTGGTTCTTCTTCCACGCAGGCTGGTGGAATTTGGGGAAACACCCACCAGTGAGCTGACCATCGAGGAGTTCATGAAGGTGGATCTCGACCGAGAGTGTGACCCACCGTCCTTCGTGGACGGACTGAGGAAGAAAAAATACCAACAGGTATGAATATTTCTTCACTTCTTCCCCTCCCTGGTTTGAAATTTGTCGTTGCCAAGGAAATTCAGATTGTGCTGTGAATGAATAGCGTTTTGTCCAGCGTATTTTGTATTGTTACGTGAAATGACTTACTATCACACACTATCATCAAGCAAACTAGACAGTTAAAGAGTGGATTTTGTAAATGCGTATGGGTAATTTACCGCTGTGTATTCCTCTGTGTTAAATAGAACCAATAACCTTTAGTGTCCTTTCTTAATGCTAATGCTAACTAACTAGCTTAAAGTGCCTGCAGCCTGTGCAGGGTTTGGTCAAAGCTTTGCACTGTAAATGGATTGTTTCGTGATTGAAAATAAAGTAGCGTAATCTTATCCTAACCTTCAGCTTCTGCAGCCCAAAAACAGTTTGTCAGTAAACTGTTCATGCCAAACCATGTGCGACATTTGTGTTTTGATGCTTTTCCTTTCGATATGTCGTTCTGTCCTAACAGTTTTTCTTCTTTTTGCCGTTGTTTTGCGGCCCAGGTGGAGATTGAGCTGAAGAAAAAGATAGACACCGTTGAAGGTACGAGTCCCCTCCGCTTTACTCTTCAATCCGAAGCATGTCCGCGTCTCAACTCTCGGGCTTTTCACTTTTATTTTGCAAAAAAAACGAAACCGACTCAGAATAGATCCACAAACCAAAACGCTGGGGATCACAAAGTTGGCGCAAACTTTCATGTCTTCCTTGGATGTGGCTGACCTCGGCTAAGTGCACATCACAGTTGGATGGCGGAGGAAAACAACTACAAGGAGGGTCAACACAGACTACATGATTTAATTTGAGTGCGACGTGTAATTACGCGCGCATTATGTCACGGCGGCAACTTATTATGTCGTAATTATAGCAGATGTAATTTTAAGGGTTCCCGAGAGTTCAGAAGAGGCCGACTGCGGTCAAGTACACAAAAGAAGACTCTTTTCTTTGCCTTTGTTGAACTCATGAGAGAGAGAGAGAAAGAGAGAGAGAGAGAAACAAAACCAAAAAAACAGGCTCTGTTCTGTTTCTACTCTTGTCTGGTGGTTATAAAATTACTGATCCAGGAATCAAACGTCCACTGCATTTTTATCACTGCCAGATGAAATCCACTGCTACCAAGATGAAATAGATGCAGAGCTTCAGAACGCCAGGCCGAAACTGCGAGGAGTCTATGCTGCCTATGCTAAGGAAGGTAAGGAGCGCGCTGCAACTCGGCATTACATTTGTCTGCATTTATATGTTGACATTGACATTTAGTTTCCTCAATTTTACTTCATACCATGGCTGTCAAACGGCCCTTGTTTTTAAATCACAATTAAGCTCTGAAAAACCATAGTTAACTGTGATTAATCGCAGTCTGATTTCTGATTTTCGCTCTGTGATTTGCACAAAATAACCGCCGCTAGCTGCATTACATATGAAGTATCATGTTGACACGTAGGAGGCTACGTGGGCGTTGAAGAGGTCAACAGGAAAGAAAATCCCGCGCAATCCATGCCATTTATGTCTCTGTTTGTGGGCTTGGAACCAAAAAGCAAACATTTGTTTTATTAGATTATTATCTGCGAGTCGGTTGGGTCGACGTCAGTCGGAGGACGGCGCCTCGTCAGTGAAATATGCCTCCTATGACCAGCACGTTTTCCCATTAGGGGACCAGAAGAGAGAAACGTCTCAGAAGAAGCTTCGTGCATCATCAACGTCCACCAGAAACGCCTTCATGTGAACGCGAGCTTCGTTCTGCTGCAAAACCCCTGCAATGTTTACCGTCGGTCTGAATATTTATACCTCAAGACATTGTTTGAACGCGAGGATGCTGTACATCTCTCGCACGGCAAAAGTGAATAACACTCACTGTGCAGCAAAAGCACATAATGGGCACTTGCAGGCGGGTGGATGGCTGTGGTTCATCCACTTGTCTGTAGAAAAGAAAACCCTGACATGACTTGATGGGGTGAACTGTGGACAGATTATTTTTAGGGACACCCCGACACACGCACGCACGCACACACACACACACACACACACACACACACACACACACACACATGGGGGTGCAACCATGAGGAACGACACACACGCCAGTTTGTCCCTTTCTCGTCTTTCACTTTATCTCATTCTAACTTTACCACCTTTATCTCCAGCCCACTGTCTGTCTGTCTGTCTGTCTGTCTATCTGTCTCTCTCTCGCTCGCTCGCTCGCTCACTCACTCACACACACCCCAGCCATGGGGGGTTGTTGCAGACTGTCCCTGATTTCAGACAGTGAACTGTTGCAGATCCGGTGGTCTGAAGTGCGCGTGAGGTCATTTTAATTAAGGCTGATTAAAAGGACACATGTTAATTGGATACCAGGGCTGCAAGACGACATATTTAAAATCAGCATCCCGGTGATTTTCCGCCACATGTATTCATTTTCCGCTGTTGTTCTGACGTCTCAGCAACATATTGTCGCTCCGAATGCAATGAAAAGTGCCGCCGCCTCTGCGTTTTCTTTGAAATTGGCGAGTTCCAATTCTGACCATTTCAGACGGTTAATTAGACAGGGCTAACGACCATAAACTGTAAGTGCGCCGCTGCCGTATTATTCATCAGGGATTCCTGAGGTGTCGCGAACTGTATAATTAGATGGGGCGGGGGGAAAAAAAAAAAAAAAAGGATCTGCTGCCAGTCAACCTTCACAAAAAAGTCTGCGCCGGAGAGAGAGAAGTAATGAGACCGTTAATGAGTCGCGGGAGTTGAACTATACTACGAACTTAGTGCTGCAGCTGTGAATGTATAACACACAGCTTGGAAAAACCATCACGTCCTGCGGAGGCAGTTAAAGATGGTCCCCAAAATAGTCGGCCTGCGTTGTCAGAATGTCCACAGATGAAACACGCGTGGCGACGGCCTCGCACGGAAGGTTCCTCATCCTTCCAACCAGTTTCTCCTGCGCTTTCGTTCGCATTGTCGTCGCTTTAAAAAAAATAAACAGTACCATGGCCTCGTGTGTGAGCGCGAGCCTGCGATCTCTCACAGACAATTTGAAAGTGTACTTCAATTATCATTTCGAAAAAATGCCACCAGCTGCACAATCAAGTGCGTTTTTAATTCATATTTTTGATTCCATAAGTAGGTCTAAACTCATTTTATTCCTCATACACACATGATTCATCGTCATTGTTTTTCAACCAGTCGAAAAAAAAAAAAACCCTTCATGTCTGTCACACTTCCTTTCAGGCCGAAAGGATGATTTATTTTGCTCATCAGAGCCGCCCTAAATATTCGGGAGTCGGTAGGAGGCTCCTGACCACCTAAACCTTCTATTGATGTACTCTTGTCATGTAGCTGTTTTATTTCTTGATTGTCTTCGCGCCATGACCTCTGGTGTCCGTTTCAAGAACACCCACGGAAAGGAGCCATTCAGTTTCACACTTACTTTTCTGTATCAACGCATTGCCTCTCTCTCTCTCTCTGTCTGTCTCTCTCTCTCACTCTCTCTCTCTCCCTCTCTCTCTCTCCCTCAGATCATCACGTCGTCGACGAAAACAATCTGGCCGTGTTTAAGATGGAGGAGCCAGAACTGGACGATGAACTCGTGGCTGTGGCCAAACACTTCGGCAAAGAGCTCGACGACATCACGCTGGAGGCTCTGATCAAGCTGGAGGAGAGGAATCAAGAGAAGGACGGAGGGAGCGACGATCTGTCGGAGCCGGACGAACCCAAGAGGGAAGCCCCGTCCCTGGCGTCCATCCTGGGGAAGATGCCGTCAGCCGCCACTCTGGGCCTCAAGCAGTCGATCGGCGACTGCCTGGGCAGCGTGAAGGACAGCGGTGAGCTCAGCCAAATCCTTTGCTTACCTTCATTTTACTTCTTGCTATGGCTGTCATGCGATACCCTTTTTTTTTTTTTTTTTTTTATTCGGATCAGAATTGCGATTAATCGCGTTTCGATTTTTGATTTCTGTCCCATGATGAATCAAGAATCTTATGTGATCTGTGACCATCATGGGTGTAGGTGTTGCTTAGACCATTCGCTGTGTGTTTTACACAAATTGAACACGGGTAACATTAGCTGGATGCAGTGTCGAAACAAAGCACTCTGGCTTGAGGACCTGACTGCCGGTGAGTGTAAAAAAAAATGAGCGTGTTATGCCTGGTATTAAATCTGATCGCGATGAACACTTTAATGTTGACGCCCCCAACTTCATACGCTTCCATCAAACAAGCCGCCTCATTTTCAGGCAGGACGAACCCTGGTCTTGGAATTGTTTCCAAGAGATGAGTCCATGAAAAAGCCAAACCTTCCTTTGTTATTATGCCGTCCCCGATAATCTCATTTCTCTGCAAGAAGAAACTCTTGTGTCTCACTTCTGAGAATCCGTCTCCGTTTGTGCTTTGTGAAATTGTGACGATGCCTCGGTTGTCATCCCGGTCCAAGCGGAGTGCTTCACATTCCGCGGATTTCAGTGGTAACCACGGCAGGTGGAGACGGGCAGTTTGGGGAATCTGGTGCGATTTTAAAGGTATTTCAGGTATGTTTTTGTTTGATTGAGCAAACATCGCAGTGCCGAGGCGCCCTTGAGTTTGAACTGATTATGAATGCCGTGGTGGTGGCCATCCTTGACTCTGTCTGGCACCTACTGTATCTCCATAATAGCCTATAATGAAGTGAAAGGATACTCTCAGGTTTAATTGTCCTAATTATGGCTGAGCTGTATGAGCTGTATATCCACGTTGACTACATTCTACCTGCTGTAGTGCTCTGCAGCCAGGAGAGGAACGTGTCTGAGAGGTTCTGCAGACAAGGCAGCTGAATGCATTCGCTCCAGAGACTGTGTTTTTGTTGCCCCTTCAAAGCTCACCTCACAGGTAACGTGGTGCCAGTTTATTTTGGGGCTGTTTGTGAGGGGTTTTATAAATGATGTTGAGAGGCACAGTTGGATGAATGTCACCCGATAGAGGTCAACATTTATACAAAATGTTCAGATTAGGGTGAACGCTTGCACCAACTTGACCAAAAAGTAACCAAAACTGCCAAAATGAAACCGAACCTCAGATAATTATTGAATTTGGCAGCTGTGGTCCAGGAGGTACATGGCACTGCCTCAATGTCCTGCTACAGGAGTGCACGTTTCAAAGCATCCTCGAGTCAGATATTGACAAGGAGCAAACTCTTGACGTTGCGTCTCACTATTTGGGTGCCTGGTGTGCCGCTGGGTGTTGTTTTTGAGGAATGCGAAGGACTGTGAGCATTTGAAAGGCTTCAAATCTTCGAAAAATGTTGGACAAATTACAATTCTTAACCTTGACGATGACCTTGTCTTGATTGTGAAGTACCATTTGCCTGGTTGACTATGAGTGTCAGGTTGGAACTCAGACCTAGAACTTGTTTTGACTCGGCGTGAGTTGAGTTGTTGTTGTTGTTCAAGACTTGACGCCTTGGCTTTCGACGGTCATTTTGGACGCGTGACCTTAGTCACTCACCGAAAATTCCAACGGCTTTGGATGTCGTTTGCCCGAGAGGCTTTGTGTTAATGCGTGAACTAGTGATATCACTAACAAGTCGCTTGCTGTGCCAATCTCGTTGACTCTTACAGAATATACACCGCTGTAACAACTCACAGATACAGTTTTTGAAGAGTTTAATGACCCCGCAAAGAGAAATTGCACACATACGCCAGTGCCGCGACACCGCGACAGGCCGCCAGAGTCGTAAGTCAAGCCAACGGATCAACAAATGGAATCAATTTGATGCTTGTGCAAACAGACGGCAAAAAAACCCCACCCCAAACAACAACAATAACGTTGAACCACAGCAAGGCAGTGGCCACACCCCCTGTCACTTTGACTTATTAACGGTTGCAAAAAAATAAAACGACAGGGCTCTGTCATGCGTTGCCTGTAATTACCTAATTACACGAGTGGGATGTTCCTGCGCCCGGCCCCCCTCCCGCCACCCCGTCTGGTCGCCACCTTATCTGGGTGTGCAGAGGCGTCGATGGATGTGAGGCAATCACGCTGCGCAGCTGCGTGTGTCCCGATGAGGAAACCTGTTATTTTTATGGCTGCGAGTGGGAGGACGGGCGGTCGGAAGAGGTCAGGGGTGAGAGATGAAGTGCCTTTTGATGGATGAGCGTCGGGAGCAAAGGAGTGGTGAAGTGGTTTTAATGTTTGGAGAAGACGTTGCGAGTTAAAGTTCACAGGACGCTCCTTGTAAAGCTCCTGCGTGGCTGTAAATATTGGCCCGGACTGTGTAACCACACGTTGGCTGAAGCAGAGCGCCGGCTCGTCCCGGCGTCTCGTTGTTGCCTTCGGGGATCGAAAGGAAATATTCCCACTCGTGCCTGTCTCAAGTTGTGAATGGATCCTTTCTGGTCCCTCGAGCCACGCTGTTGTTATTATAGCCGTAATGCTTCTGTTGTAAAGCTAAAAAAAATAAATAAATAAAAAAAAAACAATGCTTAAAAAAAAAATATTTTTCTGGATTTATATCTTGCTTTGTCTGATTGAAAGAAAGATGTAAATCCATGAAAAACTGAAGACATAATGAACACAATTGATCTAAGAAGATTTACTGTAAATCAATCAACCAGAACTGCAGCGCGTACTTAATCTCCCTTGTGCATTGGAATCTGTTTGGTTTATTATACAGTGGCAAGGGGGATAAAGCTCATAGAAATCTGTGGAAGAAGGAACCCCGCCTTCCAAAACAACGATAACTAATAATAAATTAAAAAAAAAAAAAAAAATCAGCAATAGCAGCAACATTCAGAGTGAGTCATTGAGATTTCTGCACTGCCAGTGAAGCCGCTTGGAAGCCAGACGTGTCAGTCTGGCAGGGAACAAGTGTTCAGCTCCGGCTTGGACTCCCCTCTGACTGTTTCTTCTCAACTACTGCAGATTGGTCCTGAATTAAAATTATACAGATGGAAGTCCTGCAAAATACATATTCAGGGACGTGGAACTGGAACAGTTGACTGCAATGTCAGTTAGCTTAATGGTAAAGTGATTGAAATTTTATTTAAACTCTTTCAGTTATTATTTAACTTAAAAGCTGGGACAATTTGCCGAAAATCAAGATATGCGTCTCATATTTGTCATGTCTAGTAGAGACTTTTAGTCTAATATACTCTTCATGCTGCTCCATCATCCCCACACCCCATCCTGCTATACTGTAAATGTGGCAATATCAATCTGTGGTGACCCCTAATTCAATATAGTAAAAAGGCAACTGATAAATTGCACCAGCCATTGCTCTTTAGCTGAAACCAGCAACCTTTATATACAAAGTCTTTATTCAATTTACTTATGCATGACTAGCAAAAAAAAAAAAAAATCATAACATGGAAACAGAAAACCTACATTGTTCGTGTTACTCTGAATTTATTTAATAGTTTTTCCCATAACAATGTACACAAGGGTTGATATTAAAAAAAAAATTAAAAGTGTGCAAAAATCTAGACTAAACCCCCAACACACACACACACACACACACACACACACACCCACCCATATTAAGTTAAGCCTCACACCTTACACTTGACTTCTCTTTGTGTGAAGGTCATTGTGGGAACCCACCCCCCTAAAACAGCCATATCTGAGGTTAAAGCAGCCATTAACCTGATGAAACCCCCCACCCCCCTCCACCAACCCAGTCATACTGCTGACCTCACTCCATCATCAGAATACACAACAGGGACCCCATTCACTGTAAAAGTTGCCACAATTACCCACGGCCCTATGAATCACAGCCCTCTGGACCATCATGAGCTCTCGTGTTAACTGCGTTTCCTTTCTCAGCGCCCGGCTTCTGGCGGTGACGCTCTTCCGGCCGTCCTAGTTAAGTGTCATCGACCATGAATGACAACATCAGCTGTAAAAAAGAGGAAACCCCTTGGCTTCGATTGAGGGGTTTAATCGTTGGTCACTGGGACATGTGGCTGATCTCACTGTGTGTGTGTGTGTGTGTGTGTGTGTGTGTGTGTGTGTGTGTGTGTGTGTGTGTGTGTGTGTGTGTGTGTGTGTGTGTGTGTGTGTGTGTGTGTGTGTGTGTGTGTGTGTGTGTGTGTGTGTTTATTTTTGAGAAACCAGAGGTGTAGTTTTAAATTTAGTGTTTTTGGAATGAAGTTCATTTACAACCTTTGGCTGCTAGAACTTTAACGCAGGGCCACTTGCATATATTTTTCATCATCAACAATAATAAAAAAGGTTGTTGCCATTTATTCACTGTCTGAAAGTGAAGCCATATATACTGAATGCAAGCCCTGAGTTGAGATATAAAGTTCAACCACCAAATTCATCCCTCAATAGGGATTTAACTGTCTTTAATGGTGCTTCACCTCTCCATATTCTACCAAGTAACTCCAACCAAATGCATTTGATTTGTTCAGTTTCCCAACTATGAAGACACGGAGATGTTTTTAGTTAAATAGTGTAAACCTTACCGTTGAGTTGCTATATCATATTTAATGAAACTTGGCAACAAAAAAAAAAAGAAGCTAGAGTCTCTGTTTCCAGGAGTTGCATGTTGTGTTGCAAAGTTCAACCCCAACTTTCAGTATTGCCGTGCCTGGTCCTCAGTCAGGTGGGTCAGCACAGCAGAAGTCTGATTGTTGAGATGGAACGGGAGATACCGCAGACGCAGTGTGTGGCACCCGCTCTGCAGTGGAGCCTGCAGATTTGAGTCATCACTTGCTCTCCACGGCCGCATCGCGCGAGAAACGACGTCTGTGGGTAACGGGAGCGTAACCTGGATTTCTGCCCCACTTTCGCGTTGACAATAGCGATGCTGAAGCGCAGAGGCCGCACGCTGTTAACCGAGCAGCAATTCCAAACAGAAATGTCCCTCCTTAACTTGGTTAGAAAGTTCCACTTTTTAATTTTTTAAATGCTGCTTCAGTTTGGTGGAAAGTTAAATGACAGAAATGACTGCACAAAACTCCACATTGTCTACTGCACTGTGCATGCATCAGTTTGATTTGATCATTTAGATGCAGCGTCAAATAAAAAAAGAAAAAAAAGAAAACCTGACTCCTTTTGACAAAAGCAATAACGATCCTCCTTCTTCCTCTTCTTTGGCGTGTGTGTGTATAAACCACCATATGTGCAAGTAAAGATGACTTGGCGTCAGTTTGTGTATGTTCCTCTTCACCAGTAGTGTCTCCCAGCTGCTGTTTTTGTGTTGGAAGGCTGCTGGTACATGCAGGGAGCAATGGAGGCTTGCAGACGGACGCTCTTTGGATGAGTTTGGTTTAGGCCCCGGTTAATAGTGGTGTGGGCTAGAGCCGGAGGACTGTGTGTGTGTGTGTGTGTGTGCGCGCGCTCATATGCATGAACGCATGCGTGTATTGAAGGGTAGTCACCCCCCCCACCCCCCACCCCCCGCCCACCACCAGCAGCACTGGCAGCTCAATCTTTGAAGTATTAAGTGGACGGGGTACCTTGTCATTAGTGCCGAGCCTTTCATCTGTGCACTCCACTGAGTGTATGTTTTTCTGCTCTGTTCCGCATGTGTGTGTGTGTGTGTGTGTGTGTGTGTGCGCTAACATTGTTAGCAGAGGGCAGGGCGCTGGAGGAAGAGAGAGGGTGTAATTTTGGATTCACCCGGGAATAGAGAGCGAGAAGGGAAACAAAACGAAAACGCTCGGAAAAAATGTTGTCCGCTTTAAAAATAACGGCGAGGCAGACGGCCACACAAGTCGACGTGGTCGCATGGCACTCCAGTATCTCCTGGGACTTTATTTAAGCCGCATGTTACATCGAAATTTAAGCGAATCCAACGGTTGTTGTTGTCGTGGCAAATACGAAGCAGACCTGCAGTCGTGTCTGCCAACGCTGACGTCTTCTGTGAGTGATGGCTTTGGAAGAACTTCACATTTTCCACTAAATGATCTACTTCATACTGTATTCTTTCATGGATGTCCTTCATTTCAGTCTTTTCACTTTGCCTCTGAAGTCAAAATCGGCTGAAATCATCGGAAGAATGAAGACCCAAAAGACATTTTTGCTCACTGCCGCCCGCGGTCACAAATGCTCGGATTATTTGACGTTTGAAACGTTTGAAACATTTTTTTCCTCACGCGCCCGCACAGACGCGATTGGTTGTGCGAGCGTGCTCGACACATTTCCCCCCCCATCGTTTGATTACCCCTTCATTAAAAATCAGTCTTTTTGATTTCCTGTCTCCATTTGTCAGCCGCGAAGTTAAATTGAAATATTTGGTCCATCAACCTGAATGATTGCCCAGAGAGAATCAAGTCATTTACTGACCCGCTAGCACAAATGGATCAAGCGTGAGATTTCCAATCCGTCGGTTCAAATTACAGAATGCTAATGGATGAAATAATGAGCTGGTTTGAAGGCAGTAAAAGCAATAAAGAGTCATCTGAGGATTAAACGAGTGAAGGGTGTCCGGGTGAAACATCAGGCGTGCTGAGATTGGCCACTTTTTTCTTAATCCGATTGAACTGTTTCAAACGGCGGGATCAGATGGTCCCGTTCACGTGGACACTGAATAAAGTGATTGGATTGATTTATAAATGATTGATTGAACGGGTGCCTCTAATGTTGTGCACTGCGACACAGCCAGTTTGTGACATGATGCGTGACTGTACCCTGAAGCCTGCCAGTATTCACAACAGAATTGTTTGCCACTGGTCGAGCTGTTGAGTTCCGTTTTGCGTAAACTGTGACCCCAAAGACACAAATCCGATCTGATGGAAATTTGGATCAAATCGGGCCAATTTGATCGGAACGGAGTCCGTCCCCTATTTTATTTGGCTTTGCTTTTTTGCCACCACCCCCTTGTTGACTGTGGCCTCCGCGATTGGATGTTTACTTGCGCCGTCAGGGGGAAAAACCGAACAGAACCAAACAGCCCAACAGCTTTGGCAGTGGTGTGCCAGCGGGAAGGACGTGACTTGGGCGCCTCCGCGTGACTTTGTCAACACTCCACCGCGGCCCAGGTCTTCTGGGAACTCCACCTCACACCATTAGCAGCGGCATTGATTGAGGCAACGGCCGTTTTCAGCGGAGCACTTAGTCCAATCAATGGCGTTTGGCCTGACCTTAACTACCTCGGTGGGCGAAGCTCCCCGGCGCTCAACACAGCTTCTGCCACCTTCATCACCTTGAAAGACGCCTTGGGGAAGGAGGCGTTTGCGGTTTGTGAAACTGCAGGTTTTTAGAAGGAACTCTTCTGTCAAACTGTTGCAGAGTTTCTGTGGCTCGTCTGTCTTAAAAGAAGCAAAAAAGGACTAAACGAATAACAACAACAAAAAAAAAGCAAAACTGGGCAGCATGTGTGCTGTAGCAGCTCATGGTGTCAATAAAGACGCAGTCTCAGTGCTCTTGATGGGTAAATTATTAGTCATTGATCACCAATACCGTGAAAACAAACAACATAGTTAATTTTGGTTCAACGGGTTCAATTTCATAATTTTCAATCAACACTTTGACGACAATTTAGCGCTAAAAAAAAAAGTCAATTAAAGTTTGTAAATGCAATGACTCAGGCCCAAGGAATTACAAACAATTTCGTCAAACAAACCTGACCCAGCACATAAATCCAATTTCGAATGAAATTATCAAAAATAAATGAGACCAAAAGGCACACAACCCCAGCATGCTGCAAACAAAACTCAAACAAGCAAGCAAACGCGCATGAAGAAAATAAATTGTAACTCGCTCCGCAGCATCAAAAGATGCTGAACTTGATTGAAAGTCGTCTCTTGTTCAACCACGACAAACACTTCTGGATGAAGAGCACGCAATCAAAAGCTGAAACTCAACCTGATAGCTGAGGGAAGTTGCCTCCCTACATATACAAATGCATAACGTTCTGCTGCGGATGCGGTTGGTTTCAAAATAAAGGCACGTCAAAACCCAAAACAAGTTCGGCGGACGGGGTTAAAAAAGCTGAATGGGCTGCAAATGACGATTAATTGCACAATACAATACAAGAATATTACTGTTTTTTTTCCTCTCTAAAATATTAAGTGCCACCGGTCCTTACATGAGTCGTCCGACTGCGCCCACAGGTCAGTCATTAAAGAAGATGCCCCTCCCCCGCCCTCCTCCCTCCCCCCAGTGCATCAGCAGTGCTTCACCTCGTCAGCACTCTGAGCTCTCAGTTTTTCTGCATACTGATGAGGACGGTGGCAGCCCTTCAAACCACGAGGTCACTGGTTCACTCACCGAGGCAAAAGAGGGGGGTTTCGGGGGGGGGGAAATTGATCGGGTCCTTTCTGACTTTTCATCTTTGTTGACGCGTGCTGATAAGTCATCCGCTTTAATCCGCCTCGGTTCGGTCGTTCGTTGATTTGATTCATTGAATCAGTTTCCTCATGAAGGTAAACCCGCGCACAAAAAACCCGAAATCACTGCGTAATTGATGTCGAAGGCTAAATCTTTCAATGAACAGGTCACGTGACCCCGTACGTCACATCTGCTGACGTGTAAACGTGTGAAAAGTGTTTTCATGACACTGTTGCACTATACCTCTATATGGATACGTCTGAAAGTCCAAGTTTCTGTTTCCATGACCAGTTTTTTTTTATTGCAATATTTAGGTTTTGTGCCATTCTAGGGGTCACGGAAACGCAGCTACTGAGATGTGATTCACTTGCCTGGAAAAATGAACACAAAGGCTAATTTTGCCTCCTGACTGGGATAATCTAGAAACAAGCCGCAGGCAACACAGGTTGGCTGCAGTCAAATGTCATCACGCCACTCTCAGTCACTCTGCACAACGTGAGGCTCTCTGTGCGCTCTGTGTGCGGCGACACAAATTATCACCTCGCAGTGCAGGCAGTCCAATAAACAAATGATGAATCGTTGCACCTCTCTCTTGTTATGCTGCTATCTTATGAAAGCAGTTTGCAGTACGGCTTTGTGTAAAAAGTCCCGACACATTGTGGTGACAGACGTGAGGCCACGGGCAGACTCACAGTCCGGCAGCATTTTTTTTTTTTTTTTTTTTAAAGCCTTCTGGGTTTCAGGTGATCCGTCTTTGTTTCCTTTTTATTGGCTATTTAATATTTCCACTCTTTGCTATTGCACATTTGCTCTGAGCAGGAGCAGTTTCTCCTCCTGCCTCGACTGGTTGTCCCTCCTCCAGCACAGCAGTTCAAACTATGTGAAGCATGTGCTTTTTTTTTTGAAAGCCTATTCTAAGTTGATGATGATTTACCACTACTGGCGAGCCACTGGCCTGCGAAGGTCATGACCCCGAGCACTGTAAGATTGTTTTAACGGGCAGGCTAGCAGGAACCATTGACTAGCGCTAGCCTAGCTAAGCTGGAAGGACTGGATGAATGAAACGGCCTTCGCTGATAAACAGCTTGGAACTTGGAAATGAGGTCGTATGTCAGAGAATTCTGAGCCAACCCTTTAAAGAAGTGATTTGGTTGTTGACTAAATAATTGATTCTGCCCTCACTTACTTCTTGTGCAACCTGTGTGTACGTACATCTCCGCACCTGTCCAATCAATATTTCATTCAAGCAACAATTTTAAACCTGTGGCTGCCTTCTGTCCCGAAACAGGAGGTAGGAGTGTTGTGTGTGTGTGTGTGTTCTTTTGGACTGCTAATGACTTATTACTAATTAATGCTGCTAATTCAACCGCAACCTCTCCGTGCTCTGCCCATTTCCTCGGCAGCACAGGGACAGCTGCGCAGGCGTGTGCGCGTGTGTGTGCGTGTGCGTGTGTGTGTGTGTGCGTGTGCGCGTGTGCGCGCTCTCGCTCGCTGAGGCGTTTGAGGGTTCTAGCCTGGGGCAGTGCAGTAGATCTTGACGGACATATGGCCGGGTGGAGCCGTCCTCTCAAAGGAGGAGAGTGACTGGATTGGATGGCAGGCTGACAGGCAGGAGGTGACAGCCTGGGGAGGGGTGGGGGTGGGGCGGCGGTCAGATACGCAGCAGAAACACAAGAGGAAGAAAGGAGTGAGGAAGGGTTAGGGTTATTTCCTGTCCCCTTTTAACGATTCTTCAGTTTGTGGTAAAATAAAATAATAAATAAATAATAAAATATTGCCAACAGATATCCAAATAAATACATCATACATAAAAACCCAGTTAAATGTATAACTTCATAAATATCTATATAAACATATCATGATTAAAATAAAAATATACTACTTACTTCTCCTTTCAACTATAAATATAATATAACACAATATTACATAATACTTTTCAAGCCCAGGCGGCTCTGGTGGACCAGCAGTTAGCGGCGGGTGTCTGCCAACTGTAGCGCTCGGCTCCGTCACTGCAAGTCAGCAGTGATTGGAGGTGATGTGCGTCTTCTGGCCTGGAGGAAGAGGAGGAGGAGGAGGAGGAGGGGGGAGAAGGAGCGGGGAGCCGCCTCGTCTGCCGCCGCCAGGCCCTGACGGGAGATGACAGCCGCCGTTTAGCAGGCGAGCAGGCGGGCGGAGGCGGGAAATGGATTGCCTCGGGCCGCCGCCGCGTCACCGCACGTGTCACTGTCGCAGCTCCGCTCGTCCCCGCCACTCTGCCGCTCCGCCGCTCCGCCACTCTGCCGCCACCTCTCACTCTGCTAATGGAGCTGGGCAGGAGGGCCCGACTTGACGCAGCGTTTTAGGCTGATTAAAAAAGATAAAATATAGATTTTATTGCCAGTTTCTGTAAACTTCCCTTTTTTGGGCGGCTTTTTTTTTTGAAAGAAAAAAGGAAAAAAAAACTGAATGTCAATGCGCTTGTCTTCATTTGGAAATGATGAAGTTGGTGTTCAGGAGACTGGAAGTGCTCCCTGGTGTGCTTTAAATTTAATAGCCCGTCTTAGCGCACTTGAAATTTCCTTGAGCTTCGTCCACTTGTCACAGAGCGTACGTTGAAACACACTAGTGCTAGGATGATGGGTTTGTGATGTCACAAATGGCACTTGTGACTTCCTAGCACAACTTCAACGCAGTCGTTTTTAAAGTAAAAAGAAAAGAAATGGATCAATTTTTTACTTGATATATTTCCCCCTTTAATCTTAACTACGCATGCTAGGAGCCTTTTTCAATGACTGTGTAAGTTGGAGGTTTATTGATTATTTTTGTATAGTCACTCAATTGTAGATGTAGGCGATGTAGATTTAGAAAAGTCTACAATGTGGGACTTTTCCCCTCATTTTCCCCAATTCTCCTCATCTTACCCTCCCCTCTCCCCACCCTCACTACATTGTCTCAGTCCTGTCCTGAATATCCTGCTGTGGTGACATGAAAGGACCTCATGAAGCTTCCCTTTAATCACAAGTAATATAGATGGACAGACATTTGATTTGCGTGATGGAGTCTGAGAACTGGTGAAAATAAAACATTATATTCATCATCTGTCATCATTCACCATATCATCATTTGTTATGAGACAGCACCAGCATGACTGCCAGCAAGGTTAAAGCCATGAAAATGGAAAAACGCGTCAAAGTCGGACAAAAACTCCCGAAAAACTTTATGCACATAAAAATGCAAATTATTAGGAATACAAATATATTATACACACATATTTTACATTGCTGCTGTAAATAATTGCAAAAAAAAGTAATCACGGGGATAATTGCTTGGCGTATACAGTAGCTGGCAGCCTGGATTGCGGAGATCCGTGGGAGATGCCAGGATGTGATTGAGAGCGCCAATCCCAGCCACCAGCAGACCTCATTTAGAGACATTTCAGAGATTGAAGACGTCAGCTGTAAATGTCATCTTTAGTCATCACGGTGCGGGGGGGGGGGGAGCCATTTTGAATAAAATCCTCCGTTGTACGGACAAAAGTCTCTCCATCAGAGAGGAACAATCTTTCTTCTGCTTCCACAGAGGAATGGAGTTATTTTATGGAATAGAGCAGAATTCATCGGAACTGCAGGGCATTTGCAGACATATGGCATGAATGTCAAACTAAATAAATAAATAAATAAGTAAATGAATAAAATGCAGTCCTCTAACCGCAGCTAGAACAATGTGCCTGGATCTTGGAGGGGCGTTGTTTCCTCCCGGGCTCGACATCGTCGCTCGTCGCCTCGGCGGAAGGTTTGTAAACCCCAGCCAGCCACAGAGCGCCGATTCATCGGCCTCTTGCAAAAGGCAACATTTGGCCAAACATTCCTGCGGCATTTGTCTGACATTTCCACTGTTTTGAACGTCGCACACAACAATGCCGACGTTAAACGCGTCCTGTTTGCACCGCGGCATTCCCAGGATTCTGGAGCCGGAGCGACAGGGAGCCGCTCTGTCCGTTATCTCGCGACGCTCGGTCCGTGTGGGATTCTCACAGAGCCGCTGTTTCATTCATAGCCGCCGTGGTGACGTCAATGTGATGGAGGTCGATTGACTGGACGCGTGCTTCGTCACAAGCGCTTTCCTCCGGACGCGGTACGGGCGCTTGCGGCAGCCGCAGGTGGACATTTTGGAGGCGAGCAACAACACGGCCGGAACATCACACTGGAAACTGCTGCTGTCGTCGCAATTAATCCGCCAGACGTTTGGAATTTTGGAATCGTTTGCTGCTTTTCCAAATTAATTTCCTTTTTGCGGGAAAAAAAAAAAAAAAACTGTTAGGGAAACGCAGCTTCTGTCTGTCGCAGTTCAGCTGGTTCAGTTGGTTCAGTCGGTGCAGTTAGCGTGTGATGTTTTCCTTCCAAAAGAAATCCAGTCATTTATGAGCGTAGCTGCCTTGAAAACATGTAAACTGGTGGGAGGACGACGCTTTGCCTCCAGGAGGCTGAAAGTCCACCGTGCACACATTTCCCAGTCCTGTCGGGGGAGGAGGGGGAGGAGGAGGTGGAGGAAGGGGAGGAGAAGGTGGAGGAGGAGGAGGAGGAGGAGGAGCAGGTGGTTGAGTGGGCGGACTCTCAGTCTGGGCTCCTCCAAGGTCAGCCAGGTCAAGCTTTAATGGGCTCGCCCAGCCCGCCCGTGTCAGCGAGAATCCAGCACTCTATTTATTGCCCTGGACGGCTGCTTGTTTCTCCGGGGCAGAGCTGGCACTGAGCCTCATTACCTCATCCCACTGCGGGGAAGGACTTTTACACCAGGAGCCTCCTTGCCTGTTGTTTTCTACCTCGGCTTCGCCGCTGTAGCGCACTGGATGTGCCGGGAGCGTGGCACCAGTCAACCTTGGGGTAAAGGTGACTGTGTGTTGGCGTTCCCCCTCCCAGGTGGAGTCCTCCCATTACCTTGCGCTCCTAATTATCGCAGTTATATATCTGAAACGGATTAAATGAATACAGCGCCGGCCAAAGTGCTTTGAACACTCGCCATATTTTATAAATTCCAGTTGGTTTGGTTGTTGGTCATTAAAATGACCGTAAAAACAAATGAAACTAATGTAAAGTCATCGTGAACATCTGTTCCGCATTGCACAGCGCCACCATGGGGAGTTTTAGGTCATTTTCACGATGTTGGCCTGTTTGACTGTCAATGGTTTGGTTTCTATCGCAGTTTTTCACTCAATCAAAACGATATTTCAGAAATTCGGATAAAGCACAATTGTGGTTTGTACGTGTTGCAATAAATGTTTTTATGTTGAAACGTCTCATGAGATCGTAAAAACGCTGATTCTCTTTTTTAAAATTCAGTGGTTTCCAGTTTTGTTTTTTTTTTTTTCAGTTTTTGCACATTTCTGAGGGTAATGGACTCCAATCACAGTCCTTCACAGAAGAAGCCAAGTGACTTGTGTCGTTATCGTCAGGTGTGGCTGTGGTGAAGGTGTGCGGGTGTATCGTGTTACGCTTGATGGTGGGTGAAAACAGTGGAACTCGCTCTCTCTGAGATTTCAGTGGCCCTCCTCCGTGTCTCACCGACAGTTTGAAATGGAATCGTGTTTTGAAAGGCAGAAAAAGGTCAGCGTTTTCAGACCTGTCAGCTGTTCCCATGATTTTGGCCACCAGTGTTATTTTTTTAAAATGTTACAGCGTTTGCTGAGGAAGTCTGCTGGGGATTGTCTGGACCAGTCATTCTGGAAAAGTCTTTTTCTTCGCTACTTTGGCTCTGCGGTTATTTCACGGCTCATGACGTCGCTCTTACTCACGTTGTTTATTTGTTGAATCTCTGTTAGACCTGTGCTTTATATTCTCACTTGCTCCTGGTTTTTAATGACGCAACTGCGGCAGACTGTTTTCTTTGTTATAGGTCGCTCGACCCACTACGGTGCCTGCAAACGGAATAAAACACAATTTTCAATGCAAATGGAAATAATCAGCGACGGTAACCACGCGCGCCTCGGCGCAACGGGAAGTGACCCAAATGTCTGAGCTGAGGAAGTGTTCATTGTTCAGCTCATTGAGCGCTTTGTCAAAATTCAGAATGCACGGCCGTGCCAAATTGATGTCGTCACTTCCTGCTTAGCAACGTATTTTGTGTGTGCACAGTGTCATCGTGCTTGCTGGCAAATGTCCCTTCACTGTTTTCACATACTTTATCAGGACTCAAATACCATAAGTGAAAAATCTACAATAGAGAGATTTGATATGAATGGCGTCTAAGAGGTCTTTATTTTTTTTTTTTGCATTGCAGTCTATGGGAAAAATGCTTTTTGGTCCCATGGGATTTTTTTTTGTTGCTGCAGTACCCAGAGTGGCCACTGGGAAAAACCGTTGCGCTGACATTGCCAGCCAATACATCCATGGTTTAAATTTTTGGGCATTTTTAGGACATTTTCTTGTATTTTCTGACTCTTACAAACCGTTGTGCTAGTTGGATTTTTCCTCACCGCCAAGTGGTCTCCTAAAGTTATCACAAATTGAAAATGTCTACGGCGATGTGAGTCTGCTCTACCCCTCCCGCCCCCCCCCCCCGCAGGCCCGGGGCCGGGCTCACTGCAGGTCGAGGGCCTTTTCTGATGTCGGAGAGGATCAGGATTGTTGCTGACATCAAGAACTGAGAGTCGGGATAATGTGGGAGCCTTTTGAAGTGTGGATGATAGGTGATCCTGCAGCACTGGGGCTACACAGCCCCATTCATCCTGCAGATCTCACACGCACACACACACACTCTCGCTCTTTGTTTTTTTGGGGGAAAAAGGGAGAGAGGTGGTGGGGAAGACCGATTGGGAGAGAACGGGAGGAGGAGGAAGAGGAGGAGAAAGAGAAGGAGGAGGGTCGGGGGGGGTCAGCAGGCTGACGCTTCCTTTTTAATCTCGCCAGCGTGACTTTTTTCCCCCATTTGTTCTCCTCGTCCCCTCTGCCGGTGTCTCCTCCTCACATCGGGGCCAAAAAACGAATCACAGCTCAGGATTAGAAGATCAGTGAACTCCTTAAGCCTTCGTTTTCTTCTCTCTCCCTTCATCTATTTTTTTGTCTTGGCTCTTCCTCCCCTCCTTCTCTGTCAGCCTCTCTCTCTCTCTCTCTATGGTTCCCCGGCCTCAGCCCTGCGTCTTCATCATTGCCTCTCACTTTTTTAACATCTCTTTGTCTTCCCGCCCTGCGCCGGCTTTGTCTGTGCTCTCCGCTGCCGTCCCTCCCGCTGCTTTCTCCCATCACTCTCCATCTCCGACGTACCTCATTCTTTCTCTTTTAATCTGCTCCGCCTCTCTTTGTCTCTGTCTGTCTGCTTTTCCCTCCATTTGTCCCAGGCTCTTCCAGCTCGTGCTGTTTTGTCTCTCTTTAAAAAGAGAACACTGAGATATCTTCTTGTTTTTGGTCGGTAAAGGTCTAAGGTCAAATCATTTTTTTTGATCATACTATTCCACAGTTGCACAAGTAACATCACGAAATTGAACCAGCCCACCAAAAAGGTGGTGCAGTTGGAGCGCGAAGAACATCAGGCTGGGTGTTGAGGGGTTGACGGGTCTCTGCCTGAAGGCATGAGGTTAAAGACTTTGTGTGCAGGAGCTGTGAGGTCCCTCAGGGTGGTGGTGACCCTCTTCTGGGCAGCTGCTGGCTTCTTTCTCTCCAAATTTCAGGATTCAGCGATGAGGTTTGGGACAGAGGAGAAACCGACCGGATGTCGGAAAGAATGGTTGTTTTTTTTTTATTCTCCCTCCCGTTTATTGTCATCTTTAAATATCTCTTCTCTGTCTTCTCACTTTCTATGTTTGTCTCTCACCCACCAGCGTGCCCTCGACCCCCCCCCCCCCACCCTCCCACCCCTCTTGATCTTATTGTTCTCTCCCTCCCTTCCTCCCTCGGCGCCTTCAAAAGGCAAAAGTCTCCATCACCTGTTCCCTTCCTGCAGGGCACGTGTTCTCTTTCTTTGTGCTCTTCTTCTATGGTATCAGAGAGGCTGCGCTCAAGCGTCTTATTCTGCGACCACATCAGACAGGCCGCCTGCCCGCCTGGGACATGACGATATGTAGGAGATGGTTTGGGTATTTCTGATACTGTTGTGGGGGAGGCGTGGACGGGGGGTCAGGTTACCCGTCTGCCAGCAGCAGAAAGGAAAAACGAAGAAGAAGAAGAAGAAGAAGGCGGCCATGGCTTCTGTTGAACGTCCCCCAGGCACTGATGCGCTGTGACGCAGCATAGTTTTTTTTGGTTTTTTTTTTTACTTTTTCTTTCCTGTCTGTGTTTTTATTGTTATGGAGGCATCTATTGGTAGCTTCCGGTCAAACAGCTGCTCAAACACATGCATCACATTTTCAGCAATATGGAAGGAAACTTTTGAAACATTCACTTTGAAATTGCAAAAGTGAAACATGCCTCATTTTCTTTAAGTCATTTGATGCACATTAATGAGGCTGCTATGAGTCCAGTTAGGTCATGGGATGGTGGTTAGGGCTCCTTGAAGAAGAAGCAGAGGTAAATAAAGCCAGCAGAAGACTGAAGGGAGGAGTTTTGGGCAACTTGTGATGATTCTTCAGCTTGAGGATTCCTGCTGTTAGACCCAGACAAAACGATATGATAACACAATTCTAGGGATGTGTGTCATTAACGATGACACATGATGCCAGTGGGAAATACTGGACAAGGACATTCGGCCTTTTGATGCCAATTTAGTCAAATCCACTAAAGTACCACTGTTCTTCCCTTCCTTGTCCTTTCATCAGAGGCAATGGAAGATTTTCGTCTTCTTTTCTGAATCTCAAGGTAACTCTGCAAAGCCGACGCCTGATTGGTTTCTCTCTTATGTGTGAACGCAGAGCCGTATCAGCCATCATTCTTTTATAAAATCGACTCCCTCCCTCGCTGCTCCCCCTCTCTCCCTCAGTATGGGGTCGGGCTTTGCTCTAGAGGGATTCGCTGTTGGACAGCAGAAGCTCCTCGAGCAGAAGAATCCTGGACCTCTGTGTTACTGAGCCTCCGCCAAAAGACCTTCAGGGCTTCTGTGGGCCTGGGCAGGAAATGGAAGCTGCTTTTCTAGCTGCGCTCGAGGTCATCGGGGAGGCGCTCTCTGTTTTCCTTCAGGTCTTTGAAGTTTGGTGAAAGTCCTGCAAGCCCCGGCTACTCTGTGTCTGCTAATGATGACGATGATGTCATCCTTCTCGTTCAGACTGACACTGAAAGTTTTTGGCCTTCGGACTGCTTCCACTGATGAAGGCCAGATGGCGGCCGATATTTTTGTTTTCCATTAATGAGGCGACATCAGAACCTGTCGGGACTGAAGGGACGTGGTTGCCTCTGTGTGAGATTGTGCAGTTGATCCTTTTTTTAACGCTGAAGGAGCCCAACGCTCCTTCGCTTTGTTTCTTTACAAAATGGATCAAAGAGGAACTTTCTTTTTAACCAAAGGAAGAGGCAACGCCATCCCAGATCAACACGTCTTTCACTTGAATATGGAGAAGTGTCAGTCCATCCACATCAGCCATACTGATGTCTATCTTTCCTCGAGTATAATGGAAGTAGAAGACACTACCTGTGTGCTACTCTTGGCATCAAGGAAATGTGGTCACTTGAACCCCACTAGTCCCCCACAGCACCATTTGAAGGCCATTTGAGCTGAATGTCTGCATGGGGGGGGGGTTCTAGGTTCAGAGCCAACGCTCTGATCCAGGTTGAAAAGGTTCCTCCCATCACGCTCACTGAGACACTTCTCTGGCTTTGATGAAATTAGCCACTGCTGATTTATCAAAGCCGCTGTGGAATAATAACTCTGTAATTGCCCCCCACTCCCCACCCCCACCCAACCCTCTCGGGGGGGGCGGGGCGTGTTATCAGCGCGCTGTCTCTCTGTCTCCCCGGTGGGAATGGGGGGGGCTGGCAATCTTTCCCAGAGCTTGGCTCCATCTTATCGCTTCACGGAGAGGAAGTTCTTAAAGGGCCGGGCCCGGCAGATAGCGACAGAGCCTCCGACTCTTCCCCCCTCACCGCTTCTTTTTCCCTTTTTAGGGAATCTGAACTGGGAACGACTGATGAGATTATCTCCTGCCTTCTGGGCGCTGCGACACTTCCTCCTCCTCCCCGTCCTCCTCCTTCTCATCACGAGCGAGCCTGTCTGTCTCGATGAAGCCGGCAGAGCCGCCCGTGGACTCAGGTGGCTCCTCTGTTTGAAGCCGCCGCCGCTGCCCTGTCGGGAGTGAGAACTGGAGGAAGGGACGTGTCGAAGGCAAAGCACTGACGGATGTTAAACGGCTCCCATCGAGCTGCCGCCGCCGGCGTCCTCAACGCAACTGCTTCCCATCCAACTTTTTCCGCCCACTTTCTGATCCACTGTCTGATGTGGGCATATGGACGAGTGGCTCTGAAATGGCTCATCAAGCCGGGAGGATCTTTTAGAGTGAAACGCTGTCAGGTTGGACCTCCCCACTTTGTCCCTCCTGCTCTTTGTTCCCTCTTTCTAGTTTGTCAGATTTTCTCTGAACTCCCAAACTTCAGCTGCGTGCACGCTGAGGTTCCTCTGATGGATGGATTGATGTGTTTTTTTAAGTGTCAAACGCCCCGATTGGTGTCCAAGCCTAATGGACTTATTATACACTGATGAAAAAGAGAATTCCATAAATCAGAATTAAAAGACAGTGAAAAACAGAATGAAATTCATCTTCTGCCACCTGGAGATCATAAAATTCACACAAATGTAAATGTTCAGGTGTAGCTTTCAATCGACCCACCTCCACTACCACAGGTATGGTACTTAGTTCTTAACCGAGCACAGAGGGACCTCTGCTTTTGCTGTAAATTAAAGTTCTCTAACATAATCATTCTTAAGCGGGACATCATTTCTAAGCTTTGCCTTCTTCCATATATCCTGTCTCCATTGATCTTCATATTTTAAAAAAAAAATCTTTGTTTGAAAAAATGCATATTGCATTGCACTGAGGTATTTCAAACATCTGCGTCTTTTACTGACGCTTTAAAACCTCCGTCGTTGTCCGCAGAGCTCGGAGGCGCAGGTGAGAGAGCGGGGTGAGCGAGGAGAGCGAGGAGAGCGAGGAGCCTCACGAGCGTGAAAAACGCAGAAACATCTCCCCTTGTTTTTTTTGAATAGAAGCGTGGCGGGATCTGGAAAGCGTGTCATAATTGAAGAGAAAGCGTGCGAAGGTAGATCTGCCTAAACCATTCAGCTAAGCCTATTAACGTCTTATCAGGAAAAAAAAATCGCACTTAGGATGTATTTGTGAAATTAACCCTGGATGGCTCATAAGGGAAGTGCTGCGGCAGCAGGGCCCGGACCTGGCGAGCGGCTGGTTTCCTGTCTCTGCCCTCGGGGACGTGAAGGTTGACCGTGAAAAAGTGCATAACAGCAAATTTTCTAAGTGTGTCCGTTCTGATTTTTGTCTGGGTGACAGATGGTGCTGCTGACGGCGGGGAGCTGGACCTGAGTGGAATAGATGACAGTGAGATAGAGCTGGTAGGTGCCCGCTGATTAATGGGGTCCACGGGAGCCCAGGAGCCGCCTGACGCGTCGCAAATTCTGGGATTCGCCGGGACAGTTTTGGGTTTCCCTTCACTGCAAACGCAGAGACATGAGCTACTTCATAGACATATTTTATTAACATTGTATATTGTATCTTTATTCGTAACGGCCCTGACTGCCAACTTTAGAGCCTTATAAATGCATAAAAATTAGTTTATGTTGCTCATAAGCAGGTTTTGGAGACATTTGGAAAACCGAATCATCAGAATCATGGCCTTGGCAGTGCAACGCAAAGATAAATAAGCCTCTATAGTTATAACAACAAAAAATGAAGAAAGTTTCCGAGAGAGACTCGTCTCCTTAATAGTTCTTCTCGCACTTGCACCTTCTCTCTTTGTCTGCCTTTCTTTGGTTAAATCACTTTTATACCTCGGATGGAGTTTTCCTCTCCTCTCCTCTTCTCCTGTGAAACTAAAAAAAAAGAAAACAATTTGATTTCCAATGTAATTGTTTCACTTTGAGTTTTTTCATTGGTTCTGCTGGTGCCAGAAGCGAAAACAAAATCCTCTTATTGCCCATTAAGAAGTGCTGCAGATGAAAAAAGATGGGGGAAAATAATGCAGCTTAGGTTGATGAAACGTGAAGTGCTCCTGCAGACACTATATCAACAGTTTAATAATGTACGACTGTTGCCCTGTTTGCAGTATCTTCTGAGTGACAACGAAATCAAAATCAAGACGGCGCTGTGGATGGCGGAAAACTCCGACTACCTCAAGGAGCAGAAAGGTACCGAAAGCATTCAAGCAGCAATGAGGGAAAAAATTGTATTCTTTAACTTTATCAACTGAATTTTGGTGCTCATTGACCTATAATTTTGATGCTCCCCCCCCCCCCCCTGCTTACAGAGAAGGAGGCAAAGATAGCGAAGGAGAAGGAGCTCGGCATCTACAAAGAAAAGAAGGTAAAAGAAAAAAGAGAGGGGGAAAATCCAGCTTAAAGAGGTGAAACCTACGGGTGGGCTGGGTGACGGGTGGGCTGGGTCAGCCATGTGCAGAGGCCGTTGATGAAACGCCAGTAAAGAAGCTGAAACATTGCTCTTGCCTCGATGTGACATACAGATGAAATTAGACAAAGGGCGACGTCATTTCAGCCGAACGAAAGTCTCATATTTTCACCGGCCACAGATCAACCGGTGTTCGTTCTAATGTCCATTTTCTCAAAAATGTTCTTTTCCCGTTGGAAGCAAATTATCGACCTTCGACAAAATACTGGAGCGTCCAAAACAAAAGACACGGATGCTCAAAGAGGAAAAACACAACGTCGGCAGGTCGGGATGGTTATTTCTGCTCGTGAATCGTGGGAACCCTCCACGGCGCTCCGCGACAAACGACTCACTTAATTACACACCTGTCCGAAAGTGAGACGTTCACAGCGGCAGCGGTGTGTTCAGGTGCAGCGAGACGGACGATGAGCGACGGGGACGTTGGGTCGGTGCCGTGACCGCGCCCCCCTCTGCCGCTCCCCCACCACTGCTGTTGGCGCCGCGCAGCCACATCTGCTGGCTGGGTTTAAGTGGCCGGATGAAGCCCGGGTGTAATGAGTCGTTGGAGAAGAAACGCTCCTTTCCGCCAACAAACGAGTGGGTGAATAAATAAAAACGGCAACAAAGCCGAGGCTCCTCCTCCTGCAATGCGTGACGGAGCTGTTTTTTTCCTGTTTGTCACCGCCTGCCTTCGTTAGTTGCCGCTTCTCGCTTCACGACCGGAGAATTTTTGATTAAATTGGCGAGTTCGACGCCCCGCCGCTGTGGCGTGAAACGCGCTGGGAAGTTTCGGTTTGGAAAGTTGGCCGACGTGTCGCCGCTGCTTGGCGCGCGATCAAGGTGAACGGCGAATAACCGGAGCCGCGTGATCGCCCCAATCTGGCGCCTTAATTGAGATAAATGGCTGACGGCAGCGGTGAGTTGGGCTGTTGATGGGGGGGGGGGGGGGGGGGGGGGGGGGATTGGAGGTGGAGGGTGTGGTGCTGTTGCTGTCGGTGGTCTGAAATTACCCCCAGATCATCTCTTTAGAGGACAGAGTGGGACCGAAACGCTCTCCTGTGTAGACGGAATCTGTCTATTGTCTGATTTGCTTGATTTATGATATTTATATTGGTAAAAGCTCAACATACTGGCCATAAATACATTAATAAAATGTATACTCGCGGTACAATAAAAGTAATCTGCTTTTCCTAAAAATCAGACCGGTTCTCATATATATATATATATATATATATATATATATACATATATATATATATATATATATGTATATATATATATATATATATATATATGTATGTATATATATTTATATATATATATATACATAGAGCAATAAGGGTCTTGCTCCTAGTTAGCTGCCATCATGCGCTGCCATTTTTTTAAGGAACCCGTCTGACAGTGGCCCTAATTATGAAATGTGTTGTCAGACATATTTATTTTGCAAATGACAAAACTTTTAATTGCTAAATTTGATCCGGCTGACTGGCTTCTCTTCGGAGTTAATCAAGCAACATTCATTCAACCGTTAAAACTTAACTCTGTTACCTCAGAATTACGACTAAATAGCTACGATTTGACATCTTCATCAAGAAAGGACACGTTTCTTTGCAACTTTCTGTTCTTCCAAGAATCATACACAGTCCGATCTTTGAACGTCGGTTCTGCTTGACATCCCTACAGCCACGAGGTCCGGTGAAGAAGCGCCAACCCATCCGGGCCGACACCGCCGACGAGGCCATCGAGAAGATGCTCGAGCAGAAGAGAATCTCCAGCAAGATCAACTACGACGTGCTGAAGGACCTGAACGTCAAGCCGGGCGCCAGCCCACGCCACAAGGTGGAAACCCCCAAGAGGGAACCCAGGATAACCGGCCGCGGCGTCAGGACGGCGGCGTGCCCGCTCGGCGTCAGCAAGCAGGTCACTCTGCTCGGCAAGAGGTGGGTGAGGTTTCAAGTTTGACGCGTTCGGTCCGGGTTTTTGTCTGGCGTTTCTGTTTGGAAGGCAAAGTACCAGCGGTCCAAACAAATCAGCACTGCTGCATCGATGCCTCTCGCTGTGCTTGAAGTTTCAAAAGCTTGTTTCGGTTTCTGAACCAGGAATTGGAACCAGGAAAGATGCTTCAGTCTCTGTGCGGCTCTCGCAGAAGGCAGTAAGGGAAATAAGGAATAAGGATTTCATCTTTAACTGTTTTTTTTATTCGATTAAATAGTTGACTCATTCAATTCCTCTTAAACGTCAGAAAATCGTGAAATATTTACAATTTCTTTTTCCAATTCAACAACCACGTCGCCTCCATTTGACCTTCCTCTGGATGTTTACCTGACAAATTCAAATCCACACAATTTTCCCGCCCGTTACCCTCACTGCTTGCGGAACGAAGTCGGCCAGCGACTGCGTCCCCTCCTGCTCTTAAATGTGTGAAATTTGCTCCCGATGGTTGACGCCCGCCGCGCACAAAATCCACATTTAATTATGTTTTGGGTCGGCCGAGCGGTCCGCAGCGCGCAGATAATCCTCCATGCAAACGGCCGGCGCGCCGCTGAATGGAGACGAGATGGACGGAGAGTGTTTTGCTCGAGTCCGTTGCAAAGCCGTCCGCTGCCGGGGCGAAATCCACCCGTTTCTGCTGGCACGCGACGCCGCCGCCTTCGCCCCGTAACGATGAGCCGGCGCTTCTCCTCTCGGCCAGAATAATCACCTGCGACAGGAGGACAGATGCTCACTTTTTTTCCCCTCTTTCTGCTTCTTCAACTCTTGCGGGATTCTCGTGACACACACACACACACACACACACACACACAGCCTCATCTCTGCCAGGATTTGTCTCTGGCTGTTGCTCCCTCATGCATTCACAGAACTGATCCACTGTGAGCCTTTCAGACGAATTTAATGGGTTTTCTGCAGCGCGGAGGAAAAGCCGAGAGGTTTTCTTCAGTTTGCTTCTTGTCGCTGAAAATTGGTTCCCCGCGGCTCTGTTTTTTAAACCCCCCTCGCAGTTAATGTTGGGTTTAGGTGCCGTCCCGGAGCTTTATAGGAATTCTATAGAAGCAGCTGTCGGCCGATTAGCGGGGGAACCTCGTGCTACCCCCCAACACGCTTGGCGGTTTGTCATCTGGATGCAGTTTTCCTCCCACAAACTCTGGCCACAGCTCTGTGGTGATTCACTCCATTTGCTGCGAGACCCACCGTGGAGTTTCATAAATGTTCTTATTCATATTTCATTAATGACAACGGGGAGTCTTTGTCTCTCCTTGAATGAAAAGTTAAATAAAAGTGCATTTATCAGACATCAGACACATCATTTGAGAAAATGAATCCCTCTTGGCGAGCCGCAGCAGGAGAGTGTCAACGCCACAGAGTTAAAGGTGCGTTCACTGTCCACTTCATTTGCCGGGGAAGTCCAGTTCCTTTTGGGGAGCTGTGAATTTGCAGTCAAACTCTGATATAGCGCAGAGAATGACACACGATGCCGGCGGATGTTCAAATTTGTGAGCTGCACGAGACCATAAGTCCAGAACCAGTTCAGTCCACTTGATGTGACTGCTTGGAGGAAGTGGTGGAAGAGGATTTGTTTTCATGGTATGAATTAATAGTCGTTTCGTTCTCCCAGAGGTTCAGTTTGTGTGTAAGCAAATCCTAACCAGCTGAATGCAGCAGCGTCGGTTGAAGCGAGTCTACTTGGGCCAACACCAGCGGAATTGGTCAAAGGAACGACTTGGCAGCGAACGCCACTTCATTTATACCAACTGATGAAACATTTTCCAGCAAGTGAAACCTTCAAGTAAACCCATCACGGCTCGCGCCAGTCTGGGCAGTCGGCCCATATTTTGTGCTGAAAAGTTCGATTTTTCTGATCGGTTCTGACTCAGAAATGGAAACAAACTCAGCTTTATTTTTCAGAGTGAACAGGCTGCAGGTGGGTGGACACCCACCTAGCCAGGATGATTGATGACACAAATTATGATGCATTACAGCTGCCCCCATTTAGAGGGCGGTAATGTGATACTTTATTGATTTTGTAGGGAATTTCCTCTTGTGTTCATTCTGCCCCTCAGGGAGGTCAGAGGTCAGCGTGTCGCTGCTGGAAGGGCCTCAGGGTTATCTTGCATCAAACACGTCCTTCATGCTGGGACAACATTAAGAAAAACAAAAAACACTGTTTTAGATTGAACAGATTTAATCTGTACACACTGAGTCACTGAGGAGAGCAGGGTGTCGTGTCAGCTTCAGTATTGTGTTGACTCGCTGTGTTGGGAAGCATCTCTGTCTCTGTTACAGCTCGACGTGTAGCAGTGGTCCGGACAGAAAAACAATTGGTAAAATTTTTACTGGTGGTGAAATTCTTCACCCAGTCCCCACGACTCTTTGTTGCCAGGAGACAAACATTTCAAGGACAACTTCAAATAATTCCACTTAGTGAATTTTGAACCACTGGCAAACAAAAAACAGGGCCAGAGTTCTACAAATAGCTTTAGCAGAAAAAAAACCCAATAAATATCTTTGTAAATATCTATTTTTCAACCACAGTAGGAGTTATGTCGATGGTGGTTGTCATTACGTGTCATTCCATAAATGACCACAGTGTCGACTTGCCATTTAAAGTGAGATAATTTGCTGAAAGACTCTCATTGACAGCCGCCATGAACGTTCACGAAGGTCATGACTGCTGTCATGTCAGTCTCATGCACACTCGCTCAAGTCAAGTGTTACCTTAACATCTTGAAAATCCGAGCGGCGCCTGGTGACTGTCGGCTTCGGGCAGTCCAGTCGACGGTAACGGACTGCGTTGACTCTGTTTACTCTGAAAACGGACCCACCCGGGGTTCTTTGGGGTCATTCCCATCCCTGATGTTCATCAGCATCAGAGGATTCCAGTTGTGTCAGGTAGCAACAGCCGAGCTGATGGTCTGCTGGATTTGAGCTGCTCCAGTTGGCTAATGGCCGCTTCCAGAGTGTCTTCCAGAGCTTCTCCATGAATGAAAACCAACCCATCTCCAGGTCCAAGATCTCTTTGAAGTGGCTGCTCACTGGGGATGTGCCAAGTCTGCAGGTTTTTTTTTTTTTTTTTAAGAATGGATATTTCACCCTCAGATATTGGACCTGCTTTAAATTTTTCACAACCCATTTCTGTTTTGCCAATGAATCATTGATGGGCCAATGCTGCTGTGAATCATTCATCCCAGCCCCCTTTCTTTCACTTCTCCTGCTGGTTGTTTTCTTGAATGGGCTGCACCTTATTCATGCAGAAGTGGCTGAACTCTGCACTTCGACGCACAACAACAGCGTTTTTCAACCCCTGTGGTTTTGCAGCCCGCAAGCCACACCAGCTACGAGTGGATGCCCCCCCCCCCCGCGGCCCAGTTAGCAACGACGTGGTGCTAATCTCCCCGTTCGCCCCGGAGCGTGTCAGTCGCAGCCTTGGAATAAAGTGGGGAGGAGGAAAAGGGAAAAAAAGGAGACAAAAACAATCTCGAGCAGCGGCCGTCGAGGGCAGAATGGCCTCTTTCAGGAGGAGCAGGACGCTGCTCCGGCTCCTCCTCAAAAGGTTGTTGTGCTGATTGTTTCAAAAAATAAAAAAAATAGGAGAGGCCTGGTGTCGGGGAGACCTGTGAAAGTGCAGGATGAGGCCTGCTGACAGTGCAGCCATTGTGCCTTGTTGGGGAGGCCTGGCTGAGGGGCCACACTGAGGCATTGTGCTCGTCCCTCTCTGGACGTGGCCTTCACTTCCACTTCTCCCCACTCTCTGGTTCTGCTACTGCGGCTGGTTTAAGGACTGGAGTTGGAGATCTTGAATTTTGAATTTTGATTTGAACCAATAATTCTTTATTGACAGGCTCAACGTCCAGACGTAAAAGACACACATTGAATACCGGCAACCATAGAAGTTCTTAGGCAAACCCATGATAAGCATGAAATAATCTACTGTGGTGCTCCAAGAACTTTACCAGTGCACGGAAATCAGTCAGGATGTGCTGAACACATTATGGGATGGCTTTGACAGTTGTTGCCTTCAATGTCTCATTAAATATTTTAATGAATGTGAAGTGTGCAGTGCGCGGCCGTCATTACAGAAGTCGAATGCTTTTAAATGGCTTAGAAAAAGACAACATTTCTTGAACCAAGCTTTGTATGATAATCACTCCCAGTTGTGTGTGTGCTAAACAATATAAGAGTAACCAGAGCATCATGCTTCATAGTTCAGGCTCTTTAAAACAACCTACCTACAGTATAGTGTGTTCACACTGGATTTTGCAAATTTTGAATTTTCTCAATCACTTGTAATTGGACTTGGAAATGGTTTTCATTAAACACTAAACTGCTCCCATACTAGTTAAGAACATCTTGACTGAGTTTCCTGCACTCGTGATGATGGAAGAACGTTCAAGATCATTATTTCATGAAACTGGTTGTAATGGAGTTCCATGCGGAAATGAGTCAGTGAATCCAAACTTTTCAACGGCCGTGTCTGTGTATCATGGAAGCTGCAGGGCATTGCAGTGGTGGTCAGCACCGTCGTCTCACAGCAAGGAGGGTTGCGGGTTCGATCCCGGGGTCCTGGGGCCTTTCTGTGTGGGCCTGGTTACATTCTCCCCGTGCCTCTGTGGCTTCGCTCCAGCTTCTCCAGCCTCTCCAGCTTCCTCCCGCAACCCAGAGACATGCGCGTAATGCAAACCGAAAATTGGATCTCGTCTGCAGTTCTGAGTTCTGTGAAGGGTTGTTGGTCTCTGTGTGGGCCTGAGATAAACTGGCAGCTCGTCAGGGTTGCGACCCCGCCTCTCCCTGCTCCGTCTGCTGCCAGTCAGAATTGACCTTCGTCGACCTTCCTCCATCGCGGTCGCGGTCTGACAGGCGGTCGGGGGTTGTTATACTTGGATTTCCGCGAGAGCGCGGGCAGAATTCACGGCGTTGATATAAATCCTCCGACGTCGTATTGTATCCGCGTTGTTCTCACGGCGATCGTCGCCGACGCTCTCTGTGGTCCCGCTTGTTGTCATAAATAACAATTTGCAAAATCCGTTCGGAGACGATGCTCAGGCAGGGAAATAACACGGTGCGCTGTGAGATTTACCGTCTCGTTCAACATGTTTGGCATGTTTGACCCTCTCGCTGCTGTGGAGCCGCGCAAACATGTTTGCTTGTGTGTCTTTCAGACAAAGTCTGTGGTTGTTTTTGTTCAGTCGAGTGCCGAAGGGGTGGATTTCTGTGGATTCCATTCTGAGGGTGTTTTTTTTTTTTTTTTTTTACTTTCTAAAGTACAAGAAAAAAAAAACAACAACGAAAGCCAAAGAAATATATTTGCACTTGTTGGAAAACATTCTCTTGTAAGCTCAGTCACTCCAAGGACGGCGGCAGTCGCTTGAAGTCTGGAGGTGCCTTCACACGCTGCTCCTCCATCAGAGGAGCTCTGGAACGGGGGGGGGCGATTTCCTGCATGTGAGCACAACAACGACACTCACACTCAGCTGAGATTGGACTCAAAGTGGCGGCGGCGGCGGCTGTGTTCCGTTTCCATTAGTGAGAACACACCTGACCCGCGCTGAGTCGTGCTGTTTGGGTTCTTTTATATCAGACTTTATCCAGCAGCTGATGGATTTTATGTCCTTTATGTTCTTGTTTCGCTCTTTGTCATGTCTGCTTGTGCTCATTTTGGGACACTTATAACGCAGTCAACAAAGTGGTCTGGTGTCAACGTACTGTAATAGTGTGATTTCAACGCAGTAGTTTTGGTTTCAACGGCGCTTCCGTTCTCTCGTGCCCTGGTTTCCACTTCCACTCGGTGCTGAAGTGTCGTTGAAACGCCTGATTTTTCTCAAGCTCTGTTCTGAATGTGTGGCCGTGAACTCAGACGTGAACCCGCCGGGACCGTTTGCGCGTTTAACCTTCCGTCTGCGTCTCCTGCCTCTGGTCTCCTACCGTCTTTGAGCTCCTCCACTAAGCTAAGTGGAGCTGCGAGGCTCGCCGTGTCTCCTGCGAAGATGCAATCACGGATAACGACTGCGAGAAAGAGAGAGAGAGAAAAAAAAAAAAGCTCATCAGCGATAATGAGCCGCCGTGAGTGGATGCTGTGAGGGAAGCACTTTTTTATTTATTTATTTTTCTGGGGAAACCTTTTGAATTCTGGCCTCATTTTGCCAGTCGCTCCTTGAGCTGTAGTTAAATGCGCAGTTTCGTGTGCGTCCAATTTTTCCACCGTCTCGACTTCCGCAGTTCAATTCTGTCTGAGTTCTCGGCCACGTCCCATTTACCTTGTATCGACTCCTTCAACCCTCCGACCGTTCCTTCTTCTGTTCTTCCCTCTCTGCCCACCCTCACTTTAATGTCCCGTCTTCTCAGTCTTCTTCATCACTCTTCCCATCTTCATCACGACCTCCTTCTCCAGTGTTGTCTCACCTACCCCCCCCCCCACCCCAAATCCAACCTCGAGCTGCAGCCAGAGGCCCGTCGTATCGCTCGGCACCGTCGGGTCCACTTTAGCTTCGGGCTCCTGCAACTCGCTAACGAGTTCTTTGCCTTTCTTGTCCTCCCTCTGCCCCCCCTCCACTCCATCCCATCCCCGCCCTGTTTTTTTGTCTCTTTCATCTTCTCTCTTTAATCTCCCCGCTGAAGTGTTTCGACTTGACAAAACATGGTGTCAATTTTGCCGCGCTCGGCTCTGAGCGGCTCAGTCGCTGGGCCGCCAAACGAGCCGCACAAGTAGTGCCGCGCCAGCGAAACGGCGTCGGGTCGAGGCCGCTCGGAGTCAATAAAACGCAGCGGCCGCGGCATCCCGGAGCTCTTACTGTTTTTTTTGTTTTTTTTAATTACTCGTCAGAAAATTTGTGTTCTCCAAATATCACACACTTGACCTTTAAGGTGAACTTGCAGCCGCTGCCTACTGCTGGTGACCCCTTGAACCCTCGCGACTGAAGAATGCTGACACTGCTGCTTTAAAACCAAGCGATAAGTAGGATGCAACATCTCAACTCTGCAGATTCATCCCTCTCTTCCTTTGTCGTTGTTCATTCTGCTCCTCCCTTTCCTCTTGCCCTCGCCGTCTTTTGCCTGAGAGAGAGAGAGAAAAAAAAAAAAAAAAATCAAAACTGTCATCGGACTGAACAGATTCTGGCCCCCTCGGGCAGTCGACTCTTGGCTGTAAAAATAGCAAATTGACTTATTTTCCGATGACGACCGTGACCGCGCTCCCCAACCGTGTAATAGTGTATCGGCAACAACACTCGTCGGCCCCGTTATCTCGTCTCCGTTGGTCTCGGCCCCTCCCCCTCTGGCTGCCACCCCCCACCCTTCCCCCCACCCTCCCTCCTCCCCTCCTCATCCTTCCACCACTTCCATCACTCTGTGAGCCCAACCGTCCTGGTCCTCAGGTTGGGTCGACCCGTTCACTCGCTCATCTCCCCCCCACCCCCACCGCCCACCACCATCACCACCGATGCCAGCTGTCCAACAGGCCCTCCTCCCCCCCGTTCCCTCCGTCCTCCCCGCTGGAGGACAGAAAAGCAGCAGCCTTACAGAAATAGCCCAGATAATTGCCCTCCAGTGAGATTTTCTCCTCCTCTTGCCTTTTTTTTTTTTACCCCTCAGTTCCTCCTCCTCCGCCCCCCTCGTCTTTTCTTTTCTCTTTCAAAGCCCTTTTTTTGTGCCCGTCCCTTTTTAGAGAACTTGTTTGACTCCTGTTTTTTGAAAGGGGGGGAGGGAGAAAAGAAAATCCCTCTTGATTTTCTTTTTCTGTTTTTTTTTTCTTCCCTTTTTACTTTTTTTTCTTTCCCAAGGGACAAGAGTCAAGCGGCCACTTTGGGTTCTGTTGGTTTTCCAGAAATGTTAATCGGAGCGACGGGCTTGAGGGACCTGGGAAAAAAAAGGTGAGGAAGGGAAAGCAAAACAAAATCCAGAGCACTCAGCAGTTCTGGGGGCTCAGATATTACTGCTGCCACCACGATGCTGAGAGAGCGGCCGGCCGGACAGACAGAAAGAGAGAGAGACAGAGAGAGGGAGAGAGAGAGAGAGGAGATATTTGCCGTTTTTTTCTTCCCCTTCAGCCTGGGAGAGCAGGTGTCATGAGAAAGCCAAAGAAAATCCGAGGCGTGAAGTGAGGCAGAGCAGCTCAAGTCGAACCTCCGACCTCAGCGAAGGGAGGTATGGAGGCTTGGGGGGGGGAGTCGCGGCGTTCACCACCTCTTTCTCTTTCTCCTCCTCTGCCCGGCGCTCTCCACCGAAGAGGATGTTTCTCCCCGTCGTGCGGCCGGCTGTGTCAAGGGTGGGTGTATAATTTGTCTGTGGTTTACGGCCCCACCTCACAAGCCTCTGATCCCCCCCCCCTCCCCCACCCCTCCCCCACCCACCCATAAGCTGTTTGATGGATGGTGGAGGAGGTCAGCGGGCATAAAAATAGAGCCTCTTGTGCTGCCAGCTCCACCCCACAATCCCTAATACACTCAATGGGAGCCTCCCATTTAATGTGCCACTTACTGATGGTTGAGATTAAAAGCTTTGAAATGTGCAGCTTTTCAGGAACGGGGCCACTGGCCATTGAGTTCTGAGGAAAGTGCCACTGGCAAAGCATTTCACACCTCCAACGTCTCGCCACTTTCCAAATCGGAGTCCGTTTACGGTTCCTGTACGAGCGTAACGACGGCTTCCTCTCAGGAAGCGGCCGCCGCGAGCTGCCAAGTTTGAAATGACGGCGAAATAAAGGGAAGTGAGCGCGACCCCAGGGGACCCCGGGGAGAACTGTGGGTGCTGCCGCGGTGGTTTGATTTGAACCAGCTGACGGCCTGCGTCACTGAAGGAGCTTTCCTCAGGCGTCTGCTTCCCTCTCGACCTCAGTTTTAGTTGAACACCGACACAGTGAGGCTCCCCAGAGGGTGGAGCCGCACCTTGACCCCCCGCCCCTGTGGCTCAGGCGGCGGGTAAAATTTGATTACCCTCCTGTCAATTAGTGCGTTTCCATAAAATGTCAAGCAAATAATTTTTCCATTATGTGATTTGGCGCAAGTTGTGAGGCCACGTGAAGCACAAGCGGCATCGTGGGACGGCGTTAATGGAAGAAACGCAGGTTGATTCAAGCAGCAGGAGAACAGAGCGAGGAATTCAGCAGTTGCTTCAAAGTGGAAAAGATGGAATTATTCTTGCAGATCAGCTCACAGTGAGGATTACTGCTCTTGGACAAAGACCATATCGTATAGAAATTAACACCAATTTAAATTTACACGATGAAATGCGCTTCAAACAAAGACCAAAGCCTCTTCAAGCAATGGAACAAAGTTCATTACAGATCCAATGGTTTCAAATGATGATGTTCAGAAGCCTCTATGGAAATGCAGCCATTGTTCTATGCCAGTGGAGTGAGAGCATCGTTGGTCTTCAGGCAGCTTTTGGGTAGAATTCCATTGTCGTCATTTTGTGTGAACTTCACGGTAGCCGTTCGGCTCTGAAGACATTTTCCCCACGTTTCACTATAGTTTCACTAATGCTTGAGAAATAAATCCCCTACATGTACTTTAGAGCAGGATTGTATCTTCCGTTTGACAGAGAGAAATATTCAAACTCAACTTTAACGAGTTAAAATCGGTTGCCTGCGATAACGACCCCCTCCCCTGTATTGGGTGGTATTTTTTTTTTTTTTATATCTGATGATTGAAAAGAAAACCCCCGAAATAATCAAGAATCGACTTCGCTTCTGTCTCGCTAAAAATCCAATTCGCAGCGGCGTGAGACAACCGGCGGGGAGACGAGCTGTCATAACTTGCAATTTAAGCGCGTTCCCCAATCGCCTTCTCCACCGACAGGATTAAATCCAATCAATTTTTAAGGCCCGATCGCCAGTCGTCCGGATGATTTTGTTTTTTTTTCTACGTGTGTGTGTGTGTGGTGTGACGCCGTGACGAGCTGGTTGTGCACGACGGCGCCCGCCACAATCTAGCAGGCCACTCCCACCGCCGCCCCCACGCTTTAAATGTTTTAAATTTGCTCCTTTCGCTTCTCATCCGGCGAGCCCGTTTACATATTTAATCCCTCCCACCCGCCAAAAACCTCCTCTGTCGAGCGCCTCGGAAAATGAAAGCGCCTCTTTGATTGTGGACATCCGGCTCTGCTGGCTTCAGCAGCAGCAGCAGCAGCAGCAGCCGCCGCCGCCGCCGCCGCCGCCGCCGTCTCCATCCAAAAGCGCTTTCAACGGCCAAACCTTTGTTCTGCGGTGCGTCTTGCTCTGCAACGAATGGGGCGGCCCGGCCTGGATCTGGGTTTTTGAGGGGTGGGTGTTGGGATTGGAGGTGGAGGGGGTGACTGTGGAAAAACTGGGCCGTTTGGAAAACATCCCAGTTTAGATCCACTACTCATCCGCTGTTGAAAGAGAGAGAGCAGGAGAGAAGAGAGGGAGAGGGAAAGAGAGAGAGAGAGAAGAGAGGGAGAGAGAGAGAAGAGAGAGGGAGAAAGATTTTTTAAAAAGAGCCCAGCCAGCGACAAAAATGTTGATGCAAAAAAAAAAACTTGACGCTTTGTGGGGAGTTCACAGCCTCGCAGAGCTGCTGTGTAGCTTAGCGGCTCCAAACATACCATACAAGCCGCCCCCCCCCCACCACCACCTCCCTCCCCGCACCCCTTCTGGAGCCACAGGAAGTAGCGCCTTCACGCCCAAACACCCCCCTCACCCCCATATTCTCCAGGCTATTGCCAGTTGTCAGCCAGTGGCTAAACGGCCTCCCTCAATCGCCTTTTCAGCTCAGGCTTAGTCTCATTGGCAGTAAGCTGATTAGGAACGAGTCACTAAGCCCGGCAGAGACTGATAGCCTAACAGAGAGAGTGGCGGCGGCGGCGGCGGCGGCAGCGGATGGATGAGCGGAGGAGGGTGAGACGGGCGAGAGAGGCAGGCGGTTGGTGAGAGGACTGACTGACAGACAGACAGACAGTGGGACAGTGGAGAGGCTTAGATTCACAGATGCAGACATGAAACCAAAGATTTGCACCCAGAGTCTCTTGTGACGGAGGCGAAATCCCTCCTGATTGGCTGGTTTTCATGCCGTGGCTGGACGGCACAGTGGCGGCCGCTGCCGTTTCAGAGACAGGAAGCTCAGTCTCAGCCTCGACGTCCAACTTGTCCGTGCATTTGTAGGTCTATTGTTGTCTGTCGTCGTGTGCTGCTTGCTCGCTGCTTTGTTGCCCCGTTGCCCCCAGTGTGAATGAACGAATGAGCAAAGCACAATGACCTTTCATTTGAACTATTAAGCGAAAATAGTTAGTGTGGCTGCTGAAGCCGGAGGGCGATGACTGTGCTTTGTTTCCAGTGTCTTCAACAGGACTGCAGTGAATGCGCAGCTTCTCTTCTCCCACTAAATCCAGAGCAGCTCTGCTCTCCAAACTGCTCCACCGTCCGTGTGTGTTTCCAGGCTTTAGACAGACTGTCCAATCACGATGCGGAATTCCCAGCGTCCAGGTTCGGAACCCTCCTCCATTGACTCCCAGAGAAGCTGAGCGTCTAGGGGGCGGGACTAAACGCAGCATTTACCCAACGAGCGTCGAGTTTCACTGCAGTGAAAAAAAAAACGATGCTAAGCTGCTGATTCCATTGAAGCTCAACTTCAATGGGCTTGAATGGACAGAGACGCTTGCGCAAGGAGAACAATCTGATTCTGGTTCCAACGTTCTGATTGAGGAATGAACTCAGAGGTCTCAGAGTCGAACACATTCGAATGCATTTTTAGACCATGAAATACCGTGTTTGACCCTTCATTTGACCATTTGTATTTCAACATTTTAGTGGAAGCTGAGCTTCCTCTGCAGTCTTGGGGAAGCCCTAATGTTGCAGGTTCGGGTTTGCAAATACCTATCAGTTTTAATGCGGGAATTCTAACGCAACAGTAATCATTTTTGAGACGACAGAAATGTGTAAAGACGACGGAGGAGAAGCTGTCGAAGCGCTTGGCTTCCTTCAGACGGAGGCGGAGAGAGTCGACGGAATTCAAAGAGTCGCACTTGGACTTCCCCGTGGAACCTGAAGGGGCCGCGGGTGCAAGTGAAGGAGCCGCGACCTCCGCGTCGAGGTGAAGGAGGAGAAGAGGAGAAGAGGAGGAGGAGGAGGAGCAGCAGCCAGGAGGCGATGGAGTCGGGATGAAGGCAAACAAAAGAAGCGTGACCTTTAACAAGCGAGCCGGGTAAACAAACTGAGAGCGGGTTGAGACCTTTCGTGTTCTCCTGGACTCCACACGCACACAAGCCAGCATGAAAAAGAGTGTGAGCGACGACTCGGCCGCCGACGTCTTCCCCCGTTTGCCAGCAGACCAGAGCTCTGCTGCGGTGAACGCAGCCTCATCGCCCTCAGTGACCGAGTGACCGACCTCGGGCCATTTTCCTGAAACGTCCGATGAGAGGAAGCAGTTAAGCGAGTCCATTCAGTTTGATGCTCACCGTTGAGTGATCATGGTTTCAGACTCTGTTTATTCCCGTTTGAATGCGTCAATAATGACGTTTTGAAAAACAAAAACTGACTCGGGTGTCATGAATTTATGTGGCACTTTTTCTTCCAACATTATGGCCACCGTAGTTTGGAAGAGAGGTGGACGCTCAGGGGAAGAGATTTCCTGGTGGAAGTCCATCTTCAACCGTCAACAGTTGTAATTTATATGGAACGATTACTTCATCATTTCATTCGTTATTTTTTTTTTTTAAATTTAAAACAATCAGATTCTTTAATGGCGTTAAGATCTTCCCTCCTAATCCCGGCTGAATAAAGAAACGCATGATGCTCACACTTTATTTTGCTGACAGCAGCAACTGTCGGCTCCTGTTTTCTTTATAGTCCACACGCTGCTTTTCCCTTCTTTCCTCTTTTGTCTTTTGTTTACATTGCGGATTACAAATTCAAAACCTTCTGCAGTTTTATTTCCCCCGCTGACGCGTGTCTCCGAAACTGAGACGCTCCTGTGTTGAAGAGCACGCGGAGCAACGTCGGTCCCGGAACGCCGACGGCGCGTTGACGTTCCAGCTGTAACCACTGGCAGTAAAAGAGGTGATGAAATCCGATTTAAAGATAGCAGGTAGATCACCCTGTTATGTAGTTTGAAATTATTCAGCGAGACGAAAAAACGGGAGCATTGAGATGAGATGAGATGAGATTCACCTTTATTGCCGTTGCACGTCACACGCACAGAGCAGCAACAGAATGCAAGGAGTTGGGGGGTAATGTAGTGTGTACAGTAGTGCAAACGTACTGCAGGAGTCCAGTAGTAGAATTTGTCTTCTGGTAGCGTGTGTGTGTGTGTGTGTGTGTGTGTGGTGTGGTGGTTGTCGGTAGTCGTGCACCTCGTGTGTGTCGCCGTGTGTGTGAGCGTCACACACGGTCTCATTGTGCGCCCCCCCCCCCCCCCCCCCCCAGCCCCCCGGGGGAGTGATTTATGCGGCTCCTGCGTCACACGCTGGGCCCCGACTGGGCGGCGGGAGCCGCTCCCCGCCGCTCCCCGATGGTCACCATGGAGACCGAGGCTCCGCCGAAAAGTCTGCCGCCGGCAGCCGCTTGACCCCCGACCCCGCTGCGAGTCGACCGCTGCCGTCTCCCGGAGAGCCGCGATTGATCGTCGCCAGGAGAAACGCTGGAGCGCGGCGTCGCCGGGGTTGTTTTTGGAGAGCGGGATCCAGCCGGGGCACCGGCAGCATGTTGTGAGGACTTCACACTGACTGAGTCACTTTCCGTCATTAGAGTACTTTATTGTACAGGCCTAACCTGAACTCTGACCACATTATGCCTCACTCTAACACTAACCAGTACCTCAATTCATATCTTTTTTTTTTTTATTCAGGAACAATTGCTAAATCGGTTTGTATCGATACTCCACCGAGCCAACATAGATTTAAAGGTAAATATTAGGTTTGATTTATGATTTTTAAATTGATAAAACGTTAACGCACTGCCCATAAATACATGAATAAAAGTGTATACTCACAGTACTGTTATATATCACTTGGTTTTCCTACCCTTAGAATGCTTCTCATATATATAAGAACACACAAAGACCAATAAGAAGTCTTGCTCCTACTTGGCCGCCATCTTGCGCCGCCATTTTTCACTGAAGCTGCCTGACAGTGAGTTTTGTCATCAGGGCACTGTTCACACATTGGACCTTTGATTGATATATAATGAGCGAGTAAACAGGGAGTGTGGGATCATCATTTAGGCGTGGCATGTTTGCGTTTGTGTTTTTGGAGCGTTCAATGTTCAGTGTGTGAACGCTGCCTTTTGTGCCAAAGCTTCTTCTCAACTCCTATTTCAGCACTTATAGACGTCGTGTCGGAACCAGCCGAGTCACTCTCGTCCTCCGCAGATCTTAGAAACAATATTTTATCTCAACAACTTCAGACACAGCATTTCTTTTTTGGTAGAATTGGGGTATAATATACTTGTTTCCTTCCAAGCAAAAGTACAAAAAACAAATCCTACAAAAGTCTATGGTAAGTGTAATAAAGTAGATCATTAACAGCAGTAATGATCAAACCATGCAATAATCCATGCAGTCGGTGAAGTCAAAGTGTTTTTTTGTTTGAAGGTTTAATGAGATTTTGACTAAATGGAGGAGGCCATCTGCCTTGCTGGAAAATCATTAACACATCTACTAACATGTCTACAAAAGAGCACCGCACAAACACCCTCCCCACCACTACCAACACACACACACGCACGCACGCACACACACACACACACACACACGGGGCCAGCAGACAGAAAGCCGGGTCAGTGTGTGGACAGAACTGGAAGATAATGATGAGCAAATAAAAGGCTGATAAATGGGTGGAGAGGCTCGCTGAGTAAAGTCTGCAGTGTGGCCTGGAATAATAACACCATTTCCTGCTGTTGAGAAACCGGCCCGTGGGGGGGTGAGCGGGTGGATCTTAAATTCTGCCTTCCTTTTGAGTCGCAGAATCCGCGAATACTAATTAAGAGGAAGTTTCTTTGACTGAGATGCCAATAAATCCCCACAATCTGCGCAGAGACGTTTGAGTTTGCTATGTGAAGGACGCCGCCGCTGCTCCTCTTCCTGCCTCCTCTCCCACTGAGGATGCTGGGAAAGGTCAAGTTGATACGATGCCCTTTTATATACAGCATATATATATATATATATATAATATATATGTAATAGTGTTTTTTTTTTTCAGTGTGCAGGCCTCTGCCCCCTGTGCCAAAAGCCAAAAGGGCACCAAACTTTTTCCTGCCTTTTTATTTGTGGGATTTGTAGAAGTGTGACAATGTTGCTGAGATTTCCAACTGATGAACTGATGAACCTGCAAGGCCGCCCCAATCCTGAGCTCCTGTCACTTTTCAAGAATGGAGCGTCTACTGTCAGCTCACAGCTTAACGTCATCACAACAACAAGCGAATGTTCCAGTAAAACCAGAGCATTCTGTATTGTAGTAGCTGCACCGCGACAGAGAGAGAGAGAGAGAGAGAGAGAGAACGGCTACAGTTTGGACAAAATAGTTTCAGTATGGAACACATCGACTGTGCTGCAGGTCATCTGATTGGAGGAAAAGCGTTGACGTGGACTTCAAAAGATCATGTTGTGCATCATGAGGGTGTGTGTGTGTGTGTGTGTGTGGAACTCCTGGTTAACTCTTTGATCTCTGACTTGATGACACTGATCTGTGTGCAGAGATGAACATGCATGTGATCCTCCCCATTGGTGTGATTAGTGGTGTGTAACGCTGCGACCCCCCGCCCCCACGCCACCAGCCTCTGCTGTCTAACACACACACACACACACTTTGCTTGTTTGGTCTCAAGCCCAGCACTGCTGCGTGTCTTTCTCTGTCACTCTTCCCGTCTTTATTTATTTTTTTTTGCGTGCAGCCCACAGCTTTTAAGAGCCCCAGTGTCTCCATGAGCGGCTGATCGTTGCTCACAAGACCAGTCCAGCCCCCCCCCCCCCACCCCCCCAAATATAAAAACTATCTGCAAAAGGACAAGCGGAGCGCCGCAGTGCGCAGCGAGGCGCTAAATGACCCAGAAATCTCATCCATCTGGAGAAATGTCACAGCCCTCATCAAACAGCCACGGCTGGGTTAGCGGCTTATTAAATACACACCCCCGACCCCACCCCCTGTGCGCGTGTGTGTGTGAGTGTGTGTGCCAAATCATAATGACATAGAAAGTAATGGAAACCCCCCCCCCCCGACCCACCCCCAGGGTGAGGGTGCCTCAGCCATGCAGTCACAGTTGTTGCCGTTGTGAGGATTATTGAGATAAAACAAGTCATTTGTACAAATACGTCTGTTCCAGCCTCAACAGTACGAGGCACAATAGTTTGAAAGAGAAATTAATGCTTATGATTCACATAAGCTGCTTTTCCATTACAATTCTTTTTCAAAATAAAAGCGATACTTTCTAAAATTTCGACAAAGTATGATTGTGATTTGCAGGTGTTTCCATTGAACGCGCGAAGCACACGAGCCGTAATTACGTCTACGATTGTTTGCTGTCAAGAATGGTTGTTCTATTTTTCTCTTTGATTACTTGTAAAAAATATTCAGTTTCCCCCGTAATCATATGGTGTATTATTATAGATTAGATTATATGTTTGATAATAATAATTAAAAGATAATTTGATTCTATTATTTATTACAATTTTTTGCAGCCCCTCTAGCGCCCCCTGGCAAACCCCCACTTTGAAAACCACTGTTCTAGACACCCATTAGTCTTTGCCACGTTAATATTGCGAGTCTGCTCGATCAGATTTCCTACTACTACTACTGCTTCTACTACAACTACTACTGCGTCTACTACTACTTCTACTACAACTACTGCTACTACTGCGTCTACTACTACTTCTACTACAACTACTACTGCTTCTACTACTACTGCGTCTACTACTACTACTGCGTCTACTACAACTACTACTGCTTCTACTACAACTACTACTGCGTCTACTGCTTCGTCTACTACTGCTTCATCTACTACTGCTACTACTACTGCGTCTACTGCTACTACTGCTTCTACTACTACTCCTACTGCTTCTACTACTACTCCTACTGCTACTACTGCTTCTACTACTACTACTGCTTCTACTACTACTCCTACTGCTTCTACTACTACTGCGTCTACTACTGCTTCTACTACTACTCCTACTGCTTCTACTACTACTGCGTCTACTACTACTCCTACTGCTACTACGACTGCTTCTTCTACAACTACTACTATTGCTTCTACTACTACTACTACTACAACTACTATTGCTTCTACTACTACTACTACTACTACTGCTTCTACAACAACTACTACTACAACTACTAATACTGCTTCTACTACTACTCCTACTGCGTCTACTACTACTACTACTACTGCTTGTACTACTACTCCTACTGCGTCTACTACTACTTCTATTACTACTGCTTCTACTACTACTGCTTCTACTATTACTGCTTCTACTACTACTACTACTGCTTGTACTACTACTCCTACTGCGTCTACTACTACTTCTATTACTACTGCTTCTACTACTACTACTAATACTGCTTCTACTACTACTCCTACTGCGTCTACTACTACTACTACTACTGCTTGTACTACTACTCCTACTGCGTCTACTACTACTTCTATTACTACTGCTTCTACTATTACTGCTTCTACTACTACTACTAATACTGCTTCTACTACTACTCCTACTGCTTCTACTACTACTACTACTACTACTGCTTCTACTACAACTACTACTACTGCTTCTACTACTACTACTACCACTACTAGTAATAAAATAAAGGAAACCAACTGGAATATGGATCTTTATTGAGATGTTGATCTCACTCATGCTCAACTGGTTTTACCACAGGAAAAAGTTGATGTGTGGCTCAATTGCAGCTTCATTGGGAGTCGAGTCGAGCGTCGCGGCGAAGAGGTTCGACTGTGTCAGATTCAGTGGACAGCGTGCGCCCGCTCGCGCGCGGCTGTCGCCATAATCCTACCGCGGCGGCGCCAGGTAGACGCGCACGCGTCTGCGTGCGTTCTGAATGGGGTCAGCGGCGCCATGGACCCGCGCATGGGAGAAGAAAACACAATCGGTCCATTTGGCTGAGTCGGCGTCTCCTGCTGCCAAGCTGCGGGGCGGCTCACAATGCACTGCAGCCTGAATGGGCACAACGCTCCCACAAGTGTGTGTGCGTGCGTGTTTGTGCGTGTGTGGGTTGGTATGAGAGAGTCTCTATTGTGCGTGTCCTTCGACGTCGGGGTGTAGGGTTGTGTGCGTGCACACTGGTGTCTGGGAAAGTGTGAGTGGGCACCGTGGTTCCGTGTGGGGGGTTTTTGTGATTACGGCTCATTTAATTGTGCTGGGAAGCTGTGGAGGATGTGTGTGTGCATGTGTGTGTGTGTGCATGTGCGTGTGCGTGTGTCCACACGGGGCCCAGTCCGCCAGCTGGGAAATGAAGTGGGGAAACTCAGATTATCAGCATCATTTATTTACATTCGCAATCAACGTGGCACTAATTTCATTTCGCCTCCAGTTTTCCGATTTTTTTTCTACCTCTCCTTTCTTCTTGTTACACATTGGATTATTCTCAGTAAATTGGCAGTTTATCCTTGAGCTGAAACATGAAAAATCATGAATGTAAAAGTGATTCACCTGTTAAATCAGCTTGTAGAAACACCTTGTAATGACAAAATGAGCAACAACAGACACAGTTCAACCAAGGAAGAGAAGCAACTGGATGATGATGATGATGATGATGATGATGCTATTTAGGAAATCAGATAATGATGGGAATAAAAACTGATATGTGTTTTTCCAAAGGAGGCCCAAAGCCGGAATTACAAAAATGAATGAAAAACAAACCTTTTCGGGTTTTGGAGTTTTTGGCTCGCGCAGCTTTAACGCAAAACAAGACGCACAACTTCCAAACTTGCTACTTCCTGTTTGAAGATTTCCCCCGCAGGAAAAAATGCGCGCGGTATCTTCTGAACGACGGCTGTTTGGTGGGAAAGCTTTTCTGGGCTTTGTGGGCGAGCGAGAGAGCGAGAGAGCGGCACATCAAAGAACGTGATGTAGAAAAATTTGGGCGTAGACGGTCGGAATGCTGAGCGGGCGGGGTGGGGGGGAAACAAGACGGTTGAATTAATCATAAACTTCCCTCCGTAAACATTTCCCAACAGCAGATGGAGATGTGGATTAGATGGACAGAAGACAGCCGCTACTCCCAGGCAGCGAGCTGGCTGAGGCATTCTGGTCGCGTTTGAAGCTGCCTGAGGTTTCACGTTAACTTGTGCGGCAGAACTTGTACCGAGTCCACCGACCCTCGTCCGTCCTGGTTCTGGTTCTGCTGAGGCTCACACGGAAACTCGCTGGTTCTTCTGTTTTCGCAATCATCTCCTGCTTTCACGCAGAGCCATCCAGTGAGCGGCGGCGGAGGCGGCGTGCAGCAAAATGCCCTGGTGATGCCCTCTGCTTTTATTTGACCTTTGACCTCCCACCCCTCGATGTTCCGGCTGGGACCTCGGGGGTTGGGGGCGTGGGGGTGAACTGCTGCAGTCCCGAGAGCTTTGTCTCAGCGGGGCAGCTGAACCGGCCGACTCGCTCTGGTTTTTCTAATAAGGGCTGTGAAAGGAGGAGGGGGTGGTGGTGGTGGGAGTGACGTTCGGGGTGATGCTGAGGGTGAGGGTGCTGCACCACCACCACCACCGCCCCACCCCCTTTCCTCCCGCTCAAAGCAGATTAATTAAAAGCTCACTGCCGCTCTCCTTCTCCCCGTCTCTCTCTTATCAGCCAGAGTCGAGCACTTACTGTAAGCCCCCGGGGAGGGCTCAGTGCCGGGCCGGGTGGGCAGGGGGAGGGGTGTACTTGGGGGGGGGTGGGTGGGACGGGCGGGCGGAGCCTCTGGGAACGATGCTAATTCCGGGCCGGTGGGACGGCTGCTTGAGGAATTAGCGCTGGTGGGGTTGTTCCGCTCATCGCTGATTATCTCCGTCTAGGAAGAGACGGCGCCGCCTGTCTGTCACCCGCACTTTCCCGACCAGTTTTTATTCTGTTTTTTTTTGCCCCCCCCACCCCCCGGTAAATACTTGAACCCCGAGGCCGTGGCGCCACGGAAATCGCGGGCCGTTATTGTCGCGTGTGAGGTCAGCGAGGGATAATGAGGAACGTCGGGGCCGCAGGGCGGAAAATCTGCCCCCCCCCCTTTTTTTTTTTTTGCAACTCAAGTGATAAAGCGACGTTACTGTACATTTCATTAATAGACACGCATATCGTTAGTCGTCCCCTGTGCGGCGTTTTCTTTCAATTAGTAACGTGGGACTTCAGTGAATGGTTCAAAAGGTGAAGAGGTGCACGCCGGCCAAAACTGTCCAACTGTTCTGAGTTCAGATCAACAACTTTTAACACGGATTTTTAAGGTTCTTGGAAGTATTTCAGCGGAAAGAATAAAAAATTGGGTTGAAGAACCTGCACTTCAGGCTGGATGAAGAATGCAGCGTGTGGTGAAATTACGCCACTTATTAATTCAGCCACGGAAAGTTGAGGATTTGTCCGAGACGCCGCAGGCCCCCAAATCACTTAATCGCATTAGCGCACAAACAGCGAAACCGTTTGGAGTAAAACAAAGGATTCCAGTTTGGGTGAAAAAGCCCTCGGCGTTCCGCCGTCACGCCGGCCGCCCGTGGCTGCGGGGAGGAACTGGAAGGAGCGGGAGAGGCGTCGCCATAAAAAGCGACTGCGTGTCCTCGCTGCCGAGGTGAACAATGAAACCTAATCCCGACTGTCCGTCGGCCGAGAGATGTTTTATTATCGCCCGGGTGTCTGGAAATGAACACGGCCTCTCGCTCTCGCGGGGCGGGGGGGGGGGGCTGCGGGAGCCTCGTAAAAAAAAAAAAAAAAAAAATCTGCACATTTAATCCTCTCATAGACTCACTGACATTTCAGACTGCGCTTGCCAGTGAGTGGCGGTCCTCACTTCCTGCAAGCCTCACAGCTTTGAGGTCGCGACTCAGACGCGATTCCAAAGCGCTCCTCGGCAACGCAGAGCCTTTCCCCTGGTTCTCGACCACAGTGATGTAGAATCCATTGCAACCAACAGTTGATACATTGGTAAATCTGTTAAGCGCTTTTACACACATGAATCAATACACATGTTTTTGCCGCTTGGTTTGTTGGATGCTTATCGTAGGATTGCGGGGCGTCAGTGTTTTCGTATCGCATATGTGTACGTGTACACGCACATACATATTTACATTTGTGAACATGTGCGTGCATGGTCATATATGAGTGTATGCATGTTCATGTGCATACAAATGTATGTCTACGTTTCCAGGATGACGCAGCAGCAGCACCCGGAGGTCATGGCTTCGTGTTTTGCTGTGTTTCAGGCTGCAGCCGTTCATCAGCGGACAGCCGGGCAAGAAGCTGGCGGTGGAGAAGGTGAGCCGTCTCTCGTCTCCCTCTGCTCTTCGTCTCCGCCACTCTCTTCATTGCCGAGGCTTACACACACACACGCGCGCGCGCGCGCACGTACGCACAGCCGCTCAGCCGGCCAGTCAATCACGTTCACGTCTCTTTCTCGTCTCTTGCCTTTTCATTTTCCAGTGCAGAGAAGAACGGCCGCGTGCGAGCGCCACAGCAGTGACTTCGGAACGCAGGGGCCGCTTTTGCGTTGCGTGGCTTCATAATTTATAGATCTGTAAACTTTAATTAACCCTTTATAGGCAGGGGAACCGTGTACGGTCTCAATTTCCTCACTGCTGAAGTCTTAAATGGTCCGACTGGAGAGGATTCGCGCACAGGACGTCACTCAATCAAACTGTGTTTTCCCTTTTCCAATTCAATGCAATTTTGTCGAGCTCCGCCGCGGTTGCCTTGATGCCGCCGAGCAATAAATATGAGGAGCGAGCGAGTCGGTTCGACGCGGCGGGCGCAGTGTTTGCTGTCAATAAGACAATATTGTCGGCAACCAACTCCACTGGCTGAAGGAATGATTCTCCATCAGGTTAGAGGAGGTGAACCCCCCCCCCCCCCCCCTCCCCCACTCCACCACCACCACCCCCGCCCTTCCTCCCTCCCTCTCGTTCGCCCCTCTTAAACAAAGTTGGACAGAGTCTTAAACTAAACGTGGTCTTAAACGTGCCAGTCAAACTCCCCCCCCCCCCCAACAGTCGAGCTCTTTTTCTCAGCTCCTCCGCAGGAAGAAGCTTCCCTTGGCTCTCCACCAGCTTCCTGATGGTTCCGCTGAAGTTCCCTTTTTCATCTCCCCCTCCCCCTCCCGCACCCGCTTCACAAAGCCTCGTCCGACTTTGAAGAGTTAATTCACTCGCTCTTCCCATTCACAGTTTTGTAGCTGCCAGCAGCCATCTTCAGCCAGACCTCCCCACCTCTTCCTTTCCTCCTTAATTTGATTTTAAATTGGACCTAAATCCAGTCACAGGTAGCTTCACATCATTCTTCAAGGTCCTAAACGTGGCTTCCTGGACGTCGTGCATCTCGTTTCACTCCCGACTGCGCTCTCCTGCCGCTGACTCGGCTCCTTTCTTTGTGGATTCGCTTCGTGCTTCTCACATCCTCAGTGACGTGCGGGAGTTATTTTTGGGATGAGGTCCGTAAATCTGGGATGCACGTTAAAAAAAAACCCTGCCCGTTCTTTAATTATCTCATAGGAGGAGCCATCACTCTTACTCAATGGTCAGTGTTTTTAGTTCTTGGCCCCACTGCTAGGGTCGGGGACATTACCTCAACCCCAACCGTCCGTCAGCATAGTTGCCCCTGACGCTTCTGTCATAACATACGCTGCAGCCATGGGGGGGGGGACACTCTGTACGTAAGTGAAAATACAACTGCTTGTCTAAAAAAAAAAAATTCTCTGGTAAAAGTAAAAATGACTCTTTTTTTTTTTTTTTTACCCATTAATTTTTTTTTTGCCATTAATGAAACAATACATTTGTTGCTAATTTAGCAAAAATAAAAAAGTTATGACAAAATAATCTGGACTGAACTGACCAGCGGTCAGAGGCTTTAGTACTTTCAATACTATGTATATGCATTATTGTATACTATATATATATATATATATATGGATGAAAAACCACCCCCTGAGAGCGTCAAAGCCTTTTAGCCATATTTGAGCGGTTTTTCAAAAATGTTTCCATCACCTGTTTTTTATTGCGATATTTAGGTTTTGTGCAGTTCTATGGAAGCACAGCTTCGTGTGGCCGGGCTCAGCCCTGCTGCCTCTCTCGCCATCCCATTTCCAATCTTTTCTTCCTCCACATTCCTTCCCATCCCTCCATCCTCCCTCCCTCCCTCCCCGCCCCCCCGCTCCCCTCGCGCACCAATCTTTTTTGTCTCTCGCTCCATCGTGTGCACTTGGCAGCCCTGAATGACTGAGCCCTGGGATCTCAGGCTCTGTCAACCAGGAAGAAAACATTTCCACGAGGGGGCCGGGTCAACAAGGCTTGTTACTTAGCAACGCCCCACTCACCTCCCCCCTGGGAACTGGAGGCGAAGGGTCTCCGCTATTGGCCGAGGCTGCTCCTCGCTGCCCCCCCCCCCCCCCGGCCCCCATCCCCTTCCCCGTTATGTAACCTCGCCGTTCTGATTGCGGCGACGGGGCCAGATTGAAAGGAGATGTTTTGTTAAGCTCTTTTCTAAAGGGATTTTTCCTTCAGCCTCGTCAGCAACCCAGCAATTAGTCTGAACGTTTCTTCGGCCAGCGATGGGAGGAAATGAACATTTTACACAACGGGGGAGGGGCTGGAGGTCAGGGGGGTGTGCCGACTCCAGCCAGCTTCCAGGCTTAATCTCTGTGTCAGGACGGCAGGGTTCGAGGCTCAGAGATTGGAAAAGGGTGATAAGGTCACGAGGGAGAGGCTTTGAACGGCGCTGCAGCCGCTCCGCAGTCGCAGCTGCAGCCTGCTTATGCAAGCAATGGTCTTGGGAGGGGACGGTCGGGTCCATTTGAGGCGTCTCTCAGAGAAGTCGTCGGCCCGCTCGTCCCCTCGCCGCAGTCCTTCGCTCAGCCCCGGGAGAGCAGTTTTGTTCACCGAGAGGCCGGCGGTCCCGTCAGCGACAGCTTTTCCCCCCTCCCGAAGGACCTGCAAAGAGACAAAGTCAATTTTGGAGTGGTTATGCTCACTTTGCCGTGTGAGCATGCCGGCGGAAATGGAGCGCTGAGACTCTTAACTGTTTTCCAATTTACGCAGGGCCACTTTTCTGTGGAACATTTAACAGGAAGTGCAATTTCAAGCCCTTCGCATGAAACATGAAAGAGAGGACGTTGGAGCCGGAGGCGATGGTTGAAGACGGAGTTGAGATTTGTTAAGACTTAAACTGAATTATGTTAAGATTGAATTCAACAAGACGAAATAGAGGCCGGTCTTGAAACATTCAGTGTCTGGAAGGACTGTGGAACCCACTGAACACATTATTCCCAATTATCCCAGGATATACAGATGCCCAAAATATGGTTATGACTCACATCCTGGGTAGATTTTTTTGGGTGTTTTGGCTGCAGAACAATGGGATTCTTTTTGAGCATAAATGAAATGATGCACTTTCTTAAAGAAGTAAGAATTGTAATAAATAATTGAATTTCTTTTTTTTTTTTTAAATTGGGGGAACATGTGATTTAAGGTTAGTGGTCCAACAGGATTGAAGACACTGTTGCACCTTAACATACATTTATCATCAGTGCTGCATGTAGACTGGAAGGATTGTTACTGAAGATGGAAAAGATGCACATTGGTCGTTTACAGTGTTGTGTTGTTGTCGTGGATGTTCTCTGGGTTAACTAAGATCTAAAGGTCCCACGTCACCTCGCTGGGGACCAGGGGGGCTGGATTAGACTCATGAGGTAGAGACGTGCAGACCTTCTCACTCACACTTTTGGAAGTTCGTCCTCCAGAGTCCCAGCACAAAGCAGACAAACTTTATTTGACGAGTGCCAGTCGAAACTCTTTGATGTCTTTGACCCCCACAATCCGCAACAGAAAACACAAGAAAAGTTTTTTGTATTTTTTGATAAATGTCACGAACCCTCTGAAGACTCAAGTACACTGTGGTTCCCATATTCCAATTTGTGTGAATGTCAGCGCAAACACAGCGTCAATGCTTCTTTTTGTTTCGCTTCACACAAAATCGCACTCATTAATTCATTGAGCCAGAAATTATGCTAAGCGTGTTGGTTGGGGGCTGTAACCAGATTCCATCAGCCGCCCACCATAAAAGTGCTGCCCTGCATCTCATCAGAAAAGTCATCGTCTTTCACGCAACTGAATCCCTTCGACTTGTAACATCGTCGGTTGGTCACATGGTAGAGCAAAGCCTTCAGCTGTTCTTTGCTCTTCTGCTGTTCAGTCCAGATTCGATCTCGCACCGCTGGTGCTGCTGTTTGGAGTTTTTACGAAAACAGGAAATCCTTGTTTGTTTTCTGGTGTGAACAAGATTCGACTGCAGCTTCCGCCTGGTTCCCCTCAGAGGAGGCTGATCGCCTCTCTGTTTTCGAATCACACCGTCAGACCCACTTGTTCTCACAATACATTGTGGGCGGCATGTGTGTGCGTGCGCGTGTGTGTGGTTTTGCACTCAGATCTCGACATCTTCACACAGATGAAGCTCCCTGAGCACTTGCTTCCTGCTGCCACCACCCCCCCCCCTTCCCCCTCCTTACAAGCTGCTCTCTCATTAGGAGACCCCGGCTGAATTCGGACCGTGTTCCTCCATCGTGTGACACTTCAGCCTTAATAGCTGCTACCAGCGCGTCCGCTGCCGTCGCTGCCAGACTTTCCTCTCCACTCGTTAAACTGGGTCTCACCTCTCTGCTGCTCCGCCGGCGCGCTTCAGTGTTTTTCAGTGGCCGCTGTTGGCGACGGTGGAACGTTAAAAAAACAAAAAAAAACAAAACAATAGTTGGCCGGTTACTGCTGGTCCACCTGAGAAGCCCAGCGGAGCGGAGATTCTGAAGTCCCGTTGCCCTGAATCTGTGGACTGCGGAGAAACTGGCTTTGTGTTCATATAGGAGAGGATGTATAATGCATGAATGTGCGTTCCATATGTCGGTGTGCCCAGCTTAAAGCGTAATAAGGAGCCCACCGAGCTCCATGGGGCACGAGGCCAGGCTTTGACTCTTTGATATTTGTTTTTGTTTTTTGGTTGGAAAAAATAAACCGCGGATAGAAATGAGTTGTAAATGAAAATAAATAAATATATGTATATATATGTATATATATATATATATGTATATGTATATATACGTATATGTATACATATACATATACGTATACATATATATATACATATACATATATATACATATACATATACATATATATATATATATATACATATACATATATATACATATACATATATACATATACATATACATATACATATATATATATACATATATATACGTATACGTATATACGTATACGTATATATATATATATATGTATATATGTATACGTATATATATATATATATATATGTATACGTATATATATATATATATGTATATATGTATACGTATATGTATATATATATGTATATATGTATACGTATACGTATATATATGTATATATGTATACGTATACGTATATATATATATGTATATATGTATACGTATACGTATAAATATATATATATATATATATATATATGTGTATATATATACGTGTGTATATATATATATATATATATATATATATATATATATATATACGTATATATATATATATATACACGTATACATATATATATATATATACGTATATATACGTATACGTATATATATATACGTATATATATATATACACGTATACGTATATATATATATACGTATACGTGTATATATATATGTATACGTATATATATATATACACGTATACGTATACATATATATATATACGTATACGTATACATATATATATATACGTATACGTATATATATATATATACGTATACGTATATATATATATATATATATATGTATACGTATACGTATATATATATATATATATGTATACGTATATATATATATATATATATATGTATACGTATACGTATATATATATATATGTATACGTATATATATATATATATATATGTATACGTATACGTATATATATATATATATATGTATACGTATACGTATATATATATATATATATATGTATACGTATACGTATATACATATATATACATATGTATATATATATATATATATATATATATATATAAAAAGCAGAGCGAGGGGTGCAGGCTGGAATCACAGGAGGAGGAAAAACAGCTAAATAAGAGAAAGGGGTGTGTGTGGAGAGGAAATGGGAGGCAAATTGAAGGGAAGAGGGAAAAGTCCCAGCAGGGAGTCCGGCAGGCTGTTGCTGAGGAGACGGAGGAGTCAAGCTGAGGCTCTTCCACCTGCTGCTCCTCCAGCCTCATTACTGGCCCCGGGCTGAGCGGAGCGAGGGAGGAGCAGGCCGCTCTCCATCACGTCGCTGTGGAAACGCACGGCGACGCTCTTTCTCTTCCCGAAGCCAAGTGGTGACCTGCGACGTTTAGGAGGTCCGTCTCTCTCCCCCCCCCCCCTCCCCCCCCAGCGTTGCTGCTTTTATTAGTTTCTCGGGCCCCCCCCCCCCCCAAATGTCAGCAGCGCTGTTCATCGCCACAAATAATGCTGGTATTGAGTGAAGGGACGGGCTTTCCGCGGGGAAATTTCTTTTTGTTTCCGCTCGTCAGTGACTCCATCGACGAACCCCGGCCGTCCAAATCCATTTCCTTCAGCCGGGCTAGTGGCGCTATTTCGTGACATGGGGAAAAGCGGAAGGGCCGCAGCGACGGCCGCCGTCTCCAAAGTAGACATAGCTGAAGGTTAATTGTGTGACTTTTGGAGATTTTGAGAAGAAACGGCAACGCCAAGTGGTCACATTTTACACTGCGAGAGCTCTTTCACTCCCCCCTCCCTCTCCTGAGCTCGCCAGTGAACTACAGCTCCTAATACTACTCTGTCCTGCGTACGAAAACCACCTCATTCTTCGTTGGTTTATTTGAGGATGCAAGCAGTCCGCCTAAAAAAGCCACCCTGAGCTCTGGAGTCGGAGTGATACCAGCGCTGCCGCAGTCAAAAGCAGGAAGTAGGTTTTCCAAGCGCTCCCATGTTTGCTCCCGCTGCTGGAAATTGTTCCTCCCTCTCCCCAACGCTTTTTTTTTTTTTTTATTACAGTTTGTTTATTATCTCTGGCTGTCACCGTCCCGCTACTCATGCGGTTTTATGGATTTTGCAAAAAAAAGAAGAAGCAAAAAAACACCTCGATCTTTAGTTTCTTTCCCCCCCCCCGGAGTGCTGAACACACTGAACAGTGAAGGTTTCACAGCGAGACGGAGCTCTAATTAGGTTTTTTGACCCCATCTTCCCCCTCCTTCATTTTTAATTTCACGCGCTTTTTATGAACTTCGAAGGGTGACTCTGCCCCAGGGGCTGCCGTTCCTTCCCCACCCCCCTTTTGTTTTAAACAAAGGACATCATTAGATGTGCAATTTCTCTCTCTTTCTCTCTCTCTCTCCCTCCCCAGTTTTTTTTTTTTTTTTTTCAAAAAAGTGACTCCCTGAATGGAAGGGTAACGTGCACGTGCAAGATAACGTCGGTTGCCGTCATGCTGTTCAGTCACGTTGTGGGGAAGCAGCACTCGATGAAAACACGTCCTCGCCACCCTGCGCCCCCCGCTCACACCAACACACCACCCTCCATCCTGGTTTTTATTTATTTATTTGTTTATTTATTTTTATCATTTTAAAGGAATTGGGCCGTATCAGATCAGACGCAGCTCAGATTTCCCCTCGGGCGGAGGGGAAGCTCGTATCTCACGCAGGGAGAAAAAAAAATATTACAAAAACACGTTGTTTGTCTGCCGGCGACCGACAATATTTCCTGTTTGTTCAGGCCGCCGCTGCCGCCCCTGTGCCGGCGGCCGCCGCTGCCGCCGCCGCCGCTGCGGTGGTGGAGAGCGGGCCGGTGACGTACGACGACGCCGGCGGCGCGGAGGACGAAGACGAGGACGAGGAGGAGGAGGCGTGCGTGAGCGCCGTGGATCTGCTGGGCAGCCGCGGTCAGTGTGAACACACACATACATGCACACACATACATATACACATGCACACACACATGTACGTACAGTGTCCGGAAACACTTTTGTTCCATTTTAAATAGATATTTCAGGAGTTTGTGGCAAGTGGGCGACTGCTACTACGTGGGAGAAAAAAAAAAAAAAAAACTCGATTGTGGATCATTAGCCACATAATGATGTGCCATTTTTCTTCTTCTTGAGAAACCCAGAGTTTAGCTGATCGTGTGTGGGCGTGAGAGATGCTGAGCTTGGGGTCAGATGGAATCTGATGGGAACAAACCGAGGGAGCAGATGATAAATTACGTTGACGTTGGAGTCGTCTGCCACAGTGGGAGTGATGGAGCGTCTTTAATGTCATCATGCTTTTAAAAAGAAATTCAAATCCTGGTGACATGGTTCATTGGTGTGCTTTACATTTTTGGAGCTGAGCTGGTTCACGGTTCTGGCCGTCAGAGTGACGGAGTTTCCCCGTCAGTCTCCCAGACACCGAGGATTTCCTTTCCCTCCATCCGATCTCGCGGCGTTCCCGAAAGTTGTCAAACGTAAAACGGTCCGGTCGCCGAACTTCGGAAGGTCGTCTGCGACCGAGTCCCGAGCGGCTCGCGAGAAGCGGCCTTTTTTTTTTTTTTTTTTGGAGTTAGGATGAGAATGTCAGCGTGTGAGCCGCCGGCGATACTGGAGGAATTTCTCCGTCTCGACGTTGACGCCGGCGGGGTCACAGTTTGTCACGTCTGGACCGCGGGAGCGCTTCGCTTCGCAACGACTGCCTTTTAATGAAGCGGCCTGGGTGGGTCACGGCTCAGGACCCCCCCCCCCCCCCTGCGTTTTAATGAGGCCTGGAGCAGATTCAGTTTCTACACTTCGGGTCTGTTCAGCCGCCGCCGCCGTAAAGTGTCCCCGAGCCACTAAATTGATCCCTGGAGGTGGTGGTGGTGGTGGTGGTGGTGGTGGGAGGGGGCGCTCTTTGTTTATGCTCTGCGTTGAGGTCAAAGGTCAGGGTCAATGCGGAGCTGAAAGGGGACAGTCTGAGCGGGACGGACGCCAGCCGACATTAAAACTCAACTTTCTCCTGCGGAGCGGCGGCGGGGGCAGCGGGTTTTATGGGTCGACCTGCGGGAGAACTTTTTAGAGGTTCTTCCAGTCGAGCTCTTTTAAGAACACACAGTCCCCCCCCAGCGCTCACATTAACCTGCTGTAAAGCCAATGATTTGGCCTCTCTCTCTCTCTCTCTCTCTCTTTCTCTCTCTTTCTCTCTCTCTCTCTCTCTGCCTTCAATTCAAGATTCTTAAGCAGTGTTGCCTAGTGTTGCGCTAACGTCTTTGTTGAGCGGGAGCGCGCTGTCGCGCTACGCTAACGTGTCGGCAAAGTTATGTGGCGCTTCTGATTATGACTGCCTTCACGCGGGCCGGACAGAGACACGCAGCGGGCCGGATGTGGCCCGCGGGCCGTCGTTTGGGGACCCCTGCTGTAGATCAACGAATCACTTCTAATCCCGCGGCGCTCCTCTCCACAGATTACGGCTGCGACGGCGATTACGACGACGGATTCTAGCGCCGGCCGACGCTTCGTCAGCCGCCGCACCGAGAGGAACGAACTCTTGCAAACTCTGTCAGGAACCAAATGGAAACGCGAGACGCTTGGAGGGAAGTGAGGCCCTCCCTTCCATTCGTCCTCCCAGTCGGAGCAAACTGGGAGGACGCGCTGCTACTGGGACGCTGCTGACTCAGACTGGGAGGCAGAGATTGAGGGACGTTGAAGATGAAAGAACAAGCCTGGGTCGAAACGGCTAAAAAAAAAAAAAAAAAAGGAACCAACACCAAATGCTGCTAAAACAGGAGTGACACGGAGTCTTTAACTTATTTTCTGCCTGAGTGAGTGAGATGACCAAACCAGTGTTTAAAAAAAAAAAAAACGTCTTTCGTGGGTTTTCGCCGACAAAACGCGACTAACTCGATCTGCACTTTGCATCGGCGACACTTGAGTGCGTCGCAGTATTTCACCTCTGATTCTGCCTAAAAAAAAAAAAAAAAAACCTTCAACACTGTGCTGTGGTGAGTAAGCAAAAAAAAACAAAAAAAAACTGTCTTAATCCAGCAGTGACGAAACGCTGTCGCTGCCTGGAACCAGAGCCGATCGATCAATACCTTGGGTGATGAGCGGACGGACGCCTCCAGTTCGCGCTGCTCGCACCCAAAGTCTCACAACGCGGTTGCCTTCAAATAATCCTGTTTGATTTTGTGCAGTTTGACGCTTTTGATTTCAGAGCCAAGTTGGTACAGTTTTATTTGTTGATATGCAGGTGTAGATAATTGTCTGTCACAATCTAAATACATTTTCTGCAGTGTTTTTTTTTTTTTTTTTAATTTTTAATTTTATTTCTTCCCCAGGTGAAGTTTGGAAATGTAGTTTTCAGTTTTGGGTATTTTTTTGACTTTGGAGTGGATGGGTGAAGCATTTCTTCTGTTTTCATGTGTGTTGCTGCTGTTGCTGCTGCTGCGAGTCACCGTGTCACATCTCATCATGAGGTCCTCGTGTGCTTTTGCTGCCCCAGTAAAAATGCCACTACTTAAAAAAAACAAAACAAAACGATGTTTGCTCCTTCATTTCAAGTGTTTAATCGTCTAGAAGACTCAACTTTAGAATTACATTATTGTTTTAAACCCTTTACATAATAATCCTCTCGTTGTGGTTTTCATGTGCCTTTTTATTGCGCACTTAGAAGAAATTTGATGGACTCGGTGACAAGCAAGTGTGCTTGAGGCGGTGCAGATTTCTTCCCAACGAACTGTCCACTGAACCCTTGTGGTGCTGGAATCAACGCAGATGCACCGGACACTTCCTTCCCCTCTCCGTGTCTTCTTGGTGACAAACATCCTGCCTGCCTCTCGCTGCCTTTTCACAACCCTGCACTTGCGACTTCTTAATCCTTCCCTCGCCTTCCGCGGCAAACTGAACCCGGCCCGAACTGCTCGGCGGAACTTTGCTTTGTCCTGACACCGTCCCCCCCCACCCCCCCTCGCAGTAAAGCTTCTGATCTGATCAGACGTCTCGCTGGTGCCGCTGGATCCTTCGGCGCCCGTGCGGTATTACAGTATTCTGCCCGCGCCGTTGTTTCCAGAGATATCGGGTGTCTGTGGGCGCTGATGAAAGATGAGTCACTCCGTACAGTGGGAGGAAATGTGACACTGAGCAGGCTTTTACATCACGTGATGGATGCCGAGTAGGAGAAGCTGCGAGTTTCGCCGGCGTTTTTGTTTTTTTGTTTTGTTTCAGCATCGCTCAAGCGACTCCTGGGAGGAGCTCCCGACTTTAAGACCTTCGTTAGAGCCCGCTTCCATTCTGTTTTGAAGAGACTCGCTCGCCGGGGGTTTCGTGTAAGGGACAGACTGAAAAGAAGCGCTGTCTTCCGAGCGCACGTAATTGGCTTAACGCCATTTCAAACACCTCGCTGGTCAATTAAAGCTGGCGAGACCGCGGTTGACCTCGGCTACAAAACGTATTGACAAGTCGGTGCCGCCGTGCCAATGCCTGCAATCAAGGTCTTGACTTTAACTTAATGAAACTATCCCCTAAAGCATAGAGGGCAAGGAAAGCGCTGCAAATCAAAGTGTAAAACTGAAGGCACAAGAAATGTTCACTGTCTCAGACACCACAACACCTTACAGCCTCAGTGTGATAATAGAAGCCAGCTCAACTGTCGTCCCCTAACAACTCCTTACAAAAGGTGTAAACAAAGCATACCAAACAACACAACTGGATGTAGGCAAGACCTGAGGCATTTTTAAGAGACTTGCCCATTTTTGGACACAGGCCAGTAATGCAGAGGTGGCCTGTGGACATGCACTGTTCAGAGTTCTGAGAACTGACCTACAAACTTTTGTACATGATTAAACTGCAGTCACTCTGTGGTACATTTCATTCTGTGGCCAGTGTGATAGTAGAGGACGGTGAACTGTTAAATTCTGAGCTTTCATCGTCATTTTATCATCCAAAGATAACGGCACAAATAGTCTAAGCCCAAATATGGCTACAGCTCATCCACAAGTCAAGTCACATTTATAATGACGAGGTCAAGACCAACTTAAGCAGGACCAGGGGTATTAAGACCAAGGCCAAGACCAGGGGTACCAAGAACAAGGCCAAGACCAGGGGTACCAAGACCAAGGCCAAGACTAGGGGTACCAAGGCCAAGACCAGGGGTACCAAGAACAAGGCCAAGACCAGGGGTACCAAGGCCAAGACCAGGGGTACCAAGGCCAAGGCCAAGACCAGGGGTACCAAGAACAAGGCCAAGACCAGAGGTATCACGGCCAAAGATAACGAAACCAAGACCGAACAGTGAAAAATGTACATCAATCGACGGTCCAAAAAAATCACTTCCTTCCTAGAACACAGTCCCCATGCAGCAACATTTTTTTGTATACCCGCATTGTGCGTCCTCCTGTCAGGTCTTACTCTCCTGGCACAGCAGGAACAACGCGACACACAGTATGGTAACGAACGGCTGTGTCAATTATAAAAACAATACGTCTGCAGAGCGTCGCTATAGTGTCAGCATGGCTCTTTCGCGCAATATCATAAATGGAAACCTAATCCCCGGAGCCTTGCAGTGAAAAAAAAAAGAGTCTTCACATTTCCATCAAGAATAACTTTGACAATGTGGGTGTAAAGTTTGGCATTGGCTGTTGGGTCTTTTGAAAGATTAAAGTCCATGTAAAAACACGGCAAGTTAGAGTCATACCAGCAATGCCACTTGCACAGAGTTTTTTTCTTTCTTTTGTAGATTGCATTGGTTCCAGCAGAACTTCTCATTAATATATACTTTTAATTTAGCTTGTAATATGGAGGCTTTAAAAAAAATAAAGAGAACCTTTTCTGAGTAGAGAAAATAAAACATTTAAAGAAGCCCTCTGGCACATTTTAATGGTCCCTAACCTTTAACCATCCCCCCCTGTTGGCTTCTGCTCATAATAAAGTCACAGTTTAAAGACTTTTTTTTTTTTTTTTTTTTTAAGATTCTATTACCACGAGCGGCTGGTGTGAAGTGCTACTAAATGGTAGTCCTATTAGCCGATTATTAGCCGGCGTGAAAATGTCACCAGTAAGCCTCAGGCTGTCTGGAGGGGGAAGGAGGGGAATTACCGTCCCGTCGCCGGCGCCAAACATGTGAACGGGCCTGGAGTCGGAGTGGCGCTGAGCGGCACTGCGGGCCAAAGCCGGGAGCAGGAAAGACGGGAGGAGCAGGAAGTGTGAAGTTGCTCCGGGATTCGGCGCTCCGCTCGTTGTCCCCGTTCAGGTGGACTCTTTTTTTTCCTCCCCCGCTGCAAATCACTTCACGCTTTGCGGTGCTCCGTAATTGCGCTCGTCAGGTCAGTTTTTGTGTGAAGGGGGCGCTCTCGCTCCCATACTGGGACTTCCCTCCTCCCTCTCGACTGCACACTTTTACGGTAACCGCTGCGCGGCTCAGCGCAGGGGGAAGAGACGGACGGCGACGGAGGAAGAGGCATGGAAATAAAGTTGGACGTCAAGTTTTGCGGCTCTTGTGACCTGTGACCAGAGTCCAGAGGCAAGATGGATTTTTGCTGGCTGTTAAAAAATAAATAAATAAAAAAACGTTTTTTTAAAAAAAAAGTCTTTTATGCATTAGCTATTTTTTGAGCTGAGCCAGACTTTTTTTTTTTTTTTCCAGGCTTTTCTCGCAGTCTTTGGCTTGAAGCGTGACTAAGAGGGAGAAGCGAGGGTTTAAAAAGAGAAGCAGGATCTCCTCCTCTTCCTCCTCTTAGCTTCCTCTCTGCTCCCCCTGCTTCCTGCACCCCCCGCCCCCCCGCCCCCAACCCACTGCACAGACAGAACGCTCTTCCCTCAGGATGTGCTTCTGTCTTCTGCTCACTAAACCTTCACCTCTGTCTCACTTTGCTGCTCTTTTTCCCCGTTAGCATCTTTCAGTTCGCGCTTGCTCCGCTATCTTTGAGAAGTTGGCAGAGCAGAAAAAAAAAAAAAAAAGGTTAAAGTCATTTGTTGAAATAACAACAACCATTGATTTGTTAAAATATTAAAAAAAAATAATGGTTGTTACATTTTTGTCTTTGGTTATTTGTAATAAATATTTCGTCTCCTCCTCCGTCCAATCACAAGGCACCATTTTCACTGGTCAGTCAACTGGTCACGTGACCCCCGTACGTCACGTCCACCGACGTGGAAACAACACTTCTACGATATTCCTCCATGCGGATGTATCTGAAAAACCGTAGGGAACAAGAACACCGGACCAGACCGGACTGGACCACCCTGTTTTCTTGCCAGAGACATTTCCCTAATAATCCCACTCTGCTCGCCCTCAGATCCCCCCCCGCCCCCCCCCGCCCTCCCCTCCCCTCCCCTGCATCAGCATATCAAACTACACCACCCCTCCCTCCCCAAACGCCACCGCCTTTCTCACCCCAATTATTTCCCGGGTCCTTGGCTCCAAGGGATCCCCCCACCCCCCACCACCGCCACCTTTCACTTTACTTTGTGCTCCGGCTCTTTGCTCACCTTCCACCGTTCACCGCAGGCAGTCCTAATAAACATGTTGGAGGTTTTCACGTCTTCGCCCCCCCCCTCCCCGAGCCCCATTTCTGTGCCGTCATCAGGATTAAAGCTTGTGAAGCGCCGCTTAAACAGAGGAGCTCCAGACCAGCGGGAGCTTCCGAAGGACGGAGCAGACACTGTAGCCGTCTTCCTTCTTTTTTATTTCATTAATTCTGCTGGAATATGTTCAAGCTCGGCTTCCCTGCCAATAGCTTCTACAACTCGGGGAGAGTCCAAAACAAAGTCATTGTCCTCCGCTGTGTCCTCCAAGAGATGATGTGCACTGCTGGAACTTCGGCTCGGGACCAAGGACTTTTCAGAACTTGCAGGATTTGAAAGTGCAGAAAGTATTTTTTTGAGGGCGACGCGAGGGTGCTGCAATAGTTAGCATGAAGGTTGCCAATTCCATTCCGGCGCCTGGTACCTTTGAACGTGGAGTTTGCAGGTTGGCCCTGCGTCTGCCTGGGTTCTGTCCAGGTAGTCCGGCTTCCACCCCCAGTCCAAAGACACAATTCTTCTGCGGTTTCAGGTGATCTGCAGCATCCAATCAGGTACACATACAAGATACAAGTCTGATTCTCTGGACCGAAATATTTGGCATCCTGTTTCTGTTTCCAAAGGCAAAAGGTCAAGGCCAAGGTCAAGGTGCAATGTTTGCCATCCCAGCGCCCGACACGGCCGAAGGAAATCTGAGACTCGAGGCTTCGGAGAACATCGATACTTGGCAAGCTCACTTCTCCTTCAGGATTTGGAGGTTTCTCTCTGCGTCTTTCAATAAAGCATTTCTAAATCAGATATTTCAAAACCAGCGTCAAACTGTGCGAAGAGAAAGTCAGCAGAGTTTCTTCTTGCGGGTTCTCTTGGCTGGACGAACCCCCCCCCGCCGCCCCCCCGCTAGAGTGAGTTTCCAGGTGCTTCAGGAAAGCAGTGAGAAAAACTCCAGCCCGCCAACTCTGGTGTGACAGCGTGTCAGTTTGGCAGCTGAGTCGAGTGAAGCGCCACAACTGCAGCACTGACAGACAGAGAGAGCGGCACAATGTGGAAGTGGCCCAGCGCCTGCGTCTCCTCGGAGATGTACTTGGGCAAATGCCACCGAGGAACACCCCAAAACACCCCCCCCCACCCGCTCAGCTCGCTGATGCGTTCAAAGGAGACAGAAAAGCAGAAATTAGTCTCGGGTGAGGAGTCTCTCTCTCTCTCTCTCTCTCTCTCTCTCTCTCTCTCTCTCTCTCTCTCTCTCTCTCTCTCTCTCTCTCTCTCTCTCTCTCTCTCTCTCTCTCTCTCTCTCAGTGCATTCCCGCCGCTGCGGTGCGCCCGGCTGTCTGTCTGTCGTCCCGCGATTCGCAAACATAAATTCCCGGCCGGCGTTTGGCTCCCGGTGAGCGGCGGTAAACACGGGAGAGGGAGGAGGATGAGGAGGAGGTTAAACGCAGGGCTGACGGTCTGGTCCTCACGCGCGTCTATAAATTGAATTGACTGGGGAGCAACCAGGCGACACCCACGGAAGCCACTAAAAAAACACACACACACACACAGACACACACACACACGCGCACACACGCACGCACACACACGTGCGTGTGCGTCCCGCTGTGAAGATGATGAGCTCACGTTCTGGCAGCGCGCGACGCTCCGGCTCTTTTACCGCAAGGCGGTTGGAGATGAACAAACACGTGTGCGCAGGGTCGGGCCGGCGTGCGAGCGAACGGCGAGCAGATGCAGATGAGCCGCCGAGCGTGGGGGCGGAGCTCGGCATCTGGTTTGCGCAGAGGCTAAAACCTCCACTGGGTGATCTGCGGTCGAAACGCTGGTCTGGGCGTGGACTCAGACGTCAGATTGTGTTTTCTTTGGAAATGACACTGAGGGGCCTCTGTTACGCCGTCGCTTCAATTGGCCGGGTGTTGTTAGCCAAAATGCTGTCAAAGTAACTAAACTTTAAAGGTTGAGAGTGTAATATTAGACCTGATTTAATAAAAGTGGATACGCACAGTACAATAAAAGTCATTTGTTTTTTTTTTCTACCCATAGTAAGGTAGAAAGTTAGATAGTATAATTCTAAGGAAGCCTGGTGTGGACAATCCAGCTGTCTGATAGCAGAAGGTGGACGAGGTATCCAGGTTTGGGTGCACAGGCCAGCGTAGCTCACTGGCAAAGTCAGGAGAGGGAGGTTGAGGGAAAGAGCGCTGCAGTCTAAAATGTAACCACTTGATGTCGCTGTTTCTTCTCAAAATCTCCAAATATTACACACTTAACCTTTGACCTTTCTGAACAGTCCTAGCGTTGCTCTGTGAACAGCCGACTAACCCTCGACCCACTTGGCATCACACCTCTGCGGCAGACACGATGCAGGGCTCCAACCTGACTGGACAACGCTTGCCAAGTCCATAGTTGATACTTTAGAAACTTTCTCTGGCTTGTTGTTCAATATGTCTGTCAAAAAGACAACCGACACCAAGCAAGAGTTTAAAAAAACAAAAACATTTCGTGGTTAAAAAAAAAAAACTAAAAGGATAGCATGAATTGATCACTGCGGGTCTATTTGCACTGGCTTTTTGCCGCTTTGGTTTTACTGTGAAACTTTAAAAGCAACTCGCTGCTGGTCCACAAGGCACTCTGTCTGGTTTATTCGACGTCTCTTCTGACTTTTCTATTGATTTCAACTCATTCATCTGGCCAAGAGCCGAAACTCCTGGAGAGTTCAGGCTGTACTCGGATGAACTGGATGGATTGGACCAAGTGTGTCAAAGCGTTCGAACCGACTGTCTACGACCAGCGGCGCGACAAGCTACAGGGGAAATTAGCAGCACGCCAAGCCAACTGGGACTAAAGTGACAGTGACAATTTCATCAGGAAATTACCTACAGCGCTGTTATTTGGTTCACTCGTACTGACATCCGACTTCTGATGTAATTGCTACTGCTGTAGCAGCCATGCTAACTTCTTTGACGTTGGCCTAGCTCCCTCTTGCTTAAAGAGGCGGCAGCGTGTTCCTCTTAACTGCCAATCGTCCACTGGGCTAGTTTGAATGTCTGTGGTTGTGTTATGTGGCCAGAGACTGAGTCACGCACTTGATACTGGAATATCAGTTGAGAGCTAAATCTGTGCACGTCTCTCCGTACTGCAGTTCTGCTGGCAATATCGTCCAATGTCAATGTCAACGACCCACTGGCTGCTAGACGGAAGGTCTCAATACATGTTACCGAATATGCACACAAGTATGAGCGTATTCTGCTGAGTATGTGTTAAATTCAAATGAACAAAACTTTATTTGCCCCTTGTGTGTCATTAAAGGGATTTAAATTGGATTTTATGATGATATAGGATATAGTGTGCGTGTGTGTGTGTGTGTGTGTGTCATAAACAGAGTCTAGAGTCTAAATGCTGGCATGATGTAATATCTCACACGCAGAGAGCAGCGGGACACTGAGACATGACCGCCGTCGACTCACAGAATCCCTGGTGGGAGAAGACAGAGCACGACGCTAGGCTGTAGCTGTGTGTGCATGTGCAGCGTGTGTGTGTGTGTGTGTGTGTGTGTGTGTGTGTGTGTGTGTGTGTGCCCCCCCCCTCTTGTTTTGTTCCCTCGCAGCCCTGTAATTACCTCCAGTCAGATCTGCTTCTGTAACACAGGTGGGAGACAAAGAATTTAATTACAGGGCGCGAGACGTGCTGCAGCCCACCTGTGTGTGTGTGTGTGTGTGTGTGAGCGATTGTGTGTGTGCGCGCGTGTGCGTGTGTGTGTGCACCTGTGTGTGTGTCTGTGCTGTACGGGTCGGAGGGGCACAGATTAGCACCTGCAGGAGCTCCTCTTGCTAAACATGTTTTGCGAAAAAGTTATTTTTCAGTGTGTGTGTGTGTGTGTGTGTGTGTGTGTGTGTGTGTGTGTGTGTGTGTGTAAGAGCGAGAGGGAGAGAGAGAGAGAGAGAATGGAAGTGTGTTGGTGAGTGAATCGTGGTTAAATTAAAATATGCAGAGAAAAGCAGAGGATGGATGGTGTTGGCTGATTTTGATGTTGGTAGTAAGTGTGTGTGTGTGTGTGTGTGTGTGTGTGTAAGAGCGAGAGGGAGAGAGAGAGAGAGAGAATGGAAGTGTGTTGGTGAGTGAATCGTGGTTAAATTAAAATATGCAGAGAAAAGCAGAGGATGGATGGTGTTGGCTGATTTTGATGTTGGTAGTAAGTGTGTGTGTGTGTGTGTGTGTGTGTGTGTGTGTGTGTGTGTGTGTGTGGTGCACCATCTGAACACCTGACACCTGCTATGACGTATGCGGGAGAAACCCACTCTCTCTCTCTCTCTCTCTCTCTAATTTTCTCCTCCTCCTCTCCACTTTAATCTCTTCAATCTCTCACCGTCTCTGACAAAAAAAAAAGGACCAAACTCATCTCATTTGCTTCGCATATCACTTCATTTCGCCCCTCGCAATTTCCTCTGCCTTTCTCCCAACTTTCCCTCATTTCTTATCGCCTCTTGCCTTCTTCCGCTTTTCCCCCCATAATTCACCCCTCCGTCACTGGTCGACGCTGGAGGTTCCCGCCGCTCGAAGGCGTCGCGGGATCGCCAATGGAACGCTGGAGTCGACGTGTCCCAAGAAACGCTTCTAGCTGATTTTGACATTTTTTGAAAGGGAGGCAAATTGCGTCTCGACATCCTTTCGTGCTACGTAGCGCTGAATAGAATGACTAGAATAAATACAAGGCTGCGGGTTTGATTCCTGGGGCCCTTTCTGTGTGGAGTTTGGATGTTCTCCCTGTGACTGCGCGAGTTCTCTGCAGGTTCTTCGGCTTCCTCCCGCAGTCCAAACACATGCATTGGAGGCGAATTGGGACCTCGTAACTGTCCGCAGATGTCTGATTCCGGTTCGGTTCCTGATTCTGATGGAACCGGCTCAGTCCCAACCGACACATTAGCGATCAAGGGCAGGCCTCTCGGTAGGGAGGCGACCTTGCCGAAGTTTCAATCCGGCGTCAGAACGGGGAAGAGTTGGAGTGACTTTGAACGCGGATCGACGGGCTGGTCCGCGTATTTCGCAAACTGCTGAGCTGCCGAGATTTTCACCATCTGGCTCAACCTTCCCGCCATCCACTTATCTACCTTCACCTTTTTAGTGAATTGCAGGACTGGATCCAAACACCTTCCATATTTTAAAAAAAATCCAAAGAGTGGTGTCAGCTTCTTGGCTGCAACAACACAAACAGCTTGACAGCTTGTGGGTTTGTGTTGTGACGTATGCATTGCAAATAGGTTTGCAACACTGGCTTCTGTTGAAAGTCACCTCAGACTTCCAATTCCGCCCTTAACTCCTCAATCTCAACCCTCGCCCTTAACCCTCAATCTTTGGCCCTCAATCTTGGCCCCCAAAAACAAATGTAAGGGCTTAGAAATGGGACACCCCTTAAGTGCAGTTACGTCTTCAGACTGTGGGGGGCGGCCTTACACCAAAGCTACGTCCAGTCAGTCAAGAAGACGACGACGAAGAAGAAGAAGGAGAAGAACAAGACGACGAAAAAGAAGACAAACATCGTAAAGTAAAAAAAAAAAAATGATGCAACAACGATGTCAATAATCTATAAAAAAAAGTCTTAAACTAAGACAATAAAATGGTTTTGTAATATTTATATCTTTATTAACTAAGAAAATACTTCCATTTGTAGCTCGCTTTTACATCGCAATCTTTTTCGAAGATGTCTTGGCGAAAATACGCAATGCCTTCTGGGTAGCCCTTACTGCCAAGGGTGGTGGCGGAGAATCTCAACATTGAGGGCGATACAGCCCTTAAACTCGTCCCTCAACTTGGCGTTCTTAGAATCGGGACAGCACTTGCACCTCGCGGGAGCGCGCATTTCTTGAGATTGAGGGTTGAGATTGAGGGTTAAGGGAGGAATTGGAATTCACCCTTTGACCTTGAGGTCCATGGTCAGTGCAAGCTGGATCAGTTTTGAAAAAGCGAGACGTCACTGCGAAAGCAGCAGCAGTTGCTGCTGCAGGTGTTTTTTTTTGCTGCCGGCTGGATGAGCAGGTGATGATGATGCGCCGGCGCCGTTCAGGCACGCCATGCCGTGTTGCGAGAGGCGGCTGCGACGTGACCAGTCCTCCCTGTGAGACTGAGGAAAGTCCTCCAGCCAACTGATGCGCAACGACTAAATACAACTTAATACAACGCTGGACAAGCAGCCAGGAATTCAACAGATGGAAAGGCACAAACAGCCATGGTTAACGGGCTGAAATCAGAAATAAATTAAAAATAATAATAATAATAATGGGACATTAAAAATAGATGTCGTGGAAGCCAAACACAGCTGTTTGCACCCACTAAAAAAAAACAACCTGTTAACTTTTAAATCCCTTTCACCGTCTTCATTACAGTTTAAATTCAGACAGTGTTCTGTGGCGTTCAGTCGATCTCCACATTGCGTCCTTCCAGCAGGTGTAAGGGCGACAGTAAAAGGCATTAAATTTACACGATAGAAAGCTGTGCGTTTTTCTTCAGTTTGTCTAGCTAGTAGCTACCCAACAGACCCATTAAAGCCACCGCGGCTGCTAAAGGTAACCTTTCAAACGCCGGTTATGCTGCGCACGCAAATGGCAAAACTCCTCTCCCTTCACTTCTTCTGCATTTAATGAACTCGTCTCTTTCCAATGAAAAGGCGCCGGGAGACAGGGAGCTGGTTCGCTGATGTTTCGGCCGGCTAATTGCGTTACATCCCCCTGTAGACAAGAGCTACTGGGCCAGAACCAGAACAAGTGTACAGTTTACGGTTACCGAAATGACAATGCAAATTTTCGCAGCAGCTGCTACGAGGTAAAAGTTCTGCTTGAGCAAAAAAAAGAAAAGAAAAAAAAAAAAAAGGATGAAATGTTCAAAGGCGCAGTGTCAGTGGAATTATCCATCCTCATCATCCAAATCTAATTTTAGGTGGTAAATCACTCACTCCTATGATAGCCGCTTTGTTTTACCTCTCAAAAGCCTCAGTGCGAGCCAAACTCATTTTGAGCTTCAGTCATTAGCTGCTATCTTCTGCCTGCTGCATCGCTGCCAACCTCATGGCCCGGAAACTCTGCCAGTACACCGTGGCCCATTATTCCTCCGCCGGTCAGCGGCGGATCCAATTCGGAGAGGATTCACAGCTTTATGCACACAATCCGCGGCTGCGGAATACTAATGATGAGATTTTTTTTTTTTTTAGATTCCACAAGCGAGACAAAAGGGGAAAGTGAAGTTTTTACCCATGGCCTCGAAGGGAGTTCAGCAGCTGAGCCAGAGTCAGGGGAGTCCAAAGTAGACGACGGGTCCCGACCTGATCCGGTATCAAGTCGGGAGCATTACCATCGTGAGTAATTGACTGGATATCACAAAGACAGAACCAAAGCAACAACCCTGGTCTGCACTACAGTTCACGCTGGACTGCAAACGGGCAAAATCAATAGTTGGCCAACCTCCTGTCCGTCGCATGGACACGTGTTCCTCCTGACACTGACTGAAGCTTGTGCAGTCACCGGCGTTACAACAAGTGGAAGTGTCACCAGCGTCATAGAATTGCAAATGTGCCTCTTGCCATAATCCCCCATGGCCATGTAGGTCAGTACATTCCCCCTTTACTGTCAGTGCCAGTAGATCCAAAACAGCTGCAAAAGTCGTGACCGCCACGCTCCCTCTCAAATATGTCGAATTCAGTGACATCGGAAACTGAAATTGAACGTGCGAAAACTACAACCGCGTCGCTTGAAATGCCCAAGTTTCTCTTCCACACTCGGAGCCGCCACCCTGTGCACTTGAGTTTCATGAGCGCAGGTGACAGAGTGGCGAGCAGATGGAAGTTCATCCAAGGAGCTCTGGCTCATTAGGCGGCAGTGTTACGGCCCAGAGTGGCTGAGGTCGGCCTGGCTGACTGCCCCCCTCCGCTGTGTCCCCGCCGCCTCGTTTTCTCCTCCATCACTCGCGTCCATCTTGTCGGATCGCCCTTCACGCCAGAAGGTTAGAAAGCAACACGCGGCCGTGCACTTTCACCGTTTTCCACTGATAACCCATCTTTCTCTTTCTGATAATCCGTCACCGTTGCTCTGCATTCTTACAAGATCGGAGGTCTAATAGTGCAGTTTTGCCAATTAATTGTCCTGTATTGCATAACGGCTATTTGTAGTTCGTTTGCTCACAAAGACTGTTTCGGCTAGGGAGGTGTGAATGTGCTATCGAACGTGCTTGCAGCATCATATACTTAGATTATCAGTCAACAGAGTTGTTAGTTGCTTTCAATACAAGACTGCAGACCAGAGCAGCTTCACTCTTGCAGTGAAGAACGCATTGGCCCTTTAAATGTGCAACATGTACAATACAGAATCCTATGAAGCTAAAAAGGTAGCGTTTGTGAGGGCCTCACATGTTATATAATAAGCAAGAAGGGATGAACACATACGTCTGCTAGTAGTGCAGCTAGTGTTACTACTGCTGAGTGTTGGGGGGGGGGTGGTTTGGTGCTCGGCTTCCGACCAGTGAACCCAGACACGCACTGCACACGTCCTCTGGGGGCCACCGTCGGCCGCCCTGACATCACATGATACAGTGTGACGCTAATTCACAGCGGCTCCACTGGGGAGCGCCGCGACCCGAAGGGCTACACCAGGTCGCAGCACAGGTTAAGTGGAACACTGCAGAAAGCAAAGGTGTTGACTCTTGGTATCTTTCGTCGGGCGGACTTTGCTTTGGTTGCTGCATCTTTTGGAACGCAAAGGAGTGGAAGTCAGTTAGGTGAACGTCGACAGGGGCAGTTTGAAACATCAACAACAGCCGCAATAAAGAAACACAAATCAGAAAAGACCAGAAGTCTTGTACTTGGTTGGTCTGAGTGTGAAATTTGTTGTGCATCTCCATTTGTGTCGTTATATTCCCGATGAAGCTGAAGCTAGGGTTAGGGTTAGCTGAAATTAGAAGCCCCAAATTTGTTGTGGGTGTGTCTTAGGGGGTCCTGATGAAGCAGCAAGTGGCCCCATGTCTCTAGGACAAAGTTGACCTCTGACCCCAATAGACTTGCACTGAATTAGGGTTCGCGATAAGGCTGAAGCTAGGGTTAGGGTTAGCTGAAATTAGGGTTAGGGTGTCAGGGTTCCTCATGGGCTAGAAGCCCCAAATGTGTTGTGGGTGTGTGTTAGGGGGTCCCCATGAAGCAGCAAGTGGCCCCATGTCTCTAGGACAAAGTTGACCTCTGACCCCAATAGACTTGCATTGAATTAGGGTTCGCGATAAGGCTGAAACTAGGGTTGGAGACATCTGGGCATGTGGGTCGCGGGTTGAGAGTGAGAGTGATTCTTCACACAATGAATCGGTCCTTTATGAGAGTCCAAAAATATGTTTTCCACAACTGTCACACTCTGATGTGTGCGGTTAAATGCGTAAACATACAGTAGCACTCAGGCACGTGCGGGCGGGCGGGCGCACGCAAAAAACAGCCAGTCTTCTGTCCTGTTAGCCACACATGACATAAGGAGGAAGAAGAAGTGAGACTTTCTGTCTTCCTTCTCTTCCTCCTGTTCCTCCACTGCTTCCTCCTCCAGCCTCTGCAGCCACTGTACATCCACCTCCATTAGCCGCCTGCACGCATTCTCCATAAATCATTCATCCCGAGGCCGGTGCGGCGCGGCGCTCTGCAGCTTAGCGCATGGCTTCACGCTCGTGCTGGTGTGGGACGAGTGCGTTAAGAGCTCCGTCCACACACGACCTTGTTTGGACGCTGCCGTGCGTGTTGCCTGAACTCACAGCTGCACTGCGTGCATGAGCTGCTGCTTGATTTCTTTTTTTTTGGTTTGTTTGTTTCTCCCCAGACAATAAGACGCAGAGACTCGGAGGTAAGACGATGATGGGCTGCGGCCTCATCTATTAATGATTGCACCTCTTCTAGGTTGGACTCTAAAATGAAAATTTTCTGTTGTTTTTTTGAGGTCCTTTGTCTTTAAACCGTATGCAGCGAGATTCCGTGGTGTTTTCGAGTAAATGTTTTATTTTGTCTCGCGAGATTTATGAGAAAATTTTTCGTGCAACGTAATTCTCGTAAATTGTCGTCTGACGTGTAAATGCGAAAAAGTGTTTCCATGACACTTTTGCGATACAACTCTATATCGATACGTGAAAAACCACCTCATGAGAGCGTCAAAACCTTTTAGCCATATTTGAGAGGTTTCTTTTTCCGAAGATTAGGCGCTTCCATGACCAGTTTTGTATTGCGATATTTAAGTTTTGCACAATTCTAGGGGTCATGGAAACGCAGCTATTAAGACTGTTGATATTTTTGCCTGGATACTGCGGAGGAGGAAGAAGAAGAAGAAGAAGAAGAAGAAGAAGAAGAAGATTTTTTTGATTTTTGAAAAATAACATTTATTTGCCGCTCTCATTTCCATTCAATCAATCAAACTAACTAACTAACTAAATAAATAAATAAATAAATAATTTCCTTGTTTTTTTACACAAGCACGTCGCTAAGAAGAAGAAGGAGAAGAAGAAGACGACTAACTAACAATGTCGTGAATGTATCCTAGTAAAGCCCATTGAAGAGCTCTTGTTGTTCGTTTACTGTATGATAACTAGTTAGTTCTGGCAAGTTAATGGTTGTTTCTGGGACTGCTGCTTATGTCACTCTCTCTCATTCCTCCACCTCCCTCCCCCAGACAGAGTGTCAGTTACTGCGTCTGTCCAATCAAAATGCTTGATCTGAACTGAGAGCTGAACAGACTGGATATGAATCAGGGCAAGAGTGTCGATTCACACTTTGCGTTAAAAGACTAAAATTCGCACACTGTGAAATTTTAGACAGACGCATATCTTGATTAAATTGGACTTTGAATGAGTGCAGTGGTTTTTAGAGTGAATTAGAATTGACAGACAGGAAACGGAGAGGTTTCAGTGGATGAAATGGAGCCTGGCTCACTGCTGCTGGACCCCTTCACTCCACTGCTGGGCTCAGAGACGCAGACGATGCCCAGCGTGTGACAGAACACAGCCTGGGGGCCTGGAGGACTGTGAAGTTGGCACTTCTGACCGGTCCATTAGCACTGAATGACCGCTATCATCTGTCGCAGACAATTTAACCGGAGCTTAAAACACTTGTGATTACGCAACTTGAAAACCTTTATCGAGAAATACATTTGAAAAGGCAAAGCACCAGGATGGTGTAATAATGGCTGGATATTTCTGCCATTGGCTGGTTCCCAATGTAAACTGTAATGAGGCCATTCATTGGTGGAAGCGCATCTGCCGACTTCCGTCTGAGATGTCTTGCGCCATTCAGAGTCATGTCACCCTGGAGAACACATTGCACACAGTGTACAACACACACACACACGAGTGTATTCTCATACTTGTTATGTGAACGAACGAACGGTCACTTTTTGATGGTAAAATTAAAAATAAAAAGGGCACTGACCGACTGACTCCGCTTTCTACCCATGTTCATTTTAAAGCAGGCCATCGTCAGCGCCGCGTTGCTGAAATTGAAGCCTGTGGCTGTGAAAGGGTGCGCAGAGTGAATCTCAGGAGCAAAACATTCCCTTTGACTGCGGGAGCTTGCACTTTGGCTGGTGGGCAAAGTCAGCCAGCTATGTGGGCGAAGGCATCGCCGCTACTCAGGGCAGGAACATACATTTTCTATGGACACGCACTCGAAACCCTCTCTGTCCTGCCCCCTGCACACCGGAAGCGCCCCCCCACCCCTCCCACCCCCCCACTGTGAAATGATTCACCGAGCTCTCTGGGCTTGTTTTGTTTTTGTGCCTGCTGCTGCCTGTGTCATGAAAGGTAGGCAGGCATGAAAGTTTATTAGATTTCCAGCCCGCAGGTTTGGAGGAGGAGGACTCGCTGTTCGGTCCTCTGGTGCCGAGCCTTGGCGAGAGGGAAGTTGTTGTGAGAGGATGATGAGAAAGGGGGGGGAAGTGGGAGGGTGTCAAATTCTGCACTGACAACAGCCACCGTATATACTGTATGTATGTATGTATGTATATTAGGGTTGTGCATCTCTGGTCTGTGGCCGATACGATATGTATCTCGATACACTGCCAACGATTCGATACATTAAAGATACGATACGATTTGTATATTATATTTCCGATACGATACGATTCGTATATTTCCGATACGATACGATTCCCCCTAATACGATGCAGTTGCCATTCAGCACAGTTTGATCCAACACAATGTGATTTGATTTGAGACTCCGATGCAAAGGAATGACGCTATGCAATTCAAGGAGTTTGATTATTTATTCACCAAAATACAAGCATTCTGTATTTTTCAATTTAAATTTAAAGGTCTTTTGTGAACAACTGGTTCACATTTAACAATAACAAGGCAAGTGCAATATACTTTATGGAAAATAAATGAACCTTTCCTTATTGCTTACAAATGGAATAAATGTAAACTCTTATTGCTGTTGCTGTAAACAGACACCAGCCTAACTGTCACAATAAAACAGTCACGACAGTGAAATAGCTTGGCTGTGATGAGAAATTGAAGACAGAAAAAGATTCAAATACTCAAAAAAAAATAATAATAATGTCATGGTTCCTTGAACTCAATCAAAATTAGTGCACAATGCAACTACTCATTGGTGTGTGACTTTCAGTCCATGCTGTATTGTTCAACCGACATGTTCCACTCTAAGGTTTTTCTTTAGGAATATCAGTTGATCCAGCACAGTGCTTTCAGCGCAGCACCCCTTCCGCTGCGCCAGAATTCAGGAGTCCGGCGGTGGCCAGTGTTCTTTGTTGTTGGGCACTTTTGGCTGTGGAATCGTTCCTCGAATAGCCGCGGAACGAGGGTGTCATTCACGCCAGACATGGAGCGGCACGCACAGCGATCGTTTCGGTGTCTGGTCTATTTTTTTCATTTTTTTTTTTTAATTTTACAACTGCGCTGTGCTGTAAATTCCAGCACTGCGCTGTGCAGGGCTGTATCGGTCCGTGACAGACGTAAAAACCGATGCATCTAGATTTAATCCCAAAATTGCATCGATTCACGGCTGCTCTACCGATGCACTCGCATCGTGCCCGCGCCTGTCCGTGGATCGATACGTATCGGTTAATCTTCCCATCCCTAATGTATATGTATATACTATATGTACAGATAGATACAGACGCTGTCACAACTATATGTCAGTACTTCAATGTGCTGTTTTTTTTTTTGTTTGTTTGGCCACAACTTTAAGTTTGGTTTAGTTAATCGCTGGTTGCGGCTGTTGTCGTTGTTGTCACCCGTCCTGATCATGTTCGCAACACAAATTTACTCCACAAAAACTAACAATCAATTGCTTGAAGACTCTACATTCCACTCGTCAGGATTTTTGCTAACCCGAGAAAAAAAAAAAACCAAAACAATTTATTATGATTATAATTACAGCTGCTGCTGTTATTTTCCTATCTGAAATAAAAAGGGAAAAATAATGTCGGAAAATGTGAAAAATGACGCTTCATGTGAAAAATACTGCCTGTGTTTTTTAAACAAAAATCATCCAAAGTAATCAGTAATGTAAACATATACATGTAAGAATGATATTCAGCTGTTTATCCTGATTTGTGAGTCTCAGATTTGTGAATCTTTTTTTTTTTTTTTTTAGATTGTGTGAAAAGTTTTCAAATTTGGTTTTGCACTGAAAAAAGTGTAAGTTTAAAACAAAGAATAAATGAAATATTCATCTGCACCGGCTGGTTACAGGGCTTTCTGAACGCACGCTCAGAGTAAATGTTAGAAATTTGACTCATTACGAAGAGGTTTAATTTGGATTGTTGGAGGACTTGTGAATGTTATATGCGATTGCTGTTCATTAAAAGTTATTTCACTTTAAAGGAAGGTTCATATGTTTATTATGCATCGGGGCAAATCACGCCGGGGAGCCCCGAAGCGTCTTCATCCCAAAAGAAAATAGACTCGCACCTTCCATGTTTTGTCTCGTCCTCTTTCTTTACGTTTTCCCGGCAGTCATGAATATTCAGAGGGGAGATATTTATGGCGGCTAATGAGTATTCTGCTCAAAGTCTGCTTTGCAAATTAGGCAAGCGAAGGGAATTGGATTGCTACTAGGTGCTTCCCAAGGCAACGAGAGAGAGGGGAAGCGACTAACTCTGCTTTTGAAAGGCTAATTTGATGTCATCATTAGCACAGTTTGTATGCGCACCGTCCCACGTGATGTGCGGAGGAATGTTCTTGTTTCCTATCAGAAAAAACTGCTGGGATATTAAAAAAAATAAAAATAAAATAAGAACCACGATGGCTGAATAGATGACAAAAAGATAAAACACAGAGTGAAAGTGAGGCGTCACAATCTTTCAACAGTTCGATCGACGCCGCAAGGTTCTCTGTAAACTTGTGTGGACGCTTTCTCAAGGACAATCCGATGCGTCTGCTCTCGGGAGCAAATTAATCCCTTCATGCCAACAAAACATGAAATCTATTTTTAGCCCTTCATGAAAGCCACCTCTGCGTTTAGGCCTGCACCAACACTAGACACACTGGAGTAATTGGTGTGTGTGTGTGTGTGTGTGTGTGTGTGTGTGTGTACAGGGGGTGGCTAGTGGTGGTGGTGGGTGGCATTCCAATCGAGATTGAATTTGAATGTTTGCGTTGTGGATGTGCAACTTCTGCATCACTAATGAGGATTCGCATCATTAATCAAAGAAGCCGCCGCGGGTGCCAATCAACGTGATTACAGAGGAGAAGTGGCGAGTTAGCTGCAGTGAAGGATGCTGGGAACTACGCTCCAGTGACAGGGACAAGTGGCCACTGGGGTTGCCACTGCTTGTTCTGGCTAAACGAGTTTGAGGCGCACATTTGTGGGAATCTGGTGAACGAAATGCATAAAACTGAAACGCTAGCATGGTTTGATGACTTTGTTTCTTTGCTATAAGAGAGTATCTGTGTTTCCATTACCCCTAGAATTTTTAAAAACCTAAATATCGCAATAGAAAAAAAAAAAAAACTAGCGAAAACTTTTGCGAAAAAACTGTGACGGAAACGCAGCTACTGTTACTGATACTGTCACTTGCAACCAGTTGCTTCCCAAGGCAACAAGCAAGTAACTGCTTTTGAAAGGCCCATCTGAAACAATGCACTCGCCCTGCTATAAACGGGCTAACGCTTTGTTGCATTATTTCATGTTATATTGCTTAAGTTGACACAACTTAAGATGATCTCTTGGACTCTGCTTTCTTAACTCTACCTCCAATTGTTAACGTGGCCCTCGCAATGAGGATCTTCAGTGAGACAACTGGAAAACACAAGGGCTAGGATATATTAGCCATGTTGAGTTGCTATAGCACAGTTTGATTGTCTAAAGCAGTGAGCAGTGATAGGTCACAAGTCTTTGGGGTCATCTATGTTTGGTGTTGGTTCCCCAGGGAGGCTCAACGCTGATCTCTGGCGTCCCAGAGCAACCAGCTTAATGTCAGCAGTCACTGCTACTCACAGCCAGACGACTGGTCTCTATTACCCACCTGTACTAACTGCATGGCTACTGTAAGAGGCAACGATGAGTCTGCCAATTTTCGTTTTTTTCCTATTATGTTATTCAAATATATTTTGTGCTTCAAATTTACATATTGAACTAACAGCCTTTTGTTTCAGATTACTTTCAGTTGAATGTGATTATTTGTTCATTATTTAGGCTGTAATGGACCGTTTGAATTCCAACGCTGGCTGCACTGCGGCTTTAAGAGAGCCAGCAGCCTCGCACGCAAGTGCTTTTTGATTTTTGTGCCACGAACGTGGAAGCGGTGGAGACACACGGTTTCTTACCGTGTCCCGTCCTGTTTTTAATCCAACCTGTGTGAACCCTTGAACGAAACTGGAATAAAAGAATTTATGTTAAAACGTTTTCACGACTCTGGAGTGGATCCCTGAAGGTAACGGGGCGCGGACACGCGTAAGCCAGCGCTCCCCCTACAGCTACAGCCTAACCAGCACTGCCACCTTCTATATGTGACAATTCACACCACACCACACGACACAACATCTTTCGAAGAGGAACGTCAATTACCTATAACCCCGAATAACTGCATAGACTTCATATGAAATTCAGAAATACAATAATTACGTGGACCAGACGGACCAGTTTTTTTAACTGCCAATTTAGCATGTTAGCTCTGAGTGGCACTGGGGAGGCCATGGGTCACCGTGTTCAATTTTGAAATTCTCGTCGGATTTCTGAAAGCCAACCGGTTGTGAAAGCAAATCTTCAGTATCCTTTCTGTCACACCTTCCGTGTCTCATTAATGTTTTGGGACGAGCTTCAATAAAAATCTGCTTCACACTTTCTCGTGCCAACACTCCCCCGAGAAAATGACACCTGTTTAATTTACAGTCCTGGGAAGCACGCAGTGCCACCAACAGGTCAAAATATAAACGGCCAAACGATTCATTAGGGAATTATGGGAAGGCTGTGCCACCATTAAAAACACAGGTAGCCGGTTCGTTATCGCAAAAGACATAAACCCCCTTATAAAAAATGTCAATTAGAATCTGGCATTGGGTAATCAATGAAAACAAAGCCAGAGAACCATTCTGGATCATAAGATGGAGAGGCTATGATTCATTGGTACAAAATCGTACCAAGATTTCGTACCAAACAGGACGGATGCAGGATTTCAACAATGGGCCAATGAGGGGTTGATAAAACACAACAACCTCTATGAAGGGGGGCACGTCGCTACAGTTCCAGGATCTAAAAGACCCATTTGTTTTAACCAATCAGGATTACTATAAGTTCTTGCAGATTTCACAACATCGACGAAATAATGAGAAAGGAGAATTTGCAAAAAACTAACTTGCATCTAGAGAAGATATTTCTACTCGCGGGCGACACGGTGGCGCAGTGGTTAGCGCTGCCGCCTCACAGCAAGAAGGTCGTGGGTTCGATTCCGGGGCCCGGGCCTGGGACCTTTCTGTGTGGAGTTTGCATGTTCTCCCTGTGTCTGCGTGGGTTCTCTCCGGGTTCTCCGGCTTCCTCCCACACTCCAAAAACATGCATGTGAGGTCAATTGAACGTTCTAAATTGTCCGTAGGTGTGCATGTGAGTATGTGGCCCTGTGATGAACTGGCAACTTGTCCAGGGTGTCACCCTGCCTTCGCCCTAAGACAGCTGGGATAGGCTCCAGCGGACCCCCTCGTGACCCTGAATAGGAATAAGCGGGTATAGAAGATGAATGAATGAATGAATTTCTACTCGCCTACAGGACATGGAAACATACCAAAGATAGAAAGGTGTCACAAGAATTAAAAGAATTAGCACAGTTAGGACAACAACGAGTTTCAGATTATTACCGCCTTTCCAATTTTCTAATAAAACTTGTGTTGCAGGCAATGAAAAGCGGTCAGGAATAGAGAGGAGAACGACAAGGTCCAAAACTTAGGTGGGAAATAAATTCTGGATTCGGCCGCCTTGGCTTTGGAAAAACACTTTACGTGTCGAGCGCAGCGAGGGAAAACTGCTTGCGCGCGACGTCCCGAGGCGGGCGGAGGAGGTGGAAAATCGGCGTGACGGAAACGGACCCGGGTGAAAACAAGCGACAGAAGACGCAGTGAAGGCGGGTTTTGCCGCCGCCGGCCTTCGCCCGCTCCTCCCGTCGGCGTCACGGTGATCGGCGGCTCTGCAGGCATCTGCTCGTTTTGTTCCGAGCTGTGCGCGAGTAAACACTTTTTGCCCGCGACCATCTGTCCAAGCTCAGATCTGCAAGGGAGCTGGCAGACTTGGCTGCAGCAGGCGGGCGGGCGGGCGGGCAGGCGGGGGGTGGGGGGGGGCATGGAAGAAAAGCTGAGGCAAAGCAAAGGTTTGCACCCGACATTTTGCAATCAAATGCTCTCCTCCTTCCAAAAGGAATTTTACAAATGTGTGTCATATTTATAAACGGCAAAGCAGCCGTGCCAACGTGGACTCCAACACAGTTTGAAATTGTTTCTCACGGCCCATAAACCAGGAAACGGCTCGGTTTCTGTTCAACGCTGCCAGAAATATCATCTTAAAATGCCGGCGTCTGATTTTCCATGACTGAGGAAGATCAAAGCGACACGGTGGCTTGCTGAGTCGATTTGTCGGACATGTTGAGATTTTGGTCATCGTTCCCGCTTTGTCATCTTAAACTATCCTAGAACAGTGGGACTCTTAACGTCTTGCATGTTTTTCCCCCCGGCAATTATTACACTGATAAAAATAAAAGGTGTTTTCTAACAGACGCACAGCTTTCCATTGTACAGATTAAATGTAAACGCAACAAACCTAAGCATGTCACCGACCAACCGGGTTAAACCATGAGTGCCGATGCAGAGAGGCAAGCGGGTTCCTTGGTAATGTACTGTATGTACTGTATCAAACCCACAACCTCCCGGGCACAGGGCAGCCACTCCGCCAAACACGAGTTCACTGGACTGCTGGACCTTTCAAACAGGCATAGAATTCCTCTCAGGTCCGCAACACAGCTTGTTCTGTTAGGAGCCACGTGACTTTCCTGCTGTGTCACCGCAACTTCCAACTTGCGCTCCATTAGAGCGTCATGGTGCCAGACAGGCAAACAAAAAGAAAAAACGATGAATGAGGCGACGGCAACATCCCGAGACCAAACGCACGTTGCCCCCCCCCCCCCCCCCCCCCCATATTCAGCGAACATGCAGACCCCTGTAGCAACCTTTTAGTTGCTTTAGTGACTTTTTCTGTTGCTCTCTGGAGACTTTCTGCGACTCGGATGTGAAACCACGCATCACACCCAGTGTCCAGTTTTGGAATAAATCCTGCAGGTACAAAGCCGGAAAAAAAAACCTGAACATGAAACATTTGTTTTGTGTTTCAAATGTTATGGTTAAAAGGGTTATTTTGTTCTTATTTGCAATGGTTATGGCAACCCACATGGTACTTTTACTTGTTGCAGGCTCCTTTGTGGAACATAAAGTAATGTGGAACATAAAGTAAGGATAAAAACCTAACCAAATTTAAGGGGAGTAAAGTAACTCTGCCAAAGTGTCTCTTTTCTCTCAGAAGCAATTTAATTTGTAGTTCTCAATACATTAAACACAACGTTACTCCTCTCTCGTACAGCCCCGCAGTGTCCATTACAATGGCTTGAGCATGAAAAAGCAAATTAGGCATTGACGTCATTTAGCGACTTATACGACCGCCAGTAGCCACTTTTCTCACTGGGGGGGGTTGGCAACACTGGCGATGGAATGACGACACCCAACCAACCAACCAACCAACCGACCCAAGTATTCTCTCCAGCTCCTCCAGTGCCGAGGAGCTCAAAACACACCACCTGAGAACTTGTGTGAGCTTCAGCATTTGCCTGGCCATCCTGATTATTCCGAGCAAATTTTCCATCTGTCCGTCCGTCTGTCAGCCACAATATGAGGCCTGCAGACGAGGAACAAAGGGATGAAAATAACAGCCTGATGGGAAGCACACCCGGCCGCAGCTTTTCATCCACAGTGGTGTGCGCCTGTGTGTGCATACGTGTGTGCGTGCGCGTTTTAAATAATCGTCCAATCGCATCCCCACATCTGCTTTGCAGCTCCTTCATGATCCCGGTCGTGTTGACTTTAACATAATTACGTGTCTTCGCAGTCAACCATCTGGAAAACAGAAGCAGGCCGTATTGTGGCCGCGCCAACCAGCGTAACGAGGGACTGCCGCAGCGCCAGCCTTTCGCTAAATGATGTATATGCCAAACGCGTATACGTTTACGTCTTCTGCGTGAGCCGGATGTCACCACTCTGACCCTTCAGAGAAAAAGAATACAGCCCATACGCTGTGGTTTCACTGTCACTAAATGGTAAAAAATATGTAGAAATTTGCAAAAAAAAAAAAAATAAATAAATAAAAATACAGTTTGAACATTTTTCCTGGAATCAATTGCAAAAAATGATGCACTGATGGTTTATAAAACGTTGCTTATCCCCCACCCCCCGTCGACCCATTGTGACCTCATGATTCACATCTTCAAAAAAAAAAATAATTCCATTTTCACGCTGCTTCTGTGTTTTTCCACCACGTGACACATGAACAACGTTGGCCTGACCTTATTCTGTCTCACCGTCCGTCAGTCAGTCTGTCACATGCTGCGTTTGACTCACAATCTCTTGTCTTCCCGCCACCATCCACAACGACTACAGAGGTTCTAACACGTAACGGCTGACATTCACGCAGGCTCTGAAGCAGCGCAAAGAGCTGGCAGCCATCACTGGCTCAGCCTCTTTTAATAAAAGCGGGGTATTATAGTTTACTATGAAAGAAGAGGGGGAATGTGCTGAACACTGTCTAACATCATCATCATGTTGGTACGCAAGACTTGTATTAAGAAAGAAATAATACATTAAGCAGGTTGCCAAAGATTTGAACAATAATAATAATAATAATAATAATAATAATAATAATAATATTGATTTCTGACAAAATTTTCTGTTCTTCTTGTTGAGATCGTTTGTCTGTTAGCATTTCCTGTTTTATTTTGACAGTTCCTTCCTCGTAAATGTCAGCTTGTTCCTGTTCTCGTCTACGAGTCCTATGGTTTTGTTCCATATTATCTTCACCAGCTCATCTATCATCTGAGGCCGTGAAAGTTTGCCATCACTTCTCAATGACGAATAAAAATACTGTTGGTGGAACCAGATTCTAATCCCCCCCCCACCCCCCCAAAAAAATTCTGCTCTACTATTCAGTACACAAGATAAAGAACCAGTGTCCAGGACGAAGAGGTGTGAACAAATAAATACTGGACACCATGTAGTCACTATTTTCGCACGGCAGCTCAATTTAGAGATCAACGTACGTCTCTGACAGGATGAAAGGACAAACAGCAAAGGTTCTGGTTCCGCCTTCAAGCTGGCGTCCAGTTTGAACCGGACGGCCTTTCCACCAATTTATCTGGCCCAACTTTCAGTAAAAAAACAAAAAACAAAAACAAAACAATAGCAATGGTCCGCCTGAAACGGAACAGTTTTTACAATGAGAAAGTGGTGACGGCTTGTGTGAAATTCAGTGATGAAAAAATTTTTTTTTTGTGAAGAAGTGTGATGATTTTCCTCCCGGTAGCCCGTGTTCCGGGTATTAATGGAGTTTTGAGAGCTAAGACGAATTCCTTCTCCTCCTCGAATCCTTTTGAGGTGAGAGGATTAAAAAAACAAAACAACTATCCACGGTTAGAGGATGCCAGAGGCTGGAATGGTGGATAGCTAATGATCCTTCTCCAGTCAGTTGGGACCCCCAGACTGGCAAACCCAACGCCCACATCCCCTGCTCCCCTCGCCTTCCTCCCACGCTGTCTGTCTGTCTGGTCAGAGGGGAGGGAAAGCTCTCTCTCTTTTTTTTTTTGCTTTAGGGGGTGAAAACACACACACACACACAGGCAAAATGTGTGTGTAGTCAAATACATAAGAGTAGCAGAAACATGTCTGGCAGAGGTGAAAATGAGCTTCCAGCCAGGATGTCTGTAAACATCCTCTGCGCCAGGCGGTTTTATTTTATTTTTCATATTTTTTTTATGTTGGAACCGGTGGCCCTGGTTCAGGGAGGTTCACACATACACAGCACAGGAAGCCGGAGGCCTGGAGGGAAGAACTCACCTCCCCCACCTCAAACTTTCCTATTTTAGACAAGCGGGACTGATGTTCAGCAGCACTCGAGTGTCTGGCTCTTTGTTTAGAATAGGAAAGGCACATTTTGCTGCTTCAATTATTACACTTTGTTATATTAAAAAAAATGCGGTACATGCAAAAAAAAGAAAAATGAATACTGGATTTAATGTATCAAAATTCAAGAAATGCAGAACTTGTGGTTTTGTGGTTTGTTTTTGTGATTATCAAGACAAACAACCGCTTGTTAAGCACTCATTTTAAAGAGAAGGATTTTTTTTCAGTCACTTCCTCGTTCATAATTTATTAACCTCCTCCTTTCCAATGTTTTTAAGCAATTTTTTAAGTGTTGGTTCCTGGTTGATCATAACTTAAATCTGTCGCTATTAAGAAATATTAAGAATGTATCTTTGGGCCAGGCTTTGCTTAATCATCGTGTGTCTGTGTGTTGCCATCAACGAGGAGGAGTTGTGTGTTATTGCGTGTTGTTGCATCCGGCACTTTTCTTTTTTTTTTTTTTTTTGTTAGGGAAAATAAAGTTTTGATTGGATACAATATGAAACAATGCAGTACAATGGAAAAAAAAAAAAACTCTGGCCGCTTGTGGTAACTGCCATTAGCAGCTACAACTGCAGCTCATTCCTCTGCCCAGTGCTCCGGCCTCTGCCGATGCCACTGCAGTGCAGCGCAGGTTTGGCCCTGGTTGTAGATTGTTACATGTGCACGCCACTAATAGTTCACTCTCCCTCTGCACGCCTGTGCGCGCTAATAGCAAAGTCGATGGCACTTTGCATGGACGGCTAAGTGGAGGTTGCTTTCATAAATCAACTGGTGCTGGTGGAATCCCACTGTTTCATGATAAATGTGGCTCTGAAGAAACGGGCAGAACCACGTGAGCCAAAATGCTCACAGTTTTCTATGATGACTAGATGTAAGTGTTTTAGCCGAGATAATAGCAATGTTTGTAATAAATTCACCTTTTGTGGAAAGTGAAACTGATTTGTGATTTTTTTTTAATCAGGGGGAAAAAAACCCTCATATTTTAGAAATATGAAGGGGAGATTCTGTCCCAACTGAAAATTATGTTTTTGCTTTGAGAAATCTTTATAGAAAAGGCCTGGTGGTATCGGCAGCAATTTGTGGGAATATTATTTGACAAATGCATTGATCAATTCAATTATCAATACCACTTAAAGTTATTTGTGTTACGGTGAGTGGGAGTCTTGCGTTCTGGAATATTCCTGTTGAACTTTTGCCAACAAAATCCATGTATTGGCATCAATATGTTTAACATGTGTTGAGTTTAAAGACCTGTTTCAACTTACGAGCCACTCGGTGTTTTTCCAGCGCAAAGCAAACACGACGGTCTCCAGACACAAGCACTTCCATTTATCCTGGCTGCCGGGACGCTAACAGAATTTTTGAGAGACTGTGATCCTGGATGAAACTTTACTGACAAAGGGATAACGGAGGCACTAAAACTATATTAGTTTTGTTGTGCAGGGCAAAGCGAGGTTCTAGCATCAAACAGAGGGTTAAGCTGAGACAAAGTCCAACCCTGATGCGGCGAATGGAACCCAGATGCACCTTTCTGACTTTATGAGCGTGTACTTTGCAGTCGGCTACTGTTCCGCTTGTGTGAGCACATTTGAGGGTGACGGAGAACCTTCACCGCCCCCCAAGCCCCAAACTCAAAGTTAACAAGGGCTTAAGTTTTGTAATCTGCACTAACAAGCGGGACTGTACCACTTCAGGTCTGTGCGGATTTAGTTTGCCCTGGAGGTAGAGAGGCGGACTAATAAGCAGAAACACAGAGCTCACTACCCCTGCCAACGTGCCCTTCAGCTTTATTTACCTTTTCCCTCTTCCTTTGCTCGGGACACAGACAGCTCAGTGGGAACCTCTGTAAGGTAAATCCATAAATATTAACACTCCATATCCGTTCCCACTCCGTTAGCCTACTTAACATGCTGAAAGTCTCAGCAGAATGTGTTTACATAACCTCCCTATCGCTTGTGTTCTGTTTGCCGGCTTATTTTATGTCCTATTTCTGTGCCGTAACAACTCTTGTTTTGAGCTTTTTTTTTTTCTTTGCTCCCAAACCCCCCGCCCACCGCTAAAACCTGTTTCTGTGCTGCAGGTACAGCTCTGTTTCCCTCCACGTGGGACCTGCAAAGTTTCATTTGCTTTTCTGATTTTAACCAGAACTGCAGCAGGATAAACCCCCGGTGCGACAGGGAGATGCAGCAGCTGAGCTAACTGCTGCTTAATCTGGAGGTAGAGGCCAGATTAAATCCCGGCCTCTCATTGACAGATGTCTAAAATTGCGGGAGCTCTTAAAAAAAGAGAAACTATTGCATGGAAGTACTACCAAGCCATACAGCCACTGGTACACAGTCACTTTTCTAAACTGGTCCCTGCACATTTACTGACCGTGACACACTTGTTGATCACGTAAACTCACCAGCTAGTTAACTTAGGTTGATGCCATTTTGTATTTCTCGGTAGAAAACGGAACAGCTTTTTAACGCCATCTTAAAATGAGTCTTTTTACGCATTTGGTATAAATAATCTGGAGCCTTAGAGGTAAGTGTCTCATTTTTCAGTGAGCAACACGAACAGGACGAGGCAGAGCAAAACCAGGAAATAAGTCACAAACCCTCGAAAAGTCGAGCTAGCACCTCGAAATTAAATCGAAGTTATACATAACAATACTAATCATTGATACATGTAATTCAGGAGACTTGAAATTGGCACCAACCTGTTGAGACACGAGCGGCCGTTTTCTCTCTTCCAAGCCTCGTCAGCAGAATGAGGAAGTAGCTTCAGTCCGCCTGTCAGTTGCTGTGTCTCAATTCAGGGTCTGCATCCTTGAAGCGCGCATTCTGAAAGGAAGTTGCGTCATAGCACTGCGCAAAGGCTTGTCCCAATTCCCGAGGGTGCTTAGGACGCTCAAAATGCGTACTCGGAAATACGCACTCGTTTTAGCCGATTCCAAGGATGCACCGCTACTATCCTTCGCGTACTTGTGTATCCCATGATGCTTTGCGTGCTGCTGCAAAGCATCGTGGGATCCTGGGAAGTCAGCTGAAATTAGCGGCATGTACTGGTAAAGACACAACATATAAATTTAAGTATTGAAGTTTCACATAAAGTATCCAGTTTTTAACGTAGGATTTTACTTATTTGATCATCCAACGACGTCGTTAGATGGCTAACCAATGGTTAGCTTGATACTATAAAAACGTCACTTCCGGGGATGGCCAGCAGGAGGGAACGGCGGTGACGAAACGCGGAAATACGCCGAAGGCTAGACCGTCCCGAGTGGTTACCAGGGAGGCGGGGTTTGGTCCGTCCTTCTAGGCTGGGTACTCGAAGAACGCTTCCTTCAGACGGAGGACACTCGGTCTGAAGGGTGCAGACCCTGAATTGAGACACAGCAAGTGACTGAGCAATATCGCTGCTCTGCCGCCTAGTGACCAACCAGGGGATGTTCCACTGATTATAGTTTGGTTTAACCTTAAAACAAATGTTTTAAATGAATCGGAGTTTCCTTTTGAAATAATAATACACCATTCCAACATTCCATTAAAAAAAAAAACTCAAATGTGACAATACACTGTGTGCGTCGCAATTGCAGTACTGCAAACTTTTCCTGTTGCAGAGAGCCAAGTTTCAGTGAATTTAGCTCGCCTGCGGCTAAACCTGTTCTTTCAACTTAAAGGAGAAAAAAACCCCAACATGATTTAAACTGTGACTTGCCGGCTCCAGCCTGCCAGTGGCATTGAGGAATCATACGCATAAATTAAAGGAGGGGCATTAACGATGAGGAGCTCTCCTCACGTCTGGCTAACTGCTCTTTAAGTCCTCTGGCCAGGCGCTCCATCAGCTCCAACAGCGCTCCTTGGGTCGCGGCCCACTATAATAATATCTGCTTGATATATTAGCGACGCAATACTGCGGTCTGCCCTGCCATCCGTCACCGTACACTTCTGGAGAAATTAAGTCGGCAGACCATGAAAAAGTCACTAAATCCTGAGAGGAAGCGGCCAAGTTGGGGGTCGCCGAGGAAAGAAAGAAGGGACGCGAAGCCAGACGTGTGTGCGTGCACGATCGGTTTTTAATAACTTTCCAGCTCACGCAACCTCAGCCGCGTGTGTTGGCGTAGCACTGGGATTGGCAGTGAAGAGGCTAAAGAGGCGTGGACCGGAGAAAGAAGGGGAGAGGCTGAGGGAGGTGAGGGCAGCCGATCCGACCGGCTTCCCACAGTTTCGGCGGGATCGTGAGAAAGGCGGCGAGGGCTGAGCCCAGCCGTCCGCAGTGCTGAGCTAATTGATTTAAGCTGTTTCAGCGGGGGGAGGATTTACCTTGCTGGTAATTAGCGGTGATTTCTGACAGCGCAGCGGTTCGCCCGGGGGGGGGGGGGGGGGGGCTGAGAGAAGCCTGCAGACAGATTTACACGGCAGGATCAAACCTGAAAAAGAGAAGAAGAAGAAAAAAAACTCACTTTGTGTGCATCAGTTCAAATCTGCTAAATCTTGTGACACTGAATTTGTGATCACACTAAGATCTCAGTCAAGATATGTGAACAACAACAAAACCCTCACTTAAAGGTTCGGTGTATAATACTTGGAGATTTTGAAGAAGAAACAACGACACCAAGTGGTTACATTTCAGATTCCCCCCATCTTTCATTCTCCCTCCCCCACCTCAGCTTGCCAGTGAACTACGGTGGCCTTTCAATTGAAGGCTCGAGCGTTCACCCTAAACACGAAATGCGCTGTCAGGCAGCTGGATTGTCCACACCGGGCTTCCTTAGAAATATTGTGGTGCCAGATGGCAGCTAACTAGAATATCAAAACCATAAATCAAGTCAAATTGTACGCACTCCCCCTCTAATGAATAGTCATCAAGTTGTATGATATTCATCAAGTTATTCAAGAACTTCATCAGAGTTAGAAATGGTGCAAATGATCTGCAGTAGGATCGAAAGGCAGGGTTAGATGACTGTCAGATGACCTGACAGCCGTTCAGAGATTGGAGCAACTGAAGTAGGGCAACGTGGAAATGACAAATTATGGAGACAGTCTGCGTTAAATAAGATTAACCCAACAAGATTAATCCAGTTTGGAAGCAGTCTGCACTGTCTCACTCGTTTTTTTGGGTTTTTTTGTATTTTGTCATTTTTCATCAGGCAGCACTGTATTTCCGAGCGCTCTCCCTTTCTTCTAAATATGGAATCCCACATGGAGGGGGACTTTTTCCCATTCATTTGGACAAAATTTCAAAGGATCCAAAGTGTGTCACAGTGGCAGAAATGGCAGACTTGAGCCCTAAATTCAGCAACCGGAGCATCGCAGTGCCAAATCTAACTTTGTTCTATATTAAGCCGACCGGCTGCGATAACCTCCTGGGTGACTGAGGAGCGAGGAAATCTGCTTCACCTTGATTCCCCTGAAAGTGTTTTCCTCCACTTGAAGGATCGTATCGCGTATCGCGACGTTCAGTTCAGTGGCTGCCGCATATTGACACGTCAGGTTGCCTCAGCGCAAACGTAGCCGACGTGCTGACACGTGCGGAAATGAAAGACGTGGAGCACGGAGACTTCGGCTCTCGGCGTCTGAAGTGGTTTACATCCATGGCAGAACCGTGTTCAACGGTCAGAAAACATAGGTGGAATATGAGAGAGACGACATCGTCATCTGTCTTCATATGTCAAAAATGTGCCGACGTTGGTCCTGGGTTTCCTTCAGCTCTCTGTGTTGAAGACGGATGGATGGAAATAAACGTGTGAAACCAGAGAGGTTCAATTTTTTTTTAAATCGAAATCAAACCTGATTATATATTATAAGATAAGAACGATAACCCATCTCAGCCTGCATCTTCACTATTGACTGAGAAAAATGGATTTATACCTACATAAAATGCATTGAAAACAGGTATAATCTGGGACCTGCAGCAGATGAAGATGGATGAGAACAAGAGGAAGCGGCAGTGACTCTGCCCGCGTCTTAAACACTGCAACCTGCTGCAGGGTCAGTAGGTGCGATGCATTTGGGACGATCACGCGGTAGGAAGGGGAAGAGGAAGAAAGCTCGTTTAGCCTCCAGTGTCTGTGCCCAGTGAAACATGAAATATTCATCTCATGCATATTTGGTGCGAGAGCTTTAAGGCTCTGTGGCGGATCCGCATTCAGCTCAATTCTGCTGCAAAAACAAACACTCGAGCCGGCCGCCGCGCAATCGCCGCCATAAGACCGACTTTATCCAGCGTTAGCGTCCTGCTGCTTGCGATGCCATGTTGCTGCTCTCTCCTGGCTCCTGGGATAGCCCCCCCCCCCCCCGCCACAGGAGGCAGTGTGCATTCAACCCCTGCTGCTGCTGCTTTTAGCCCTTTAATTAAACGCACATAAAATGTCAAGTCAACTTTTGAAAGTTGCCTTGAAAAATGATGTGGAATGCTGAGATGTTCAGAACTCGATTAACAAGGGGCCTTGAGTGCACTTACGTCATAGGACGGCGCTGTGTGTCCGCTGGAAGTAAACAACACCGACGGAAGAACGGATTCAGGAGAGAAATCACTGTCAGTTGGATACATTGCAATGTTGCTTTTAGGTCAGCCAGCATTGGCAGAACTTTCACAATGTTAATTCAGCAAACCTGTTTCTAGCCAACACTTTGTGCATTAACTCTGTTTTAACAAAACAAAAAAAACAAACACCTATAAAGCACCTTTGTGCAAGTTTTGAATTTTACCGTTTTCATACATTTTCTCGTGCAAATATTTTTTCAACAAAAATTGCTATACTGTGTTACCTTCTGTGGCCTGGCTGGCTGCCAAACTACCCCTTGAGAAAAGAAAGTTTGCATTCTGTCAGTCTGTCCTGTTGAGCTAATGTGTGCTCAGTGTGAAGAAAATATATCACAGGCTTAAGAAAATGATCTCCTATCCATATCATTAAAGGTGCTTCCAGCATATTTCCATCATAATGCAAACGGGGAGTTTGATGTTACAGACAGAAAGGGATTTGTATTTTAATCCCTGCTTTACGAGACTATAACACGCAGGCGAAGGTTCGGTCTTCTGACAAGACTGGAGCAAACTTCGGCGGACTTCTCTGCACCGACCAAACTTCTCTTCCGCTCGTAAGAATAATAAAAGGTCCGTGACTTTGAGCGAGTGCAACAGTAAAGGTGAAATACGCCGCCATGATGGGCAATTCTTATTCTCCTGGATGACTGTGGCTGACCTCGACACTGTCAGAGGCTTTTGATATACACGCTGCAGCTGCAACTGGGAGCTGCGGGGGCAGAGAGGAGGACAACCTGTCGTTTAAAAGAGTTGGTTTTTAATTTTAAAAAAGAAATAACGTTTATCTTTATTTGAGCGGGTTCGATGATGCCGCTTGACCCTGAAAACCCTGAAACCCTGCAACAATGCAGCTTGATTACATGCGAGGTGTACCTAATAAAGTGGCCGGTGAGCGGACATCGCCTTTGCAATGTTACAGAAGGATACACACACAGCGACCGACAGCAGCAATTGTGCACAACGCACAATGCACTGAACTCCATGAAGCAAAATCATTAGACAGACTTTGATGTTGGAAAGGTTTTTTTTTTTTTTTGTTTTGTTTTGTTTTGTTTCAGCCTTTGTGAGGAAGGACTTCACCTTCACTTAATTATCCCGTGTTCCTCTGCGGAGGTGAGCAGTTGAGTAGGTGCAGCTTATCATCCAGGGCATCGCTTCCATTGATGAATGAAACCTTGATAAACCCCCGCGTCTGGCGCTGATGCCCTTGGAGCGTAATCATGTGTGGACACACTAATCTTTACATTGGAGGAGGAGAGGGCGTTTGTGAATCATTATTCATCATTCAAGATGAAGCCTGCATTGCCATCACTTCGAAGGGAGGAGCTATGGGGCACTTTTATCTTCTTTGGCCGTTCTTGAGGCTTCCCAAAGGCACTTGAAGCCGCTCGTAGCCACACACCGATTTTTAATCACAATCATCGTAGTTTGAAAGGGCGTAAAATTAACTGCGATGACAAAAAGTATAAAATCTAAGAGCAGATTATCAGGTCAGGGTGTTGGACAGAATTCCAGGTTGACGAAAACACCATTGAAATAAACAGAGAAGTCAAACGCTCAGTTTCAGCGAACAGGGGAAGCCGAGCAGCGGGCGCCTCGTGAGGTTTCCTCAGGACGCCGCCGTTCCCGCCGCCGTCAGCATCCAGCAGTGACCCAAAAATAAAGAACTTCCATGCCGGGAAGAGGAAGAGGAAGAGGAGGAGGAGATGTTTATCTGCCGGGTTGGGCCGCCCCGTCTAATCCCCGCCTCTGCTGGGGCAGCAGGAGGCCTGAGATTAGGAGATGAAGCCCCCGTTTGACTCGCTCCGCTAATCTCTGCCTGTTTTGACACCTTTTTCCTCGTCCTCACATCCTCACGTCCTCGCTCAGCTTCCTGCCCCCCAACAACCCCACACACACCCCCCCCCCCACTCCCCCAGCCGTGATAAGGAAGCACAGCTGTTACTGTCAGCAACGTGATGGGACGCCACAGGACGCCCTTTGCACTGTTTGGACAATAAGAAGGAGATAAGGGCCCCCCGCGAGGACAGATTACGGGACCCTACGATGATAAACAACCGAGTTTACCCCCCCCCCTCCTCCTCAAAAACAGAGTGTTTGGCGGCGTTTCCACAGGCTCGCAAAAAACAACGAACCGAGAGAGAGCGGGAAGAAGCAAGAAGACAGGATGTTTTGGAAGGCCACGGATTCTCCTCCGGGGGGGCAAAAATTGCGTTTATGACTTCGTTTGAGTGGTGACAGTGTGGAGATAGAAAAGGGACGTGGGAGGAGAAAATTTACAGCATGGCGTAAAATTGAGGCTGGCGCACAGATGAGCGCAACACATGTTTTCGCCACAGAGGCTCAGATATTTCAAGAAATGAAAAACAAAACAAATGAGAGGTTAAAATGCTCTGAAAAAAGTATGACTTGTTTTGTTGCGAAGACTGTTTTCACTTGCTTCTGAAAAAGTTGCAACAATCTTCATTGTAAAAGCAGCATAATCTCATCAGTTTGGTCACAGTGGGATCAGTAGATCAGTGATAACAGGGCCAGTATCCCTCTGCATAAAGAGCTGGATGTCTGGCATTCATTATAAAATAACATTCTGCTTGGAATTATATATCTATATATGAATATATATGTATATATACATATAACAACAAATATTTCTTGGGATCAGGTCAGAATACTTTAGTCCAAGCTAGTGGCAACCCTGTTGTAGTTTACATTTAGTCATCAATATACACAAACAGAACATCGAGATGCAAATTTAAAAGATCAGTTTCACGACACTGGTATTGATTGATATCAATACCAACATGGTATCGATGTTATCAATGTCTGGCTCCATTCTGCATTACATTCTACATTTCCAGCGTTGCAGGCCAGTTCCTACATAAACAAACAAGCTGAAGCTAAACCGCCTAATGAGATGAAAGAACGTGCAGGTGCAGGAGAAGAGGCACTCCATCACGCCGACCCTCATGTGTCCTACAAGCAGCGGCCGCATTTTACAGGAGTCTGTAGGCCACAGAGTGCACCTGAGCCATTAATGGGACAGTTTTGTATGACAGACAGCCAATTAGGGGACTTTCCAAACAGGGAGAAAGAGAAAACAACAACTTCATAACACAAACACAGCCAGTCACTGTGAGGTCGTTGAAAATGAAGAGCATCAGGTGACTAGAACATTCTTGTACTTGTATGAAAAGCCAAACGCACAATATGATGGATTTGCTATTATTTCTGTCTGCCGGTAACACGAACGGCTCATTCTGCAAAGTCAAGAGTTTGATTATTTTTGCTGCTTCACTTTTAATAATGTGCTTTCACAGCGCCAACTCCTCTTACATTTCCAGGCACCAATTTCATTTTGAAGCAAGTCTCTGCATTTCACAGTCAATCAGCTTCGTTTCAGTGGTGCTGAAAGCAGAAAGCATCTGCTGGGAGCTGATCTTGAGCTCCTCAGAAGAAGGCTGAGAAGACAAATACACAACAAGGAAGCTCTGTCCGTTAGATGCTGTTAAAGAGATCGGCCATGATGCACAAGTGGCAGTTTTAACACAACTGGACGACACAAAAAAAAAAAAAAAACTATTTTCCCACCAGAGTTTAGAAAAAACATTGTTGTGTTACACCAGTAAATAATCTGATTTATCAAGACCAAAATCGAATTGGTCTGCAGCTGCTATGTCGGACTAAAGGCTTTCCAATCACCTTCTATTTTTAGCAGACCTCTGCGTTGCAAACATCCGTTTAGGAAACCGCCAACCCAGGACGAGAGAAAAACTGACTTCTCCAGGCTTCTTCCTGGATTCTGATGCCATCTCGGCACAACACACTGCACCAAAATCCTCAACAGTTGAACACTAGTTGATCAGCAGCCCACATCCTGCTTGCGGATGCAAGAAATGTTACGACCACTGCATGTTGCAGATAATGCAGATAAAAACCAAAAGGGAAATGGATTCACGGAGCCGGGCTCATGAAGAAGCTGTGAGGGTGTGTGGAGGAGCTGCGGGGTCACCGCAGGCCTCTGCCACCTGGGAGGGAGGCAGCTAGCGCGCGTGATTGAGGTTTCAGCGCAAACACAAGCCGTTCACATCCCCACGGCTGTCATTTCAACTCCGATCATGGAAATGTGCGCTGAACCTGCAGGAACCCTCCCCATCCTCCAGGGAGAAGGCGTGTGTGTGTGTGTGTGTGTGTGTGTGTGTGTGTGTGTGTGTGTGTGTGTGTGTGTGTGTGTGTGTGTGTGTTTAGCGGGCAATGGGGAACTTTACAGAGGCTGCAAAAAAACAAAAAAAACAACCATCTCTAGGTTGGAAAACACATAAATCCTTAAATGGCTCCAATTTCTTTTTCCTTTTCCAACGAAGTGCGTTTACGATCACCTTTTTTTTTTTTTAATCAATGTGACTGAACGCTTTCAAGAGGGCAGATTGATCATTTTGACCCGGCATCATTTAAGATACGAGTTGGTTTTGATTAACATGTCAAAAAAACTGCGACTGCAACACCAAGGACACGTTCATCTTTAAAGTATAATCTTAGAGACGTGCATGGAGAAGTTATTTTCACTTGGTCATACGGTGGCATTTGATTGGATCAAAGACAGAGACGCACCACCGCTTATAATCCAATTGAAATTTCAATCAGATTGGGCCAATCTAATTGGAACCGAGTGTTTACATGGCATGATTTTAATCAAGTCTGCGTTTGATCCAAATCACTTTTTTGCGCGTGCATCCATGTCCATCCATGGCTGAGTACAAAATCGGAAACTTGCAACCGAAATTTGAAATTCTAGGTCTGATAGTCAGAAGAACTTCCATAACATTCCAGGTCATTGTTGATGCTACACCTCTGAAGTGAAATGTTTGTATTGCAGTGTTTCACACCAATGTATTTTGGCTCTGCGTCACAAGAAAGTTGGCAGAATGCGACAGCATGTCGACTTCAACATACATTTGTTGCAGTTCTTTCTCTGGCACGCCATCATGTGGTGTTTTTTTGTATACCGGCACATGCTAAAGCGGTGCTCACAACAACAATGGAAAATTCCTTTTTGCTTTTTCAATCGGAAACTGGAATGGGGTCAACTTGAATGTGACCCCTCTTACATAGGTGGGCAGTCTACCCTCCAAGGTTACGTGGAGTGTAAACTGTGAGAAATGGTAAGACAGGTTGACAATGATGGAAAGTGAACACTTAACGCCTACACTGAGGCTGTGTCCTAAATCACTCACTAGCCAGGACTAGCATATGATAGGGATGGCATATCCACTGTATACTGAACTATATAGTGAATAGTGAGTGGTTTGGAACACTGCCTGAAACTTTTCTTAAAATCAGTCATCTCCTTCTGTGCAAGTTCAAAGTCTTGGCCTTGTGCGCGACAAAGTGTCACACATCACAATTCAAAACAGACGTCCAACTGCGGAGGAAGAACCCCCGCAGTGTGTCAGAAAGCCCCAGGTCAGCTGCTGGCTGCAAGATGAATGTTCACAAAGACAGGGGGCAGTTGTAAGGTTTTTCCAGAGTCGGACGACATTCATACAAAAAACCAGGTGTTAGTGTTGTAAATGAAATGGTGGACAGACAACCGAGATTGTGTAGCGCTCTCACACACTTGCTTTCCTCAACGTAGGTCTTTTCCTGCAGGTCCCTTGTGAGCCTTTTAAACAACCGTATCCTGCAACCGCTTTGGCCAAAGCTGTACATCACCGCTGACACGTAGCCATAACTCTCCCTCCCCCGACTCCCAAACTCTTCCTTTCAAAAAACAAGAAACGGGGAAACACGACTGAGGTTGCACAATGCAAAAAGCCTGTCAAAAGCTGTTTGGCTTTAAGGTGACGTTTACATGCTAGCAGTTAGCTGCACTTAATTTGCTGCAACAAAAATGTCAAACTATATGTGAAGGAGTCACATTTGCTGGCACCTTTTGAACAATTTTGACAGGGCAGTTGTAAATCTACCATTAGCATTACTCACACTCACTATGATATCTGTAAACATGGTTGTGTTAGCAGAAGTTAGCATTTCTTCAACAAACCACCTTCCCTCAGCTCAGACCATCGAACATGAACCGCGACCGTTCCAACTTCACTTTCACCACCACCACGTTTCTGTAAACTTCTCTGGGCACATCTTCAAAATGTGAATCAAAAGACATTCACGAAAACACGCTCAGACATGCCAGACTATAATAACAGTTTAATAACAAGCTTTGCTTAACGGCTCAGTCTGAAACTTACAACTACATATACAGAGCATGCCAATGGACAGCGGCTTTAAAACAAGATTACAAAACTTTTCTCTTGAGTCTGGACAGAATCAGTTCAAGAAATTAATTAGTCACTATATTCTCAGGGGATCGACGCCCCAACCTGCTGAGATGGCTGAGAGTTCCAGTTGGATTAAAATGGCAAATGAAGATTTGACCGACACGTTAAGTGAAGAAATGACAAAATGACTTTCAGTGGAGTGTCTGCCACCAGCCGTCCAACTGCAAAACTCATATTTTGTGGTGTGCGGGTGTTGCAGTGTCTTCATCTTCAAAGTGGCTGCTCCAGAAAAAAAGAAGAAGCCACAAACAGAAAATCATTTACAAAACGGTTGAAAATCTCAATTTGGATTTAAACTCGTTTCCTCTTTCAGCGACGCTCGTTTCACGACTTGATAATTTCCTATTCAACTTATGCAAATCCCGTCACAATGTGCGGCTGTTGCAAAGTGTTGCGTTACTGTAAGCCGGCTCGAGCGTCGAGCCCAGAGCGGTCCTCCCTTTGGGTTTTCACAGCAACGCCGCCTGCACGGGTAGCTTGACACCGGGGATGCAGAATGAATAATAGATGTGTGCGTTACTTCACCCAAACGGATGAATAATTCAGGACAGGGCAGGCAGGGCGCGCCAGAGAACAGAGACGCGCGATGGCCGAGCTCGCCGTCCCGCTGCCTGCTGAAGGGATTTAGTGTCAAAAAAAAAACAACAGACTCGGCGCCACCGTCGGAGCACATCGGGCCACTGCGACAAACAAGACAAGCTACACATGCAGATACACTCGGCTACCGAGACACATGTGACCAGAAGTGCGACGCACAAGCGTTCACACGTCCGTCAGGAAAGGCTGGGATTAAAGAAGCTGAATAGGGAGCCTGGGCTGAAGACAGTGTGGAGAAGGAGCAGTGGTGTAAGGCAGGGTACACACAGTGTATACACAGGGTACACACAGGGTACACACAGTGTACACACAGGGTACACACAGGGTACACACAGGGTACACACAGGGTATACCCATTTAGGGCTAGTCAGCTTTGTGTATACCTACTTTTCTGATGAGCATTGTTCAGTAGCGCCTCTCATAGGATGGTGAGTGCGTGACCCGCTCTACGCTGCCTCTAATTGGCCAGTGCTGGTTGCCTTCACTGGTTCGACTGAGGTCAGATTAGGGAAATTTAGGCGTGAAGGAAGACTACTCGCGGCCACCTCTGGCCTACACTGTCTCGCTCGCCGACTGGCCTTTATGGAACAGTGGCCAATTTTCAGGTGCGGGTGGATTAAGGAAAAAGGAATAGTTCACTCAAAATGCAGAATTATGTAATTGCCTTTCATTAGACTGTACGGTGCTATTGGGTCAGACATAATTTCATCATTATGTGATGATGTGCAAATACCACTGGCTCATGGAGTGAATAGATTAAGTCTCACAGGTCACTGTTTCATAAAACAGGGCATTTATCCTTTGATGAAGGCACTGCTTCAAAAAGGGCTTGAATTAAGAGTCCAGCCACTCCTCCAAGGACCACCGCACCACTGAGGAGTGTTTTCTGTGCCCAGGCTCTAAATGAAATTGAACATCTAATCCACTGACCAAAGCGCTCACAGAGTGCACATCCAGGCCAAAGAGGTTTTAAACCAGCTTTGGAGTCGGGCATTGTGTCGACTGGCTCTTGCAGCGCTGCGATTCCACTCGGTTCCGCTGGGACATGCAAGACAATATTGCCCGTCTGCCAAGATAACTGAATGTTCTGTTGTTGTTCACATTCTGGACTTAAGTCAAAGTATATACATATACATATAGAAATAATAAGAGCTAAGTACTGATTACAACTCCTTTACCTGAGTAAAGCTGAGAAAGTAAAGGTTTTGACTCAAATAGCTTCACTTCAAGCAACAACTATAATAAACAAAGTGAATTACTTTGAACAGAATTTGTCTCTTTTTAGGACTTTGTAATACAAATGTAAAATGCATATAGCTATGTATGCATACGTAAGTAGAAAGTGCAGATATTTGTGTATGAATGTAGGGAGTAAAAGTAAAATGTTACAAAAAAGAAATATGCCAGTAAAGTACAGACACCTGAAAAATTGGCTAGTAAATAAGTAAGTAAGGTTGTACTGAAATTGTTGTATAATTTTCCTGCTACGGCTACAACAATGCAGGTAATTAGCTGTTTGTACATTGGGCTGTGTGTGCGGTATCTATGCCGTCTCGGAATTCTCCATTCAAAATGAACCGAGTGCTATAGCTCCTGAAGAGGTTGTAATTCCTCTACTATACCGTACTGTAAGAGGTCATAGTATATTATAATTCCTAACAGGGCTTCAAAGGCTGCAGTCTCAGAGAGTGAGTCCGGATTGGGGACCTAATTATATTTAATTCATTCACATAACATCTTAATGTGCTAAACATTGTTTTATTGTGATGTTAACCGAGCTGAAATTAAAAGCCCAAGTTAATTAAAAGTTTCACACTGTGTTGGACGTCCGTATTTGAATGTCCCATCGCCACCTTGAGCACGGACGGAAAGTTTTTGTCTTTTGTATTTATTATGCGTCTGCTTTGTATTCTGGTATCATGTGAACACAAGCGTTTAGTGCTGCTATCATGGCTATAAAGCCATACATAATAATTATATCATCACATATTACATTACCCGCCATGCTGCATGGCCCACTCCAACGGGGAGACTCTGAGGTCGAAACTCCTATTTTAACAATACCTGCTTGCAGGAGGCGGCACCGAGCAGTTAACCTTGGCTGTTTTCTGCTGGTGCTGTTGTTGTGATTCGCTCCGCTGCCTTTCACTTCTCTCTTTTTTTTTCCTTCCCACCTCTCTCTCTGTTTCCCTCAGCACAGTTGTTGTGACTCATCTGTCTCCTGTCAGCGGTGACGGGCGGAAAATTTCATCCCCATCGAAAAAACCCATCGTTCAAACCTGTCTACGGGAACACTTATCAGCACATCTTTGTCTCATACCCCCCTCCCGCTCCCCCTGCCTCACCCCTCCCCTGTCCTTGGGTGCGCTCTGCCTTTTGTTTCCTGTCTTTTCCCAGCGTTTTCCTGACTTTCGATGTTTCCGTTTCACATGACTTCCCTTTAAACTGTTTTTTTTTTTTTTTTTTTTTTCCCTTCTTCTTAACATTGCTTTGCAATTAGATCACATTTAGATGAATCTATTTCCCCCTGTTCCTTCCCTTGACTTTTTACATTCGCCCCCTTACAGCAGAATGCTTCCCATTGCTGCTGGAGATGATACACATTGCAGTTGCTACAGAAATTCTTAATAAGTTCTTGACCAAGCTGTTCAGGAGCAAGGTTGAACATCCAGCACCTGGCACCTTCATATTTCTTTTTGAAAGGTGTATTCCTGCGGGACGGCTGAGATGGTGACAGCTAGAACGGGGGTGGGGGGGTGGGAGAGGGGTGACATTTGGGGAAAGGTCGGGATTTGAACCCAAGTTGTCTCATTCCCTTGAAGTTCAGCCACCAAAGTCAAAAGGACTCTTCCTCCCTATCTTGCTCCTCTCTGACTCCTTCTACCAACTACTGAAGGTCAAAAAAAGATTAATGAGCTGATGGCCGACGGGGGGTGGGGGGGGGGGGATGTGTCCGACACCGCTGCCTTCCTGTCTCTCTTCCCCTGTAATCATCATCATCATTTTCCTGCTACCTCCGCAGCTGCCGTCTCTCTCACAGCGGGCCATTGTGGATGGGTCTGGAGGACAGAGCCCCTCTATTTTTCTCTCCGTCCCGCTACTGCGAGGCGAAAACCTCATTATTCCAAATGTGAGAGCCACAGGAGATTTGAGGAATATAAAGGATTGGGGCTTGTAGCACGGTCTGCCGCCTGTTTACACAACATGGTGCCCATTATTCCGCTCGTAGTTTTCGTTTATTACATTTTAAAGTTCAACAGCTTTGACCCCGTTTTACCCAGAGTTACTGAGTCGAGGGCTGTGTGAAAACAGCGCAGAAGCACTGAGTTTCTCATCTGTAAAAAGACATTAATTGGAAAGATCACTAAAATGACTTATTTGATTTACCACTGCTAACAGTGCTCCAATGAAAAGCTTGTTGCTTTCTTCTCTTTACCCTTTAATGTGTTTGTCGAGTATAGTTTTTAATATGCAACGTCTTTCATGTCAGAACGTACATGTTTCATCTTTGCGTCTGGTTGGTTTTTCGGTGTCTTTCCGGCTTTCATCCTTTTTACATCCGTTCCAAGGCCGTCACGACACTTAACTTCTCTTGCTGGATTTTGCCTGGTGCCTTTTTGTCAACTGCACCCATCTGTTAATTATATTTAAAAAGAGAAAAATCTTAAAGCACAACTTAGTAATTTCAAAAAGCTATGAATATAGCAATAAACAAACAAAAGTAAAACAAAATCTTATGATTTTCAACAAATAAGCATCAAACAGGTTGGGTGCAATGTCATAAAACACCACAACATTTCAAACTGGTTATTGTTGCTTTGTGTTTTTTTAGGGGGTGCGGGGGGGTCCTTTTTGATGGGTTTTGGTTGCATTTAACGACCATTTTTGTCAAGTCTGAAGTGGAGGCACTTGACAAACTAAACATGATGTGCGCTATAAACAGTGGCACAACTTCAATGACTTGATGAGTCAGAGGCCGCAGCCGCCCGAGTCTTTTCATGTGGTTCACAGCTCCGTCTTCAGTTGTTCTAAAGCCGAGTCCCTAAAAAAAGACCCTTTATTTGGTTTTTGTACTTTAATTGCTCCCCAGCTACCACTGGGAATGTGCCACCGCCTGCTAACATCTGCTAACAGATGTCACAGCTTAGCGCTGGTAACTTCCACTTACTATGGAGGTGGGCGAGTTACCAAGCCAGCAAAATTTTCGGGCACTACTGCTAACTAAGTCGAGCCAGTATAGCTAACATGTGCTACAAGTAGCCAACAATATCTCTCCAACTCCGCAGCTATGCACATTTAGCGCTCACAAAAATGCTAAGTTCCAGTAGCATTGAAATTAAAATGAATATTGATCTTATCTATCTAATATTTACACTTCCTGGACATTGTACAATGTTTATAAAAATGTCTGCTATCGGCCACAGGCAGACAAAATCTTTCAGTGAGTCTTTTGTCATTTGTATTTTTCATCTTCACTCCATGTCAACATCTGTACTCTTGTTCTCACTTTTTGTCAAGTGCTTTTGTTGCCGTTTTTTTGTCATTGTGAATTTTCAAAATTCGATTAGATTTTTCCACACCTCCCGACGACACACTCGCACATGGAAAATGTGTCGCTTCCATCTGCTTAATGACATGTGTGTGATCGCCCGATTTGTGATTTAGAGGCTCTGTGAATGACACGTCATAAAGAATAAGACGTTTGTTATAAAAAAAAAAATGATTCAAGGTTATAAAACACTTTGCACTCAAACTACTTTTCACACACACACACACACACACACACACACACACACACACACACACACACACACACACACACACACACACACACACACACACACACACACACACACACGCCTAACATCTTGCCAAACACGGCGCAGTGTGGCACTCGGAGCTAAGTGGTAATTAGCTCAGAGAAGACCTGACCCAGACCCACAGCAAAGACTTCATTCAGAATTCAGAGAGGATGTGCGCTAATTAAGGGGCTGGCGAGGAGAGACCTCGGGCTACTTTGGAGAAGTGGAAGGAAGCGAGAGCAGGAGGAGGAGGAGGAGAGTGAGATAGTTCCTGTGGCACCACGTCAAGCTGTCACCACTCCAGGGGGCGAGGCAAGCTTTCAAACGCCAGCGTGTGAAACATCACATCTTCAGTGGCTCCCAGCAAGCACGTGGACGCAAGTAAGGATTTGACGCGGTAACATTTTCCTAAACACTTGTTTTTTTTTTAATGTAAATACGTTTACATAATTTTCATGTCCGTCTGTTCACGTCGATGACACGGTGGTCTCTTAACAAACGGCACGCAAAGGTATTACATTTCAATCAGGCGGCGTTAGCAGTCGTTTTTTAGCAGTCCGCACTTTGCAAGATACCAAATACCAAATAAGCTTTAACGATGCTACAAAATTTAGTGCCGTCTGCCTTGTCCTCCACTGTTCAGGACACTGGTATCACAACTGTAACAACAAGCCAGTGCGCCCAACTGTAAAACCGCCCATGGATGTGAACGTGTGTGGCTGCTCATTTGTCTTTATGTCCACCCTGCGGCCAATTGGCCACTTCCTTATGACCCTAGGACACACACGCACATTGCTAATGATATACATATTATATCAATATGTATATATATATGTATATACATATATATACATATGCTGTATATATGTACAATTTGGTGAAATCAATGAAATAAATGTAAAATCAGTCCATTATAAACGCCTCAGTTATCTCTTTTCTTTTTTCCTAATGTTCTGCAGATATCGCACTTGTCAGCAAGCGACGGAAACACTGAGCCACGCGTCACGCTGACTTTCCAGTAAGTCATTAGTGACTTTGCACACTTATCATGCGAGAAACCTCCCATCTGCTCTCACTCCTGGCCGGCCTCATTACCCAGGGCTCCTGTTGATAACAGACGTCCGCGCCTTCTCTTTAAGAGACCCCATAAATTATTCAGCAATTAGTCGTTTGAGCTTCTGGCTTTGTCCTCCTCCTCTTCCTGTACAGATCACTCTGTAGGAGGACACATGACGAATGTTGCGCGCAAGCTCCTCCCAGAGCAGCGGCGGCGCTCTGCCAAGTGTCGGCGACTGCAACGAGCAGGAGGGCTGCCTCACTGACATTTTCATCAGCGGCGTCCAGGCCAACTGGGAATATGTTGACACGGGACTGATTATGGTGATGTGAAAACAGAACAGATCAACGTGAGCTGGGCATGATGTATAGCCACTCCTGATAGTACTCAGTAGAACACCCTGGAGCTCCGTCCAAGAAGTCCAACTACATTTGGTGAGAGCTTACTCAGCAGCGACATAGTCGTGCTTCCTGTAGTTGGTAGTGGGCTACAGCAGTGGCGGACTATTACCTAGACTGCCAGCTCTTGTATTTACCTGCGGACTGTCTTTGTTACAGAAGTAGTGCACAAAAGTAAAACTCTGCCGCTGCTGAGAAACGAGTCCCTTCAAATGCAGTGAGAAGCAAGGGAAGCTTTAAAAGCGTTGGACATTTTTTTCATAGCCTGCTCTCCGCAAACTACGCGGCTGTTGTGACTGGGTTGCACAACGCTATCGCCTGAAGCTAAATAGATTACGGTTTTGAACCCAAACTCTATGGAAACAAACGCGAGTTTGCGTCGAAAAGAAAATTGACGTTCCGAGACGAGTCAGAAATACGGGACCGACGCAGTCCCGTATCCATTCAAAACGGGAGGCACCATTTCATTGCGGAATATGGGACAATTCCGTGTTTCAAGGGAGGGTTGGCAACTCTAGACTTCACTTTGAACTGCCACCAACCAACACTCCTCTTTTCATAGGGAAGGAACTGGTTTTGGTGATATGACAATTCATCCTTTGTTTCCTGCTCATTCATTTTAGCCAGTATTCTTCCTCACGTGAGCACGGGGGACAGCGAGGGTGAGAGACAAAGAGCTCTCAGTCTGTTCCTCTGCGTCAGTTATCAGCCAAGTGCTGCAGTGTGCTCTTTGTGGGCTCGTTGCTGAGTGGAAGGTGTTGATTAGCACAGTGTAATGGGGTGGGGTGGAGCCGGGCTGGCTCGCACTCTGTGGGTGCAGTATTGGACGAACATGACCTGTGCATTCCAAGTTTGGCTGCTTCCATCACCAGTTTTTTTATTGCGATATTCAGGTTTTGCTCAATTCCAGGGGTCATGGAAACGCGGCCAGTGTGACGTCCAGGCTGCTTTTCAGCCAGCACAGTGAGGATGTTACTCTGAGGTACAACACACCTCCTAATCTCCATCCGTTCACTTCCATATCGCCCTCTCTTCCTTCACATTTCTATAGTTCCAGTTTCCTATCAGCCACTTCATTATTCATTCATTCATATTCATCAAAGCACCCACAAAAAAAAAACCTTTCATTCCATCTGTTATAACCATTCTGAACACCCTGAGATAAACACTGCACTTTTTAACACTCCCCCCCATCACCTGCTGTTTTTAACAGCCCCCTCACATGCATGAGCCCTATGTTTTAATGTACTTTTTTTTTTCGTTCTTAATGTCGATCCCTTTAGTGCCTTCAGTCTCAGTATGTTCATGTTGCTGCTTAATGTCTTTTCTCCCTTTCTTTATCCTGTAAATATCATCACTTAAATCTTTCTCTCTCTCCAGGTTTTCTTTTTTAACACATTTTTTTCCTCCCCTTTTCCACACCCCAAATGTTTATCTTCCCTTCTGTCCTCTCCTTCCCCTTAATCTGCGTCCCTCTGGTCTGGGTCATGGAGTCACAGCTCCCCGGGGCACCGCTGGTTACGTAAGAGCTTAGTGTGCTGATGTGATGCGAGGGGAAGCGGTTAGACAACCGAGCCGCTCAGACCTCCCGCCCCCAATACACACACACTCCCACAAACAGAGATAACGCGTGCACGCGCGCGCACACACACACACACACACACACACACACACACAACCTCCTGAAAGCCTGGTCTACGTGAACGCTGATCCGCGACGTGAACACACGGTAGCGATGGGACCCGATTCCTTTGGCTTGATTTGAGTTTATATGAGTCAATCACCAAAAATAATCTTTTTTTTTTTCATATTCGGGCTCATTAGGTCAGTTACAGAGAGTGTGAGGAAATCCATAAGTAGGCAAGTCCAGTTTTATCCGGTTCAAGTCCCAACTGATTCATAGCACCAAAGTGCTGATTTAAAAAGAGCAAGAATGATCCATTTCGTTTTATGAAAATAGAGTCAGAGATCAACGACTCTCAAAGAGGAAGCGTTTACTTTCCTCTCTTTCTCAAGCGAATGATTCTTTTCAGTCATTTTGTGAGTGTGCCTGGGGTATTGTGAGACACTTTGTTCACAGCTAAGCCTCATAGCGGGGTGGGAGAGCTGAGCTTGAAACCAAGAAAAACACAGAGTTGCTGCTTTTCCCACAGGGCCACTGTAATACAGTGTAGTCTAGTCTACCGCTATCTATACATGGCAGGGAATCTGTGATTAATAGAGGGCCAATAGAGTTGAGGAATGAGTCATGAGTCGGCAAAATGACTGATGAACAATTCATTTAGGAGTCGCACTCAGTTAGTTCTTGGTAAGAAGCTGAGCTCCAAGTACAGAAAAAAAAAGAAAAAAAAAATTGGTTCGCTGATTGTTCGCTTAATGGATTTCAGTCGCCGCTGTAAAAAAAAAAAAAAAAAAAAATCCCCCGTTGCTCTCGACAACTTTCAAACTTCTGAAACCTGTGAGCTAAAAATAATCACGTTCACCGAGTCCAGCGCAGGTTTTTGCTTGACATGTCTCAGTGACCCGAGAACCCCCGGTCACATGCGCCACCCAACCGAGACACCCCGCCCCCTCCCCCTCTGTTCCCCTCTGAATCACACAAAATGAGACACGCTAAGCACACATGAAGGGAAGCAGAGCGAATAGCGGAAGCCACGACTGAGGCTGCCTGGCGACCGCACGGCCCGGACCTCACCCCCCACCCCACACACACACTCCCCCCGTCTAATAGGACCATTAGTCACAGAAACAGACTGTGAGTGATTATGAGCAATCAGGCTGTACGGAGGGAAGAGCAGTAAAGCGGATGTAGGGCGGCAACGGGAGGGCTGAGGGTCGGAAGGAAAGAAAAGAAGAAGGAGGACGAAACGAGATAGCGGCGGGTGAAAAGAAAAGAATCGGCCCGGAAATACGCAGAGAGACGCTCTTATCGCCGACCGCTGGAAAAGGTTAATGAAGTCGTTCGGGAGGCTAAAGACATAAAAGTGTCCCCGCCATGCATCACACAAATCCAATGAAACTGGCAGGACGCTCACAGTTCTGAAGGAGGGACGGAGCTAATAGGCTGCAGGCTAAAGACGCTCATTTGTCAACATCAGCGCGGCGGAGCAACACAGATCCATCTTTGACACGGGCGGCGCTCACATGCATGCACGTGCGAGCCGCCCGTGCAGCGGTGGGGCCGCCGCCCCCTTGGCTACTGAGAACACGGCTTCCGGGGGTTGCTTCTCATTAAGGAGTTAATCACCTCGCGCAGAAACATTTCTCACCTTCCAGGGACGAGGGCGCAGCCCGGGGAGACGGGAACCGAGATGGGAGCTGCTCTCAGTGGCTGCGTTTCCATGACAGATTTTCCTCAAAGTAAGATTTCGACAAAGGACAATTGCCATTGGCAGGTGTTTTTTATTGAATGGTGCGAAGCGCGCAAGCCACAATTCGTCAAAATCTCGTCCCATGAGACTCCACATTCAGTCTAGAATTTCTTGTATAAATTTGCATTTTGAAGTCATTTGCTGTCAAGAATGGTGGTTATATTTTCAGCGCTTTCAACTCGCGAAAAACTGTACTGGAAACGCAGCTACAGTGGTTTGCTGTTGTGTGTCCTTTGCCAGTCGTGTTTCACTGCGTGGACAAGTCGCAAGGAATCGACACAAACACGATGACAATAACAACGGCAGTAATTGCGGCGGTAAACGCTGCCAGCAGCCCTCCAAAGCCGTGTTTGTTTTCTGATCCCTCTTCACAGGAGTCATTTTGGTCTAATGGTCCGTTTAATCTCTCAATCCCCCCCACCCCCCACTCTCACACACACAAACACACACCCTCGCTTTATTATTTTTTTTCCAGCTCTTTACATCCCCGCTCTCTTCCTTCTCTTTGTCTGTAATGGAGCGTGCGACACTCTAAGTGGGGAAAACAGGAGCTCCAGTTTGCAGCTAAGGGGGCTAATTTGCTCACCCTTTGAAAACATAATTCTCGTAACGGCGTAACCGTCTTGCCGCTCAATGTGCCACGAGCGTCAAGCTTCTGTAGTTATTTTGATCTTGCCATTTTAAGAGTTCCTCGACGGGATTGTACGTGCTTCAAAAAAAAAATTCCCGCCCTGAAACTGCGAGTGTGTAATTCTGCTGAAGTGTAATGTGACGGCTTTGCAGATTCACGGCAAATTAAAACGGATAATAAAGAGCAACAGAATATGAACATGCTACCAACACACAGAGTATTGAATAATAATTTGTGCCGCCCGCGCTCCCATTTTGTGCAGTCACGCTCCGCTAACGTTCTCTAGTTGGTGTAGAAATATGAAAAAAGACACAAAATAAGTTTATTCTAGGTCGGATTTAACCAATTTTGCCTGTAAGATGTTTGTTTTCACAACATGAAAAGCTTTGCCACTATTGCACGAACTCTTTCCTCCAACGTGGATGAAGAATCTGGACTGGAAGAATCTTGAGTTTCAATGTAGATAGTTATCGTTAGCTGAAAGCTATGTCACATAACATATAAAGTATATAGGTAATATGTATGTATAGTTCTCTCCATTCCTGGGCCGACTGACAGGCGGCCGCATGTTTTCCTCCCCCTAGTCAGATTAGATCCGCTGACATCTTCTGAGCCCCTCCGTTTTCCCGGCTGAACGCTGTTTGGCTGAGCCGGCAGCACATCTGAGGCCTCGGAAGACGGGCAGAGCCGGGCCGGGAAGAGGAAGAAAAAAAATCTGCTCTCCGCTCGGTCACAGATGGCGCCGGCGAGCGCATCTGAGAGCACCTTGCTCTGCCGAGGAAGCGTCAAATTGAATTTGTCGGAGGGAAACAGGTGAGCCGAGTTCGGGGCCGATCACTGTCTCTCGCATATGCACGCGCGCATTCTAGTCATGTTTGCTCAAGTGACGGCAGAAGCTGAGTTTTAAATTCCCAGGTATTAAAAAAAAAAAAAAAAGAGTGAATACTAAACTGAAAAATCTGGCTTGACTTAATGAAGACGTTGCAACTGGCAATTAACAGTAGTAACGGCCAAAGACTGTCGAAATGAACTTCACGTTTCAGCAGGATTGTTTTTTTTCTTTTAAAAATACTTTATGGTTTCTAGACTTCCTATACAAAAAAAAAAACGCCACGCTGACAAGCTGTCACACACTGCGAGCTGAGGTAAACACTGTGCAACTGCAGCACACTTCCAGAGAACAGATGGTGAACGATGCCTGGAAAACTCTGTGGAATAACTCCACTACTTTCACGCTACTTTAGGCTTGGAATACTCCTTATGTAGAGCACACGATGTCCAGATTGTTTACAGACCTGCGGAATGGTTGGAAAGACAACAAATCGCAAGACCAAATAGCTAAAATAAATAAATTAAAAAAATAAAAAAAAAATAGAGAGAGAGCGAATAAAAAAAATCAAGTGTCTGGTAATTAGAAAAAAAAAATCATCAATTAAAGGTCCAGTGTGTAAGATTTGGCTTGATTTGATTTTCATATTTGTAAAAGCTTCATATACTGCCCATAAATACATTCATGAACGTGTATACTCGAGTTCTTATTGATATATAGGAATATATATATGTATATAGATCAATTAGGGTCTTGCTCCCAGTTTGTTGCCATCTTAGACTACCATATTTCTAAGGAAGCCCACTGTGGACACTACAGCTGGCTGACAGCGTTACGACGGTGAACGCTCGCGTCTTCAAATAAACCAACGAAGAGGAAGGTGGACGAGGTATCCAGGTTTGTGTGTGAAGGCCACTGTAGTTCACTGGCAAGCTTGGGAGAGGGAGAGGGAGTAAAAGAGCACTGCAGTCTAAGATACGGCAATGAAAATTTTGACTTGTCATTTGTGTGCATTTGAGTCCCATTAATGTAGAACTTTATCAATTGTAAATTAATGGCCAATAAAGTGACTCTATTTTAACCTTACTCTCACCATAAGAAAACAAAACCGCAATTATTATTTAGCATGAAATCAGAATCAATCAAACCTCAAGTTAGAACCAAAAACAAGAATGTCCATGGCGACTGTCACAAATGTGGCTCTTGGCTGTGCTGCTGGTAGCAGCAGAAAATCCTGCCTGCTGGCTGCAACACAGGACCTGGGTCATTCAAACTCATCTACTTCCTTTTATGTGCGTTCCATTCATCAACACCATTTCCAGCTGGGCGGAGAGGCTACAATTTCCTCTGCACTTAGCGGCGAGGAGCCACTTACGCAATCCATTCAATCAACCAATTAAAAAGGAAAGGATGAAGGAGGTGTGGTGGTGGTGGTGGTGGTGGGAGGGGAGGGGAGGATAACCATTCATGTTGAACATGAGATGGAAATAGAGTCTGTACATGCACCCTGGCTGGCATCCTTTTTTATTTATTTTATGTTTTGCTATTCAAGAGACGGAGCAGCCGGTGCAAGACGTGTCGAGATTAGCCCTCTGCCGTGATTCGTCCAATCGCGGTTCACGGTGCATGACTTGCGAGAGTGAATCACCCCGGTCCCAGACCAGCTATGAGTGTGAGTGATGGAGCGGGAGTTGGAGCCTGGCAGGATGGTGTGTGCGTGTGTTATAGAAGCTTCCTGCTTTTGTTCTAAATTTGCACTATTTTTTTTTATTCAGTATTATTTCTGTCTCCTGCTTCTGGTCTGCACCCTCACAGGTGTCGCCGTGCGGGTCCAGCTGGGTCGTGTCATATGGCGTGCCGACAGGCGCAAAGAGGGGACGGCCGAGCGTGTGTGTGTGTGTGTGTGTTTGGATGTGCGTGTGCTGGGGTGTCGGGAGTGGGTGTGCGACGGTCCCTTTAAAACGTTAGTCAGCTTTTATTTTGACCTTCGCCGTACGAGTGGCGTCTGACGCAGCTCGGGGCCGGCAGCTTCACAAGACGTTATGAATATTCATGGCCTCCGCTCTCGTCCTCCACCGGCCAGTCCATCGTTCACACGCACGCGTTTGCAGTGAGACAAGCGTGCACGTGTGTGTGCTGATTTTTAGTAATTCATCTGGACGCATGTCCAATGGATCATTCGGGTTTAATTTACAATAAATCTTTTGTAATTTCATTTTTTTTTTTTTTAAACTGGCTTTACCGTCTTCTCATCTTGTGGACAGAGTAAAAGCAACAACAACAAAAAAATCCTAAATCTGACCACAGCTTAAGTATCCCATTGAAATGGACTTTAACAAGTTTTAACAGTTTTAATGAGCAAAATAACAGCATGAGTTAATGAATTTTTTTTATTTTTTTACACGTGTGGGTGCAAAACATGCTGGTTATTAGACGTGTGAGTTAGCAATGTTGGCTTTCATTGCGCAGAGCTCTGGTGTGGCACAACCATATTAGCTCAGTAAATCTTTGCAGATAAACAGATTCCTTCCTTTCATCTGAGCTAACAGAGTCAGAGGAGGTGAAAATGATGCTGCTGCTGCTGCTGTCTTTGGTTTCCAGAGACAAAATAATAACAGCAATTCAAACAGACAAAATAGCGTTCCGCGCTTGAAGATGTCATGGCGCCTCTTCCTGGCTACAAAAACAACACGCCGAAAGAGATTTAAGGCCTGCAGTTGTCATTACTCGGTTGCATAAGATGTCAATGGCCCAAACTGGCAATTAAAAGAAGTCTAAGTGGAAGCCTTACCTGTTGGAAACTGCATTTGTTCAGGAGAGAGCTTTATATAACATGTTTTGTGGATTATTTGTGTGTCTCTTGTTGTAACAATGTTTAGTGCTTCCCTTTTGGCCAGGAAAGGTTTGAAAAAGAGGTTTCACCTGGTTAAATAAAGGACTACGTTGGAATTCCCTACAACGTCAAGGTAGACGCAAGCTGTTACAGAGAAAATAAAGTTGTATTGTGGGATTTTCACCAAAACAACAGCAAACTTCATGTGAACTTCAGAGTGAGAAAGTGTGTGTCAGGAGACGGCACCACTGCTGGAGTTCATGTGTGTTACAGTTGGTGGGCGGTCTTCTTGCAGACACATGTATTTGTTGTGTGTGTGTGTTTGTGTGTGTGTGTGTCTAAATATGAAGTGGAACTGAGTCTTTGTCTGAGAATGTGTGTGTTTTATGACTATCTTTAAGTATGTGTTAAATTAAAAACGTGTGTGCGTGTGTGTGTGTGTGTGACATGGATGGTTCCTGACAGCATGCAGAGAGTTGGCACACAGCTGTCCTCTCTTCCACCCACAGTCCTGTCTGACGCAGTAAACGCATACTCGCTTTATGTCTGTACTTCCCAATTACAGTCTGGATGAGCACGCACACACACACACACACACACACACACACACACACACACACACACACACACACACACACACACACACACACACACACACACACACACACACACACACACCAGATGATGCTCAGCCAAACAGAAAACCCGGGGCTGAACTGACAGCGAGGACTGTACACTGTCCACATTCATTCTCACATCGCGATCACAGCAGCATCATTATTTTAATGGAGACAACGGTCAAGTCAATGTGGAGCAGAACATCCCAAAATATGAAGACACGAGAAAAAAAAAGTTTGCCTTGAATTAGGATGATCAGATTATTTTGGTTTTGTTAAAATGAATCCTCCTTCCGCCTGTGAGATACCGACGATTTTAAGACAAACTGAACCCCCTTCCTGACGGATTCCATAACAATTAATTACAGTCACATTCGCCTGTGTAGAAGCTACTGGTGATTCCTGCCGAAGAAGCTGCTGAAAGCATTTCCCATTACGCAGGATCAAATCAGACAAAGATAAGAATTGGGTCTTGGTTCAGTTTGAATGAGCTTTCAGATGATCCTAAAATCTTTCCGCACCACCAGTTGTCCTCAGCTCAGCGCTGCACTGTCACTTTCCACCCTGTGCAACTCCCAACATGTCATCAGTAATCAGCCAAGTCTGTTGCTGCGGGCGGCCTTTGCACTCTGCGATTACGGCGAATCGTAACTGATCAAAGAGGCGAACAATCAGCGAGGACGAGGCTAAAGCGGTACGGTCCTTCCTCTTACCCTCCGCTAAACTTCCGCTGCTCAAACATCCTGCGTCATCAGTGGACGTGGAAACCTTCCGGAAAAAAAAGTTATTCTCCCAGTCGTCGCTCGATGTGAAGACGTCCCGATAAGACAGCTGGCGAGGGAAGCATTGCGTGACGCTTGACCTGCAGCACTCAGGCGGTCCGTCCAATCAGGGCTCAGCGCGATACCCATCCAAAAATGTCCAGGAAACGCTGCCTTACAAGTGTTCAAAGCACGCTTTAGCATTCACTCAAGTAATGGCATTATTATCTTGCCTATTATCCAAGTTGTAACTGTGAATAATTCTTACAAAGAATAACATTTACCAGCCTAGTGGACGACTTCACAATGCCTTTGAAAGCTGCTGGGAACAGCAGAAGTTTAGTTTTATGATCCGTCGTTGCTTTGATTCAAATCGTATTTGATTCTGAAGTGGGGGCGGGTGGGGCGGGTGGGGGGGGCAGCGTGTTTAGAGTGATCTCTATCAGCAAGCAACCAATTAATGCAGATTTCTGATCCACTTGAAAGAGTCTTTGTGCCGACAAAGAGCCGAGTCTATCTGACTGATCTCCATCTTCCGTGAATCATCAACTTTAACTGCATCCTTGATGCGAGGGGAGGGGGTTGGGATGGGGTTCCCCACAGCGAAGTTGAGAGCGTGCATGTGTCAGTCCACATATAAGACATTAAAAGAAAAAAATGTGTCTTCGGTTCAGGGTGATATGTTCAAACATGACCTGCTCGGTTTAATCTCCCTCTAAAGCTGCTGATTGAAGGCTCTGACAGGTGGCTTGGAAACATCCACCCGGCCCCCTTCTAAGGCCCCCGTTTTCTTTGCTGCGTGATTCCCGATTTAAGATGTGGTTACGGCGTGCTTTTAACCTGCCGGTAGCTGCATGGTGAGATGTTTGCCATCTGGGGTGCTAACGGTATAATCCTGCAGATGAAAAACAATCTGTTGCCCTATAAAAACTGGCTCAGGGACCGTCCAACCTTCTCTAGCGGCGACACGTGTCTCGACCTGCACATCGTCTCCAGGGTTTTAGAGCAAAATCGGACCTGCCTGGGCCTGAACAGAGCAAAAAGCCGCGCTGGCTTAATGAGTAAAGGACGTCAAGCCGAGTGGGATCACAATTGCGCTGAGGCAAAATAAAAATGTGAGATGTTTTATTGAAACAACTTCAACAAATGAATAAAACTAAGTTGCAAACTGTCAGCTTACACGACTGTCTTATGCATGTCTATGCAAAAGACATAAACATCTTATTTGTATTGTGTAGAGTGGAATTATATTACTTTGTCTTTATCTAAGATCGACGTTACTTGGCCAAAAAACAGTTATCTCAGCTGGGTTTCCATGACCCCTAGAATTGCGCAAAACCTAAATATGGCAACAACAAAACAGAAACTGGCCATGGAAACACCTCAACTTGGAAAAAACAGATATGGCTAAAAGGTTTTGACGCTCTCATGAGGTGGTTCTTCAGACGTATCCATATACAGGTATATTGCAAAATTGTAATGGAAACACTTTTTTGCATTCACACGTCACCAGGCGTGACGTACAGGGTCACGTGACCAATTCACTTTAAGGGACGACGGTGCATTACATTTGGATGGAGGAGGAGACTTGATTTTTTTTTTTTTTTTTTTTTTTTTTCAAGTAATCAAAGAGATGTAGATATAGATGTAAAATAAGTCTGTCAAACCTTCCGTTCACTGGCGAAAGGTGAGATGAGATGGGGGAAATCCGGCCCTGGAGACACGTCCGTTTGTGCAACAGATTTCCTGGCGGCAACGTGAAGACCTCAGCACCCTCTACAGCAGCAGCGGCAGCAGGCTAGCAAGCAGACGTGTAGGCTTATTACTATAAATGTTCATATTGCCACCAGTTCACATAATGCCCATACTTACTCAGGAATCCCGGCGCAAAAGACTCCCCCGCACACACACACAGTCTCCTTCTCTCGGCTAGCGAGGACGATGCTAACTAGCACTAATACACAGCAGAAAACGGCGTCGCCGATATTCACTATAATTTCCGTCTGAAACGGCTCAAAACACGGCTCTCTACGGCATTTTTGACCAGATAACACACAGATAAAAACCCACTGACTTTCAATTCAGGTTAATTAACTTTCAACAGGTTTAAATGCTGACAACTAACTCTTCAGTTTATCTTTTTTTTTTTTTTTTTTTTTTTTTATCTCTCTCTCTCTCTCTCTTCCTGATTTTTACCGAGCTTCGTCTCCCACACTCTTTTAGTCCCACCCCTTCTCGGAATCACGTATGTAGTTGACGCTCATCTCTCGCTGACACTAATTGGCTACTGCAAGATGGACACCTTGTGGACCAAATAAACAAAGGAATCGAAATGAGATGTTTAACGACCCTCAGGAGAATGGGACATTTCGCTATCTCCCCAAATAGAGTACCAAATAAAAGTCCTCCCATTAATTATTAACTTTTTTCCACAACAGCAGTAATTTAACCAGCAATATTTCAAATTACACTGCATATTTGTTAACTGAACACATATTCAAACAAACAAAATTCAATACATTTTAAGCAGGGCACTACAGAGAAAAATATAACAACCATTCTTGACAGCAAACAAATATCGCGTTTCCCCGAGAATTACACCTTATGCACTTCACACCATTCAATGGAAGGAAACACCTGCAAATCGCAATTGTACTTTGTCGAACTTTAGAAATATCACTTTTATTTTGCGGAAAAACTGTAATGGAAACGCCGCTACTGAAATCCTTCATGCTCCTGCTGGTCTGTTGTTTGTGCTGTGATTTCAAAGCTGCAATTATGGTTTTTCACCAGCAGTCAGTCACAGAGTAGCACGTTTGAGCGCGCTATCAGGGATTTTAGTCATCAGGTGGATTCGGGTTTTCAGTTTGGCCTGTGACCAACATCTAACTCCAGTCAGTGACCAGAAATCTGTCTTAATGTCATTAGCAATATTTCAGTCCAGTAGAAAGTCGAACTCGTGCTGCTGATGTCTACAGGAGATGGTGACGTTGTTGGAATAAAACCAAAGCAGACCTACGTACCAAAGGTTTGGTCACTGTCAGACTACAGAGTAGCAAAGGATGGACAACAAATCTCTATGGGCATTTAGAGGGAGGATTAGCCGTAATGACATTAAGGCAGCTTGTTAAAGCAGCAGATTTAAGAGGCTCACTGTGCAGAATTTACAGTTGACAGATTCCCAACAAAGCCTTTGTTCTGATTCCAGGACTGAATCTTCTGTAGCTCTGGGCTCCAGCCGCCTCCACTGAAACAGGATAATAAAGATGTAAGGAATTAGACTGGGTATTCCCCCAGCCAGTGCTGTCTTTATTACCCGCGGAAGGGGAAATTCACTATATTAGATTTGTTCCTCGGCTCCTTCTCTTGTACATCCAGCTCACATGCGCTTTACGAGCTGCCAAGAAATCTTTTTGCTTCCCCAGCTACGCGATAAAGGTGGCTGTTTCAAAGAGGCGGAGTCTTCCGGAGAAACGGCCTCCTTCGCAAAGAGATGGAGGGTCAGGGGTCAAACTGTTGCGCCGGGCAATGTGTCTGAGCCTGTCAAAACACAATTAACTCAGCACTGTTGTTTACCGAGCTCTTGACCTGCTGTAATATAATCATTTCCACATGTCTCTTGCAAATTGTTTGGTTGTTGAAGCATGGCCTTGGGCATTTCATTAATTTCCTGTCCAATCAATTTGCAAAACACACAAAATCCCCTTTTAGGTACAACTTTCTGAAGAGCTCAATGTGTTGTAATGTCTTTCCAAGCTTTTACAAGGCTGGTATGATCAATTTTGAGTGTTTGAAAAACCAACCAGCTCAGGCTGTGTCCTTAAAAAGAGCTTCCTACTTTGTTATGAAGAGAAATTTAAGTTCTGTATCAGTAGTTCTCTGTTGTTACATCATGGATCTATGTCACTGCCCTCGTCTGTACGGTGGTCTTTTACATTTTTTTTTTTTTTTTTAAATTAAACTGGAATTTCAAGGATCAACTTTTTTTTTTTAGCATACAAGAAAAAAATAAATAAGAAAGAGGTCATATGAGCTTGGCTTGCTGCCTTTCACAAGTTAATTGAGTGTAACAGGAAATTTTGTGGCCTGGCAGAGCATCACGTTACAAGTTATCTGAGCAGTGTGGAAGCCGGCTGTCCCCCCCTAACCGATTTGACCTTCACCGTTGCAACAAAAACCATCAAAAAACGCGGCATCTATCTTTTTCTCTGAAAGAATCTAAAGAATTCATAAGATTGTGCCCTGACTGTGTGTGTGTGTGTGTGTGTGTGTGTGTGTGTGTGTGTGTGTGTGTGTGTGAAAACTTTGGGCCTTGGCTGGTTTCAGCATCAATCCAGTGCAGATATGCAACAGAGGAATCATTGTGTCATTCACGCTGCCTGTACTGCGTCGCTAAAAATGCCAAATTGGCTTGAAATCTGAACCAGCCAACCGGACTCACTCAATCATATGGTTGCAATGCGTCTAAAATGACACCAGCGTGTTGCCAAACACTGAAGGTGCGACACAAATTTGGCAACGCAGCTCCTCTCCAGCACTCTCACTGACATCAGATGAGGGTCACTTTTAAATGAAGCAGCCAATCGGGCAGTTTTGGAACCGCTGTCCTCTGGCAGATGTTTCAGGACAATAAAAACAAGGACAAACAGAATAAAAAAGCCGTTTGTACGCTAGAGCAATAATTGAACTTAATAGACAATAAACACAAACACTCGCAAAGGTGCATTCATTGTGCAATAACTGCAGAATGTGAATGTGCTGATGGCGAATGTGGTATGATTCCTGTGTTGCATGTGTCTTTTTTATGATGGTTTCATCGGTTATGTTTTGCTGCTACTTATTGCTTTTTAATTTGATTTACTGGAAGCACCGTGAAGGAGGGCACTTCTAAATTCCGTTGTCCTGACTGTGTAATGACAACGAAAGAATTCATTTCAATTCAATTGGCCAATAAATTCAACGTAAGACGTCTAAAGCGTCATCTCTGACCGGAGATCAGACTTTAACTCGCTTTGGGCAACGTGTCGGTCGGCCTCAACTCGCCGCGACCGACGTCAAGTCACGTCGTTCAAGCTGCCAACCAGCGGAAGTTCCAAAGTTTGCCGCTTTCGTGCGACGGTGTGAAAGTCATCCCTTGTTTATTTCTCTTCCGCACACAGGTGCGAGTGCACGTGTGGGCCGTCTGAGCGAGAGCGACTCACACAGCGAGCAGCGAACCAACGAGTCGGTGCGTGGCTTCTCTCGTTGAGCTGATGACTCGCCGCTGCCTTCGCCTCGTCTCATGTTGACTCACAGTGCCGCCGTGACCGCAACGGGCTTCCACCTGGATTACTGACACACACACACACACACGCACACACACACACAAACGTACAAAAGCCCTTCAGACGTGACTGCATCTCGGCGGCAGCTGCCTCACCAAGGAGAACACAATGAGTACGAGATCAGAGGAGACGTTTGAGGACGCGGCGTCACTGTGGGAGGAACGAGGCGAAACAACGCTGTGTGTTCACTTGTGTCCCGGCTTACCTGATGATTCTCTTCGGCCGCCTCTGGAGTCAGTCTGACGTCAGAGCCAAACAAACAGTCGTGAAATAGCTTCAGCTTGACTTGAAACGGCACAAAGAGCCGAGGTTGAGGCAACTTTGCTGAGTGTGACGAAGTGAAACCGGAGCAGGTGGAAGCTCCTTCCATCACTTCTTCTAATGGTCCGTCATTTTTATTTAGGTTATTTTCATATTGTTGTTTGTTGCATTGACTTGGTTGCATTATAGGCAGACAGTAGTCCTGTTCAGTCATATGTGTCTTGCGTCACTCAGCAGTTTACAAAGGTTTCCGCTTTGTCTTTGGCGTCGTTGAAACCTTAAACTATGCAACTATGTTGACCTGGGAGGGAGTTCTTGTTTGAAATGTAAAACTACGTGGCAGTCAGGTTGAATGGGTGGGGGCTATGAATTCACAAATACCTTAATAATACAGAGAATAATTTGAAAAAAGAAAAACATAAAAGTTTGAAAGTAAAGAATTCACTGTGGAGTGAAACGGCCAAACATGGTGGGGTTTTTTTGGGTTTGTTTTTTAAACCAAAGAAGCATTTTGACGTAAACGTGTGAAGCAGAACTCTATTCACACACACGCAGGCACAGCTGCGCACCAGTTCACAACAATGACAGAGGCTCCCGAGTTTATGGTAAACAAGGTTTGCAGTGAGCACGGTCATGCGTGCAGGATGGCACACGCAGTCGAGCATGCACTGGGAGCGCACACAGGTCGGCCTCCCACCTCCAAACAGATGTGCCGGGGATGAGTCACACACACACACACACACACACACACACACACACACACACACACACACACACACACACACACACACACACAGGGAGCTAATTCTCCATAACCGCGCATGTGTGCGAGCGAGCACGTATGCTAAAGATGCCTATTAGATTACAGTGGCACCGCTGTTGCTGATTTGATTCCGTGCAGTTTCTGGCCTCATGTTTAATCTCCTCTTCTTCGTCTTCTTGAAATTTGATTAGGATGCCGAACTGCCGTGTTGCCAAAATAAATGGTGTGGCTTTGATTCCTGAATGAGTTACGACACAATGTGAAATGAAAGAACTTCAAAAAAAAAGTGAAATGAAAGAAGCGAGTGGTGAGAGCCGTTTGCTCCTGTCCATGATTCACTAGTAGCATGAGCTCGGCATTAGCATGAGCTCGGCATTAGCATCCGCTAGGCATTAGCAGAGACACGGAGTGGCTGACCCACCTTGCAGTAACTCCATTACTTCATTAGCACAAGAATCTAATAATTCACGCACAGCTTTTACTCCCTGTTTAGAGCAACCAAACTGAATCGCTAGGCAGATTTTTTTTTTTTGTCTTTTTTTTTTTTTTTTTTAGCTTAAATTACCGCTTCAGTGGAAACCTCTACAAACAAATCTGGGGGGGGGGGGGAATCTGTGTTTATTAATTGAATGAAATAAACACAACATAAATTCAAAACACATTTGGAAAACTCACTGGAAGCGCTCACTTCTCTAAGGCAGCTTTAAGGTATGTGGCTAACACCGCACCTGCCCATCGCTGTCAGGGAAGCCAAGCTTTTTAGTTGCTCGGTTGCTGACAGGAAAAATAAAATGGAAAAAAACACAACTGCTGCAGTTCTACTAACAGACATCAGGGGATGAGTTCCTTGTTAGCTGCAGGCCTGTGTCCCCCATGGGGGTCTGGTGGGTGTGGGATGAAATGAGATACGAAGACGTGCGATTAACTTTATTGATCCCGAGGGGGAGGATTCAGCAAGTCGAGGCTGCTTGGCGATTGGATGACAGAGAGCAGGGAGACCATATGAAGTGAAACATGAAGACAAATGAACCCCGGAGATAACACCCGTAATAAGACTCCATCCTTGGAAGTGATATTATGATGCTGCCAAATGTGCAAAAGGGGATTTGTTCTATGATTGAAATCAACAGATTGGCGGATACCTGGTGTGAAAACCGCGTCAAAGTCAATCTCGACAGACACCCGTGCAAACCATAAAGGGGCATAAAAGCAAGGTGCTGAACACATAAAAGGGAGGTGGTGTGAGGAAAATGATTTCTCCTGACGCGACAGCAAAGAAAGTTTTGGAAATTAAGGTAAAATAAAAATTTGAGAAACAGTAAAAAAAAAAAAAAAAGTAGCTTCAACTTATGTGCTGACAAAAGAGATTGTTGTCTAATAAGCTTTTAAAGTGTATAGATGTTAAAAACCTACAGTATATATGATGGGGGCGGTGGGGCAGTTGGGTTGCCAGCACTCAAAAAAACCCCAGCAATTTGTTCCAAATCACTTTGAAATCAGAAGGGAGAAATAGTTCAAATTCAGGAGACCTCAGTCTGAATGCTGAGTGTTGGCAGCAGGTCTGCACACTGATTTTCTCAGCCCGCGTCGTTTCACAATTGATGCGCTGCTGTGTTTGATCAGCGTCTGTGTTCAGAAAAGCCTCCTGTGGATACGAGTTGAAAGTCAGCAGCTGTCCAATAACACTCAGCAGCTCATCTGGTTGGTCTAACGCCGTTGTGATGTCTGCGTCGTCGAAAAAAACATAAATCCCACTCGCACTCCCGCTCCCGATTGAGCCTCTGCTGGCTGGAGGCTGAACTGCACCGAACCTGCTGGAGGTTTCGAACACGTCTGAGGCCCAGGACAGAGGTCAGAGGTCAGTCTGCCTTCTCCCGCCTCCTTTTTGTCCCCTCCAGGGACCAGTGCTGTTGTAAGTGACACATCTGCCGCTGCCGGGCCCCCAGGACCCCCCCCCCCCCTCTCCCAACCCCCTTGCCCCCCCCCCCCCCCCCGCTTTCCTCCCAGCCTCCTCTTTATTGGATCAGCCAGGCAGAAGGCAGGAGGAGAGGAGGAAGAATGGAGCTCGTGCCTTCACACAAGACGCCTGAGACACACACACACACACACACACACACACACTCCATCTGGCCCGTGCCTCAACAGATGCTTCCGACAGAGACCTCCTACACACACACACACACACACCTACACACACGCGCGATAACAAATAAGACCTCCAACACACACATGTATATTTCATATTTCATACCCACAACCACACAGGTGAACTCACACATTTACCACACACACACACGCACACACACACGCCTGCAGGTGTGTTCTTTTCATACCTCATAAGTCAATCAGAGCCCCCCCCCTAGCCCTCCCCCCACTCTGCCAGAAAAGCAATTAAAGCTCCTAGCAGCCCCCCCCCCTCCACCCCACCCCCCTTTGTTTTTTCGCCTCCCTCACATTGCAGGCGCCGCTAGTAACCAACAAAAGGTAGAGTTCCAAAGTCACCCCCCACACACACACACACCACACCCACCACACACCCCAGTCTGTTTCTTTTTGCATTCCAGCCTCTGTGCGTGCTGGAGAGAGAGAGAGAGAGGGGGGGGGGGTCAGCTGACCAGCTGTGGGAGGGGATGTGTTGTGAAAGTGAATGAATGTGTGCACGTGTGTGTGTGTTGTGTTAGGAAGTTGTGAGAAGGGGGGCCTTGGGTTAAACATCATTTGAGTCGTTTGATCCTGCGAAGGCACCACTAAACTCTGCCAGCACAGATTTCAATTTCAAAATTTCAATTCCTTAGATTCGAAAAAAAAAAAAAAGAAAAAAAAAAGAAAAACTCCAAAAAACAAAACCAAGCAACATGCCAGCCATTCAAATATGGAGCTTGGTCTTCATCCCTCAAGTTTCAAATGCAAACTTTTCTGATCATTTCCCGTAAAGTGTGCAGCTGGAAGGTGTCCAGGTTCAAAATGGCTTTACATTTCCTGGTTGTCTTTCAGCTTCCTGCTTCACTCTTCACTGCCGGCCTGGCACTTTGTGGCCCCCTGCTGCTTGAAATGTGTTTTTTGCCAGATGGAAAAGAAGAGAGTGAATAAAAGCTTGATTGGTTTTATTCTGGGATGCACCAGGCCTCTATGCAAGGATGGTCTAGTTGCACTGTACTTCACTGATTTATCTGATTTATCTGATATTATCTAAAGTGAAATGAACCCTGGTATCCAGTTCACCACTCAGCCTCTCCCTGCCAGTGAACGGAGGTGGGCTGATGCAAAGGCGACGGCAGCTGTTGGGTGTTTGAGTGATTGAAAATGTCTTCGACCGTGTCTTCGACCATGCAGCTCGTCGCTCAGATTAAAGCCACAGTCGCAGTGCCATTTGTTGTAGAATGTGAACAGATGAGGGTCGATAATGCCGGAGAGAGCTGAGCATAGACCTGCCTTCAATAATCGTCCATTTATTTATTATATTTGTTATATGTGTTTGTTTGTTTGTTTTTCAATGTATTTATTCTTCTTCATTCTTCATCACTCTTGAACCACCATTGGGTTTTGTGTTTCTTCCACTACAAGAAAGTTCCATTGAAGGCCACAATTCCGTCCATTGATGTCAACAAACGGTGCATTTTCAAAGTCCCGCTGCGCTCCAGGCTCTAAGGTTTAAATTACTGCAATACCCCGGAGACCCCCGCCCCCGCCCCCTCCCACTTGCCCCACCCCCTCTTGATAAGAACAGCGATTGGTCTGAAAGTCGGAGCCGAGGGAGATCTACTCAACTGTTTGCTGAAGGTTAAGCAGGAACGTTATTTTTGCCTTCATTGCTGAGGTTGCTGGAATGAAATAACGTATAAATATATCAAAATCCTGTGAAGTTTCTTGATGGTGCTGCAGTGGAACCACTGAAGCAGCCGCCTGAACGGCTCATTACAGAAACAGCTGAGTCTTTGGGTGAGCGTTTGAACAGCGTTTTCAGTGCGCTATTCATTTTTTTGAGGCTTTAAAACAAAGAAACACGCAGACGGCCGCCGCGCCGCCTAAAAGGCTCCAGTCCTGAAGGAGGAGCAGTTGGTTTGCGCGCGCTCTTCAATTTTGTATCAGCGTGGCGAGGGGCCTCGTGTCCTACAGGCAGGAACAACACGGCCTGCCGAGCGGCCCGAGAGAGGAAGAGCGTGTCGGCGCCGTGGGAGAGAAACGTCAGAGACAAAGAGAAAACGCAAGAAGAACCTCAGAGCGGCGGTGGCAGCTTCTTCTCAATTAGCATGCAGCGGCGGGGTGAGAGCGAGGCCGGAACACGGCCTGCATCTAAATGCAGAAAATGGAAGCTTTAGAAGTTTTTAATGGAGTGACGTTTTTTTTGTGTGTGTGTGTGTGTGTGTGTGTGAGAGAGAGAGAGAGAGCTTGGCGAGGATGGAGGGAGGGAGGGAGGAGAAGAGAGAGATGGGCGATAGTGCTGAGTCATATTGTGGGGAGTTTCTCTGACCCAGTTCTCACTCACATCCTATTTGCCGTCACAATTTATTCATTCGACACACTCGCCGGCTCTTTCGCAGAGATGTGGCTCTTAATAATTCATGTGGACTCAAAGTGGGATCGGAAGAGGGGGAGGAAAGAGTGGAGAGCAAAAGGATGAGAGATAATGAAAAAAACAGGCCAGTTTCCGGTGTTTTTTTTTGTTTTTTTTTTACCATCACCTTGCACCTTCTGAGAGAAATTATCATCGGCAATTGTTTCATTTAGCGACCGACTCCTATCGGGTCCTGAATGGAGAGGATTGTGGTGGAGATCAGCGCAGAGAACAACAGGCTGGTCGCCAGCAGGAAGAGGGGGAAAGAAGGACGGCTTCCATTTACCCTCAAGCTGCATCAACACACTGTGAGAAGAGACACTTGGTGCTGATATCATTCAAACAAAAGAAACTGATAAGAAGATGAAAAAAAAATAAATTGAGTTTGGGTGATTTTTTTTTTTCCCCCACCCAGAACTGCTGGAAGCTGAACACTGTCAGGTCTGAACAGTTTAGAATATTTATTCAAAATTTAGAGAAGTGATCAAAAAGTGATCAAATGTAATTACATTACTTTGAAAAGGTAATTGAAATAGTTACACTGTTATTACATTTTCAATAGGGTAATTTGCAAAGTAACCTCCCAAACGCTGTCCCTTACCGTTAGATGTCATGTGACTTGGTTTCAAGGGCCAAGTCACATGACTTGTTTTCCCATGATCGATGTGTGTTGCTGCTGGAACTCTGCAGCAGCTCGGACCGTTTGCATTAACACAGGGCTGAAAGTTTCGTACACTCGACAGGTCGTCACACACCATCAAACGGAGGGAGAGCAGCACTGAAGTGTGATAAAATGCAGAGCGGTCACAAACATTAATATAGATGTGAAGTTTTAAATACGACAGCTAACGAGATACCGCAGACAACCGGCGACTTTCTTTGATGTGGCTTTAATGAAGTGAAAAGAGGGCCATGAACCATGGAAATGAAATTAAACTCAGACAACACTGACAATGTTCCCCTTTCAAGTCTTAATTAATGGAGAAAATACTTAACATTTGTGACTCTCTCTGGGACGCTTGAGCCGATTCTGCTGTCGTCTTGTCGCGGAATCATATTGAAATATCTTGAACCCCTCTGTTTGAAGTGAGGTCCTGAAAATATTATTTTAGGACTAATCAGCCCTCATACTTCTCCCCAACTCTTTCTCTAGACTGCGTCTGCATTGAGGCTATAAGATTGGTGCATGTTGATGGAAAAGCAGACAACTCAAAACACCCATCTTAAGTAAAAAGTTTATAGGATCCAGCTTAACACACATTTTGTTTATATTTTAAAAATATTAAGCTGTTTTAGTAGCCTCGCCTTCTTGACCTGTGAACCTCTGTTTCAATGGTAACAAGAGCAACAGCCTGATCAGGTCGCCTGGTTATTTGCAAAACATCTGACATTCTATCAAATGTCACGTATGAGAAAAATGCTGAGAACTTTGGCTCGTTAGTTAGCTAGCCTAACTTTAAACCACTAGTTTATGTTCAAACAGAACCTGAAGTTGAGCTTGTTCATAGTCGTCACTGCAGGAGCGAAAGAAAGACAGCTAGTCCAATGGGTACAAAACCAAAAAACATGTGTCTTGGCTTAAGGACTTACTATTGGCCAGTGATTTGAGATCATTGTGGATGATTAACACAATTAATCACAGTTAACTATGGAAATTCAGAGCTTCATCAAATGTATCGTCTGACAGCGCGAATCATTACAGGAAGTCTGGCCACCAAATCTGCCGTCTATCACATTTCAGAGAGCCAATTTAAACCTGAGTGTCTGTCAGTATTTGGGAGCACGAAAAGCAAGAAAACAGGGCAGACGGGAGAAAAGTCGCCTGACTGTAACTGTAGCATAGTTGAATATCCATGTTTGTTTATTTGTTTGCTTGTTTTCATCGTCTTCTAATGTTATTCATTGCCTCCTCTCCAAGCTTTACCCACCAAAATACAAACACACACACGCAACACATGCAATCTCACTGCTCCGAGTCTGATTGTGAGACTCTTCATTAGACGCGGCTCAAACAGTGCATCATCTAGGAAACAGCTCTCACTCCCCGGCTCTCCAAGCCTGCGCCTGGCAACAGTATCAAAAGGCGGGGGAAGGAGTTTTGATTTTACAGAGGAGACATGCGCCTCCCACGCCGCCCGTATCTGCACATCACGATGAAGAGAATCAAGCTGACGCACAAAAGAGGCTGCAGAGGAAACAAGACAGGCACGTCGCGTCGCCGCTTCATCCTCGCAGGGTTCACACGACGGTCTGGAAAGTTTTGGAGGAGAGCGCGGAGAGGCAGGTTGACGACTTCGAGGGTTTCAAAAGTTTCGACACAGTAGAATCAATGTCTCCGGGCAGCTTCCGCCGCGCAGTGGACAGATCAGGACCCCTGAAGTGGGAGTTTGGAGAGCGTATGCAAAAATAAAACGGAAGTGGAAGCAAGACATTGAAATGGAAAACATGTAAAACACAAATCAAGATGTCTCCAGGAGGCACACGCACCCGGTGGAACCATCAACGCTGCAACATGCGGCGTCAAATGGTTACACCGCAGTTAATTGCACAACCTTGCCATGAAAGTTACCTATTGTTAAGATGAGATAATACTGGATTTAAATTCCTTACAATCTGAACAGCATCTAATTAAACTCAAAACATTTCACCCATAAATGTAAGTTGTATGTTGGCCTGCCAAGTATCCTGCAGAGCTTTTGTGCCTGTTAGCAGCTCTTTACCTTCCAAAACACCCTGGAGCGATTCAGTGAATTATTTTGCCGATGTCTATTTCAGACCGCTGCTTCATGCGCCAAGTGCTTCACATGCAAATGTGGCTCCAGAGTCTTTTTTTACCCCCAACTCCCACCAGTGTGTTTTTTTTTTCCCTTTACAACCATCTCCTCCTTGCTGTCTCCCCGCTGGCTAGCGGGAAGCCTCAGAGGAAGTGGCCAAGTGCCTCTGAGTTTAAAGGCATTTGGGAACTAGAGATTTGCTTTTTGTGGAGAACTATTTGGACTTGCTCTCTAACATGTTGTGTAATATATGGTCAAAGCCATCCTCACAACCCACACAGCGACAGAGCCTCAGATGGAATGCTAAAAGGCCTCCTGAAGGAGTCGTCTGAGGTCACAGATATGCAACAATGTGAGTGGATGCATTTACAAGTCGAAGCATTTGCGTTCTGTAAAGTTTGACTTTGTCCCTATAGCACCATCTACTAGCAGAGACAAATTGGTTAATCTGTACAGCTGATTGCACACCACTGCTCTTCTGTTGCCAGTCTTTTGAATTTGCCAAACAGGTCCCACACAGTGACGCCCTCTGTGCATCTGGTGACAGCATGCAGCAACTTGAGGATGCTCAGATCAGAGCAGGCGTGCAAAACCCCTGCATTTCTTGTAAAATCCATTTTCCAATCACACAAAATGCTTTTTATTTTGTCAAAATGTTTGTCCCAAGTAGGAACTGCACTTGTCCATTAAGAAAAACACAGAAAAACAAAAATGTTTGACAACCTGAGGTAATGCCATAAAAACTGTCGTTTTTATGGATGCGTGCCAACATGTGATGTCACGCTCATCCACCATGAAAAACCACACAGAGCTTCTTCAGTCAGGCTTTGAGGAACCAATCAGCGCTCTTGTAGGTGCCATGAAAGCAAAGACTGTGCCTGACTGTGGGAGGAAGCCAGCAAGGAGCAACGCGCAAACTCAACCCTGAAAGGCCCGGGATTTAAACTCGTAATCTTCTCGCTGTAAAGCGACAATAACACCCGTCAACCGAGTGCAGATAAACTCAAGGTGTAGGAAATTGAAAGCTATTTATTGTAACAAAACTCAACAAAAGGCATCCTCCTGGATAAATGGTAACCAAATGAGAAACTCAGGCTGATCATAGTACCGAAACAAAATTGAGACGAAAAATGACAATGGGGTGCAACCTGGACACCACAGGTAGGACAACCTAGATGAGACAACATCCCGACACTGACAAAGGGAGACGAGGACTATTTACACAAGGGGCCAGTGGAACACAGGTGAGAACAATAGAGGGCAGGATTGACAACGAGACGCAGGTGAAAATCATGGGACAAAAAAAGTGGAAAAACCGGAACAGGGAGTATAATGTAGAAAAGGAAAACACAGAAAACACAAGGGGAGACGAGCAAAATAAAACAGGAAATACAAAAACAAACCACAACAAATGCACTGTGTTGCCTGATTATCGCCTCCACTTTTCTTTATTTTTAATCTTCCCCTGTTTGCATACTATGAAAATGATCCAACAGATTGTTAGAAGCGTTACTCGAACTTCTTAGGCAAATGGGGCTTTAATTGTCTTAGCTGGCCAGCTTGTCATCAATATAATAATTTCATTTGGCGGGGGGACTTCATTAAAATTTTTTTATCAAATTAATTATGGCCTTTGTAATACATCGAATTTTAATTGCATTTTTGAGTTGGCGGCTCTGCTTAGTTGTATTCGGTGCTCTGACGTTCTTGCTGCAGCTACGTGTCTCGCATTGAGGTGGTACCGGAGGCTTTATTCAACTGCAGCGGAATGCAAACCGCTTGCGACATTGTTTGCACAGAACAGCGCTCTTATCTGGCTTCCATCAAACGGTTTTCTAAATGTAAATTTCCCATCCACCGAGCTTAAGACAATTTCTTGTTAGCACCGGCAACGTGTTAGCCCGACCAGCACTGAAACCTGTTCTCTCTCGCACTCAGCGGCAGCAGGACCCGGAGCGACAATGCTCTGACGAAGACAAAACGAGACAAGGTCTATTTATACAAAAGGGCAGGGGACCACAGGTGAAAACAATCACAGGTAGGACTGACAATGAGACATAGGTGACAAAAATTAAGGGGAAGCAAATAGTGCGGGGAAAACAACAGAAGCAAAGCACAGAAAACCACAAGGATAAAAAAAATAAAACAGGAAACACGCAAGAGTATGAAATAAAATGTGATAAAATGATATAAAGTTTTTTGGTGTTAATTATACAATTAGTGATGGCCCCAATTTTATTACATTTCATGTAAAGTCACATTTTGTTTGTTTGTTTTTGTCAAAAAAGCGAATGTCAAAAGGCTCCCAGCTTTGAAATGGACCGTTGCAAAAGTGAGTTGTGAACTGAGTCTGTTGTTGCCTCTTTTCGTCAGGACGATAATCTTGAACAGGCTTAAGCAGATGGAGCAGTCAGGCAGGTGCTGTGTGCTCTCCTGTGAAGCCCACTCACTCTCTTTGCTCCTGATCAAACAGCAGCTTTTTTCTGTAAGGTCTCCACCCCCGCTTCCCCCCCGAAGATCACAGAACACAACCTGCCGCACAAATGCGGTCTGAATGATTGATCGTCAAAACTTCTGGCAGCCGTCCCCCTTGGGTTCAGCCAATCAGTATGCAGCCCTGCACCTGACCTGTCAGGCGGCCGTGGCCAGTGGGGGCGCTCTGCCTCCGAGGCAACCAAAACACTCGGACATATTTAGACGCGTTGGGAGGATTTTGTAAACTGCAGCACTTGTGTGTGTGTGTGTGTGTGTGTGTGTGTGTGTGTGTGTGTGTGTGTGTGTGTGTGTGTATTTGGGTTGGTGGGTTTAAGTGCTCTGCTCTGGTTCTCATAGGACTCAAAAATTTAAGACACACCCCCAACCCTCTTGCAGGGCCTCACAGCACACTTAAGACATAACAGGCAGATTTTTACAATGCATGTGTGAGAAAGGTGGCATGAATAGACACGTGCACACACACACACACACACACACACACACACACACACACGCAAACTCAGAGTTTAAGATGCAGGTGCGTGTGTGAGTCAGAGAGGTTGCAGGGGTTAAAGGAGGCCAACGTGGGGTCAAGGCATTTAAAAGCACGTGCGCGCGCACACACACACGCACACACACACACACACACACTCACACACACACACACACACACACACACACACACACACACTTTTTTCTGCGTCTCTGTTTTGGGTCGGCAGAACTTTTTGCGAGTTTATTTCCCAATAATGAGCTTCAGGCTTTTCACAGCTCGGCTCATTCATGATTAATTTGCTTTGTCTCCGTGTCTGCTTGTTTCTTTTTTTTGTTTTGGTCAGTATATATATATATTTTTTTTGTTCTTTGAATTTCATTCAGTCGACAGCCCAAAACAAGTGCGCCAAAAATAAAAGTGTAAACCGCAGTTCAGCAGCTTCCATATTTCAAAAAGCAGTATAGAGATCAGTATAGAGATCAGTATAGTAACGCACACTGTCCTGTTTGCCACCATGTACAGGACATACTTCTCCGTCTTGTCAAGGTGAAATGGAAACATCAGTAAAACAGAGCCTCACAGTTTGCACGTTTCCACGAAATGCCAAGCAACGTTTTGGCAAATTGGAGTTAATGGGATTACATCAGTGCGGTTATGTCACAGGATTGTTCTCCTGGAAGACGCAGTGGTAAACTAAGCGGGCAGACGCTGCTGAGTGTGTGTGTTTATCCGGCGTGCTTTAGGAATTGTTTCCAAGGAGAAGGAGCAGTGAAGGGGTGTTGGCCGAGGGGTGGTGGGAGTGCAAAGTCGTTCCTTCCTCATCAAACCAAGGTTTGGCTGAATGATCTGCTCTATCTTTAGACCTCCATCCATCCTTCCATCCATCCTTCCATCCATCCATCCATCCATCCATCCATCCATCCATCCATCCAAGCTGCAAAGAGTGACTCGACTCACTCGGAGTCGTGCTCATGAATACTACATCAGAAACATGTGCACGTGTGTCTATAAATATGCAGCGCACCGCCTCGGGGAAGCGCGCAGGGTCGCGGCGCAACTGATGGCGCAAAATTTGTAAAGAGCGCACACGTGCGTGCGTGCGTGCGTGCGTGCGTGCGCAACATGCTCTTTGTGAACTGTGAACTTTCATCTTGTGGGAATCGCCACGAGGCAGAAAATTTCACACCCCATCTTGTGTTCGCTGTACGTCCCCTTGTGCAGAAGCGTTAATGTTTTATTTTTTCTGATCGGCCGGCTGTAAAGGCCACCGCTCATTTTTAGCAACAGCTCGTTTATTGGCTCGCACTCCATACGTGGGCATTGACTTCTGGGAAGGTCGTGCATCTTTCTTCCTTACCAATGTACATTACATTTGTGTTTTGCCAACTTGTTCAGATCACTGAATGAGTTTCGTTGTGTCGTTATTCATTATGTGATTGTCAGTATTTTTCTTCTATCACAGTTGTCTTCGACCGCTTTACATGTAAAGTTCCGTCTCCTTCTGAGCTCCTTCTGAGGAAATCTAAATCTAAAATTTAACACCCACAATCCAGATCACAGATCCAGATTTTTGATTAAATTTGAAAAGGTGGAGTCCACAATGTAGTCCATGGTAACATCTCCTACACTGATAATTCCGTGTAAATGAACTCTCTTTTTCTGCTCAGTGGTTTAGGACCTGGAACCATGGCTGCTGAATGTGTGCAGTGGCCGTGGTTCTTCAAGAGCGCCCCCTGAGGGACACGACTTGGAAGCACGCGTGCACAGGCTTGATGGCAAATAAGAAGTCATGTTATAATAAAATAACTTATTAGACCAGCTCAGTGGTCTAGTGGTAGAGTGTCCGCCCTGAGACTGGTTGTGGGTTCGATCCCCGGCCGAGTCAGACCAAAGACTGGAAAAATGGTACCCATTGCCTCCCTGCTTGGCACTCAGTAGTCGGGTTGGAATTGACGAGTTAGATCAGCACTGCAGCTGCCCACCGCTCCCTCAGGGGATGATGGGTCAAATGCGAATTTCCTTCCTCCTTCAGGATGTGACAATCACTGGGACTTTAACTGTAACTTTATAAGAGCATCAGGGTCTTCTGGGTATTTGTGGTGAGGCCGTCGGTGACACTCGTGATCGGCAGAAACCTGCAAACCCTCCAGCGTCTGTCCAACCTCGCTGCAAGCTGCGCTGGACATTCCCACCCGCCTCCAACTACCCGTCTGGACGTTTCGCACTGACTGACGGTCCGTCTTTGTTGGCCGGGTCCAATCCTCCGCCGGGGTTCACGACCTCCAATCTGTCACGGTCCAATCCCGCTCGAGATGAAAAGCGACACTGTTTACATACATCTGCTTTTAAGAAGAAGAAGAATATAAAAAGGAGGGGTCGGGGGTGGGGTTGGCGGGTGGTGGGAGGTGGGTGGGTGTGGAGGTCGGTGGGAGGCGCCCAAATTAGAAGCAGCAAGTCAAGCCGTATGCAAATGAGGCAGCTGAATGGGGTGAATAGACGAGCGAGCGCCGACTGGAGGCACGCACGCCTCTCCAGTCAAGTCCTGCGGCTGGAGGGGAGGTGGGGGAGGGGTGGGTCTGGCGAGGTGGCAGGTGCTGTCTCCATCCCCTGTAGAGCTCCTCCATTGTCGCTCCGGCTCCATGAAGGGCAGCTGCCGCGTCTCGCAACCCCCCGCCCTCCTCCGGTGCACTGTGTTGGTATGTGCGTGTCTGGATGTTGATCAGATTATGTTGTGCACGGCCCCACGCTGGCCCTCTGCAATAGAGAGCCGGTGCCCTCAGCTGTTCTGGCCTGGAACAACTGAGCGGTTTTCATCTTTTCACTCTGCCGTCAGTGGGATCACTCGGAACGTCCCTCAACTGGGACTCGCAGTCGGTTGAAATGGATAATTCACTTTTAAACGATTGATGAGCATGAACCGATGGTCATGTAGCTGAATCTCGCCTCTATCCAGCTGGCAAAGGTGTGCATTGTGATTTATTGTCAGTTGAAGCAGAAATTAGCCATCAAGGATGAGGCACTTGAGCCATTTGCAGCATTCAACGTGGACCAGCGGAAACGCCCACTTGCTTGGATTTGTTCACGTGTCCACCTGATCGCAAAGGACCTTATGACTTAGAGAGGCCAGTTGTTGGAAGCTCTGAGACAATAGGTTGTTATGTACATCTATATTCATGCAGTAGACAGGCAGAAAACCAGCTGTCGGTCGAACCACACACGGATAGATTTGGGTTTTAAATGTTCACAAAACAACCATTTTTTCACATCAGTCATTTAGTCAGAAGTGGTCTCTGGCTTTTTTTGCTCTTTAATCAATCTGCTCCAGTTTGCCTCAAAACCCCCAAATGATTCATCCCCTCCCTCCGTCACTCTCCTCCCTCTCAAAGCTCCTTTTTTTTTTTAAATAGCTCAGGGCCTGACTAGCGTGTCCAGGGTCCCCAGTGGACCAACAATCTGCCCTTTTGTCTCCCATTAAAGCCCAGATGCCTCTATTGGCCCCACTCTCTGCTCTGTCGGAATGGCCACATCGGCATCATTGGAATGGATGTAGGAATTCTTTTGTCCTCGGCCCGTGTAGCCTCGCTCACGCTGGCAGTTGCTGCCCTCGCCCCTCCGCCAGCTAATTTAATCATCTCAAAGTAGACAAAAAACACGGTCGGGGCGACACCGTTTGTCTGGAATCAGACAACTGACAGCGCTGTGCTCAAGGACCGAAGTCTCTTGACGTGCTTCGGGCTTGATGAAAGAGAATAACTTCAAGTCAGGCGTTTTAGGAATGTTGGATTGTGGATTTGTTGAGCTTTGAAGGAGGAAGACCTGCTCCTTCATCTCAAAGCATGACCTCAAAACAACAGGGGCTGATAAAGAAGGTGTATGTACCTTCTCAAATGACTACATGGATTATGGCAGTAGGCAAATTTGGCCAAATCTCGAACTATCCCTTTAAATATACTCGTAAAAACCTCTTGATCCCAGACTACCGTGATGTCGCAGTGTGAATAAAACGAGCAATTCCACATTTGAGTCAGACAAACAGTCAGGAAAGCAGCATGTGAAAGGATTCCAGCCGCACCTCCAGGTACTTTATTGCATTTACTTGATAAAGACATTAAGAAACGTCACTTGTCAATATAATTACATTATCATGTCTCCATTATGTTAATCGGCATTACAGGCCATTCAGGTCCCTTTGCATGCAAGTGCGAGATAACGGACCACGATGCAAACACACACACACACACACACACACACACACTGAATCACAACATTAAGCTAAGTGGCAGAACACAGCCATTGTGTTTTGCCGCTCAGATTAAAGCTGTCACTTCTCGCCACTTTGGCGTCGGGCTCCATCCGTCAAAACACAATCCGCCTCCTGCCGCAAGAAACACGGCAGCTTTCACGCACCGCCGTCTCCTCTGACAGCCCGGTGGTTACCGTGCGAGCGAGCCGGCGACGCGCCGACAATGCCTCTCAAAAAGAGGCCTCGCGCTGCCGCCAGCCGCCGCCAGCCGCCGCCAGACGTCGGCGCCCATCCTAAGATTGATTTTCGCCAGACGTCAGCTTCTTTTTTTTGCCGCCTTGAAGTGATGAATGGCTGATTAATGTGGCTCGGATACGGAGCAAATCAATTTCTGGTGACCCGCCTTGTAGCGCTGACCCAGAAGGTAAAGGCGCGTGGGAGTGCGCCTGGCAGGGGGGTGAGGCCAGGGACCCTCAGGAAGCTGCGCCGCTACTGAGGGGGCCCATTTACATTTTTAACATTTATTGTTTTTTATTGATCGAACAAGAGGAGGAGGTCGAAGGTCGCTCGCTGATCACCCCTCCCCCACTCTCGGCATCGGCCCTCCGCCTATTTTTATCCAGCTAATCCACAGCGGATCCGCAGTTTACTGCACTTTGTGCTGTGATTCACTATTACATTGAACTTGGGGTTTTCCTCCCTGCTGTTGTATTTCTGTTAAACTGAGGGGTGAGAACTCAGGTTTTCATATTGCAGTATATTTAAAAGTTCAGTGTGTAAAATATTTGAATGAAGCCCCGCAAATCTTTATTTGAATGATGAACTTGAAATGTGAAAAAGATATGTTTGACAACTGTGATCTGGTTTGTTTTGTCTGTTAAATGTACCCGTGAACATGTTAAAAAAAAAAGTAAAATAAAAAAGTGAATAAACTAAACTATTGTTGCTACAGGCTGAATTTGTTTTTTCCAAAACTGGAGAGCAGCGATCTTTCCCAGTCACGTTGCATAATGTGACCCAGATAGAAGTGGTGCTGAAGCACCAGTTGTCAGTTAGCACTGGAAAGAGGAGGTCCCTGGGTTCAAATCATTCAATCTGTCTGCCTGGATTTCTCTTTTTCTTTTTCATCCCAGTTGCTCCAGTTTTTCACCTCGATGAAAAACATGAATTCTGGGGTTGATCTCCAGTCGATGGCCTTGACCATATGGACTAGATGAGAATCTGGATCGGGTCCCCAGGCGTTGCATTGCTGCCCGCTGGTCCTCAGGACAGGACAGGACAGGACAGGACAGGATAGGTCAAAGCCAGGAAAAATGTTCCTCCGTGCATCACCGTGTATACAAAGCAAATTCCTTCATCTGCTCCATTCAGAGGTCAAATTGATTGTACATATATGTTTATGTGCTGGCTGCCCTTCCTGACAACCCTGGCATTTATCAGTGCTTGGGGACTCGCGCATAAAAGCAAAAAAGTAAAAGGTGACTAATTTGAGTGACGCCAAGAGCTGAACATCGACCCACCTGCAGCTGGAAAAATACGAGTCAAAGTGTGGGACCAGTCTTCTGTATTCGCTGGACACTTTCAGGTGGTTTTGCTTCTGCCATCTGTGTGATAAGAGTGAAAACAGACGTTTCTTCCAAAGAGGCTTTGCATTTTCTTCGGTTAAGGCTTTTTTTTCTCATCTATTTCTTTCTTTCCCAGAGTTTTTGCACCTCTTTCTTATGTTCCCTCTCATTATAATGTGACTCCAGCGCTGCCTCCGCTGCCCTTGTCTGACGATCGCAGCTCATTTAGGTGGAAATAAAAGAAGAAGCAGAAACTTGTTTTCTCTCTGCAGAGGCTCATTTAGACCAGCCTGTTTTTTTGGGGGGGGGAATTAGTTTTTTTTTTTTTTTTTTTTTAAATGTGTCTGAGAAGCAGAGTCGCTGCCCAATCTGACAAACCTCTTCATTAACCACCGTCAAGGTGCCCTTGAGCAAGGTACTCCACCCCCCGCTGCGGTGCAGCTGCTGTGTGGTCAGCAGTCAGGACTGTGGCTGCCACAGCCAGACTCCCAGGTGAACGTGTTTGTGTATTAATGATTGTAATGAGCAACAACATCAGAGACATCGCTCACAGCTGCAGGCTGCAGGGCAGTCCTGCACAAACTGGAAAAAAAATAAATAAAAGCATGCGATTAAAAGAAACACAACAACTTCCAACCTCAGTTTGCCTCGTGTGCCGTCAATGCATCAGCTCATCATGAATATATATTTGTTTGTTGAGCCAGTGCGGCCTCTGCTGTGAGGTGTGGCTGCTGTAATGTTCTTCCCGTCCTGTCAGGACTCCCAACACCTCCTCACAGTGTCCTCTGTTTCCGCTCGGCTGCTCCTCCTGACACAAACCAAGAGAAATCTGCGCCGTGGGAGACGATTAATGGGGTGTGCGCTGTCTGCTCTTTGCTGGGGTACAAGCTGGACTGTCATAAGAGCCTTCAGACTGAACAAGTCTGACTAGTACTGAAAATCATGAGAAAAAAAAAATGCTCAACAGCTCCAAATTTTTACGCCTTTCGCTGCTAGAATTTGATTTTTAATTTTCTTTTTTTTTCTTCCCTTGCACGTTGAGCTGAAAATCACTCCATTTATTGTTCATTTTTTCATTGTTCTTGTAAAGACCCAGCAGAGTTGGTCAGTGAATGAATTGCGGTTTATTTTGACACATTCTGTCAAGGCCGAGGTTTCTTGCATGACCAAATCAAGGGCCACGGAACATAAAAGCCGGACTGCTGCAGGTGGTCTGACCCGTGGAACTCCTGACTGCAAGAGGAGAGACTGAAAAAGAACCTTCAGGCAGCGGCATTTACAAACTGCCACTGCAGGCCAAAGCTGCTTGAGCAGCAACAGCAAAAAAAAAAAAAAAAAAAAGAGGTTCATGAGGTTCATTAACTCTGACAAATTCTAACTGCTGAGCCGCATCATTTTTAGTCAAAATAAACAAAGACTATGGTTATGAAAGATGGAAATAGTTTCCTTTGCTCACGAAGAACCTGAACACCACTGATTCAGGTGCCACCAATAACTGATGTCATCAAATCAAATGTCAAGGAGTGAGCAGAACCTGGAGAAGCGTCTTGCAGATGATGGATTATAATTCTCTTTCACTTCCTGTTGTAAACTGCGTCATGCTCAACCATTGTGTTTCAATTATTCACACGCTTAAAATGAAGATGAGCAAACTTTTAAGCAGCCTTAAAATGTCACAGACTGAACTGCGGGGGCAGGAGGAGTCTTGGAAGCTACAAAATAACATGGAAAATCAATTTGTTGTGTGGAGATCAGGGCTAATTGGATGGAATGTATGCTTTCGTTGCTCAAATTATAGGCCATTGTTCTCTAATTTGCTTATGACTCACTGCAAATGAAGACAGTGTGTTTGATGTTTTTCCACTCCTCCCCCTCCATGGTAGTCATTGGATCAGAGTCCAAGCGCTGGTCTTTCAGTGAGGAGGGTGCACCGAGGTATAAAACACAAATCGATCCACTTTTATTTTCGAAGCACTGAACGACATCCGCACATTTTTTTTCCAATCCAATGAGAACATCAACAGTGTGTGATGACAGTCATCATGTGGGCATTGTCACATCCCCCCCCCCCCTCACGAGTCCAAAAATAACTTCATTTGTTCAAGGTGTTTTACTGCCATCTAGCGGTCTGAAACCTCACTGCTCTCTATTATTTGAAAGCTTTCTCTCCTCTTTGCTTCTCTTTGTCTCGACTCAATTTTAACATTTACTCTTTTAATACCTTTTTAATTCAGTCCACTTTTCCCACCACCGCTTTCTTTCCCTTCCTGCTCCACCTCCTCCATTCCATCCTCACTGTGTATCCCAGGAACAATGGAGCACCACCACCTCCTCCTCCTCCTCCTCCTCAGGGTACAGAGAGACTGATTAATTTAAAACACTCTGCTGAGGGAACATTTTCCTCCCCATACATTATTAATGTGGCACTGTGTAAACCATGTGTGTAATTTACAGGTAGGAGAGTGTGTGTGTGTGTGTGTGTGTGTCTGTGTGATAATGATGTATCAATTTTCACCTTTAGTGGACCTTATTAAGAGCTGGCTGAGAGTGAGTGAGAGTGTCAGGCTCATGCCATTTACATTGTAAACAGCATGGTACGTGTGTGTGTGAGTGTGTGTGTGCAGAGATGGTTGCAGTGAAAGTTCTAAAGTGAAAGTCCCATCTGACCTCTGAACAAACATTCACTTGCTCCCCAGATCACAGTGTGTGGAGGAGGTGTGGAGGTCGACCCCCCCCCCCCCCCCCCCCCCGGTTCCTGGGTCTTTTCCTTGTCTCTGTCACTTCTAGCTGGTGTCCTCCTGCACCTCCAGCTCATACTCCAGCCACTCGGCAAACTCCACCAGCGTGGGCACGTCCACCCTCTGCGGGTAGAGGAACCTCTTGAAGCTGACGTTGAGGTCGTGCGGCAGTTTGCTCAGCAGCCTGGTGACGTGGGAGCCGCACTCCAGCTCCTTGTGGCCCTGGCTCCTCAGCTGCTCCAGCATGCCCACCAGCGAGCGCACGCGCAGGGCGAACAGGGAGAAGGCCTGGAAGTCTCCGCTGTGCACGTCGGGGCCGTCCATCAGCTCGCCGATGCGCTGCATGGCCACCTTGTGCGGCTGCGCGTACATCTTGGTGAGCATTCGCATGGTGTCCGAGTAGGGGAACCTGGAGTTCCTGTGCAGGTCCGCCACCAGCCACGCCTCCTCGTACTTGAGGTGCTCCGCCAGGATCTTGAACTTGAGCCGCTCCGTGGCGTCCTCCGGCACCACGTTCTCCAGCGCGATCTTCATCTTCAGGAACTCCCTGGTGTCGGGCGACATCAGGTGCGGGATGGACGGCCTGGGCCCCAGGTGGGTCCTCTGGGCCGGGGGCTTGTCGTCGTGGAGCGGTCGACCCGGACGCAAGCACTTTTGCTCGCGCGCTGCCGCCAGCAGGGCAGAGTGGGTCCTCTGGAATCAAACCAAAATAAAACTTTATTTACAAAGCAATTTTCATACAAAAGAAAATGCAACACAAGTCCAACAACAATCCAGCGAGTGGTGGGAACAGCAGGGACGATCATTGGGAAAACTCTCCCAGGGATTGATACCATCCACCACACGCTGCCTGAGCAGGCGCTAAGAACTGACAGACAGTAGAGTTTTAAATACGTTAAAACTAAAGACAATGGAATGAAAAAAAAAAAAGACTTAAAATCAAAAGATATAACAGAATACAAGAGAATAACCCTATAATCTTAAAGAAAATGGAAAACAGTTCAAATTAAAAGCTAACAGTTAAAAGCTAACAGACAATATTTATTGTTAATCAGTAAAAACCTAAATGAAAAAGTCTTGACCCTCCTTGGAAAAATCTCAACCACAGTCTCTGCAGTCCTAATCGTTCTGGAGGTACCTGGAAGTACTGGTCCACTCGGCAGTCGCTCTCCCTCGCCTGATGGGGCGCCGATGAGGCGATGGAGTGCGGGCGGACGCCCTCTTGCGGACACTTCAGGGGTGGCTCTTGGCAGGGGCTGCCCCCCGTGCTCGTCGACCGGTGGGAGCGCTGGGGGGTCCGCGGCCGCAGCGAGGCCGCCATCTCGTCCCTCAGCTTCTGCCGCAGCTCGGCGTTGACCCGCTTCAGCTCGGCGTTGGCCACCTTCATGTCCTGCAGCGCCACCACCAGCTCCGTCCACTCCTCCTCCGTCCGGGCGCTGCGAGCGGCCGCCGTCGCGCCTCCTTGGCAGGCTGGCGACGAGACGCAAGGGGGCGCCGCCGTCGCCCCAATGAGCTCGTTATCCGCGTCTGCCTCTTCCGATTTCTGGGCCAGCTCGCGCGACTGCTTCTTGGTTTGTTTGGGCATCTTACGAACGAGAAGTTGTGGAAACGGTCGGACAGTGTGAATCCCAATGAAGCCCTCACAGAGGGCATCTCAAAGCGACAACGCTTGGCGTGTGCGAGTGTCTTTGACCGCTCATGGTTATTGGTCAGAAAAAAAACATGCAACCAATCACCATGAATACTGGAATACTATTGATTCCGCTCCACTTGTTTCTTCATTTCTTTTTTGTCGTGGAATGGCAGACTGGTACTAAGCTTCTGGTTGAGAGTTTGGATCAGAATCATTTTACTCACTGGGGTCAATCAGTTGTACGATTAATCGTGTTCTCTGTGATGGCCTCGACACCGTGCAGCATAAAGCACAGACTGAGCGTCTCTGTCGTATTCCACTCAACCTCTCTCGCCACTGGGCTTTATAACGCCCTGCTGCTTTAATCTTACTTTATTCCCAAAGACCTTCCCACCACTGGCCACCGCTTCTCCCCAGGTCAATTTAATACATCCTGCGCTTGCTTGTTAGGCCCACATCTCCGGGCCAATTTGGAGGAAAGGGACCTGCGAGAATTCATCGCCACCACTCACTATCTCATCTGCAGACGCGAATCTCGGAAGGAGAACCAGGAAAGCGGAATAACTTTTTACAGCTCTCGAAGCAAGAGACAAAGACATCAAATACTGGTTTCAGATTGGAGGTACAGTCCAATGTCTTCAGTGATTTATACATACAGCTGGAACATCATAACAATGTATCACCAGATCTACTCAAATAACGTTGGTGCCACAATAAATGGGACACCTGTGAGTGTCAGTCAACAGTCAGCATATTTGTTAGCAGTTTAAAGTAAATGCAGATGGTTCACTGGAAAACTGAAAACATTCCAGGCTGGCCGGAAAGGCATTTCCAGGATGACTCCCCTTCAGACACGAGGGCACCTCGAAACCTCCTCCAGTCAAAGCTCAGAATGTGAACATTCTCTCTGCAGTTTGACTCTGATAGAGTGACACGGAACAAAATGTCACATTTCCTAGAGGGGACAGCTGTGCCGTTTGAATTTTCTCAGAATGCAAGTTCATTTTCTTGCCAACAGGTCGCAGTGTTGTCCAGCTAAAGGCTCTCCAGTCCCCTTCATTACCCTTCACTCAGACTGCAGCTGCAGCTTGTTAGGCCTGATAGCTATCAAGCTGTCAGTGACGGACACATCTGCTCCTCTTTCTGCTTTCTGGTTTTATCTCCTGCACTTTTATACAAAGGAAGCGCTTTGACTGTTTAAAGTTGGGCGGACAGTGGAATCAACTAAAGAGCTCAACTCCAGTCCAGTTGCTCGAACTCTTCATATTTTTAATGCTGTATCTAAGAATCTTCATTTCCTCTGGCATTGTACAGCGGTCTTGCAATGTGTATTGTTCAATTAACTTTTGAAAAACCCGATGTCGAGTTGTGCGTTTCGGTTGTTCACTAAACACCTGCACGTTACCGCTGACTGCATGCAAAGCATAGTTTCCCCCTGTGGAGACCGGACGAGTTAATCTGGCTGCTCAGGCCTACCTGCTGTCGCCGGGCACGGCCACAATGCTGCAGCGGACACACTGATTGGCTGCCGGCCTGCTGCTTGCATTGTTGCCTCCGTGCCTCTGCTGCCTCATACCTGAACAGCTGTAATGAGAGAGCAGGAGGTGAGGGAGGCCTTTTTCCCCACCTGTAGGGAAACTGTTCAGCTCAATGTTTAATAAGACACTGGACACAGGAGGGAAGCCGATCCTCTCCGGAGAGGCCGCCGTTTGTGTGTGTGTGTGTGTGTGTGTGTGTGTGTGTGTGTGTGTGTGTGTGTGTGTGTGTGTGTGTGTGTCGTTTGTGTGCCTTTGTGTTTATGTGAGTGCGCCCGTCATGAATTTGCTTTGTGCGTACCCAAGCGTGCTGCATTACTCCGTGGTCAATGTGTGAATCAGGTGCTGCGCGGCGATTGGGCTCCGTTGTAATGGACACTTTTTTTCAACGGAAGGCCGACTCGTGTTTCACCTCACAGCCTGGACGCAAATCCTGCGCTTTGTTTGACCGTCGTCAGCCGCACAGCTCATCAAAGTCTCAATTAAAATAACCTTTAAAATGACTTCAATGGCAAAAGTTTCTTCTGCTTGTCGAGGGGTTTACGAATACTAAATAATATGATATCGCTAGGCTGGCATTAGCTGTATGCTAAAGTTAAGTACTAGCAATTGTAAAGGTTTGTCTTAAAGTTTTGGATGTGTGGGTCGAATATGACTTTAAATCCACTCGTGACCTGAAACTCAATGCTTCAGTGACACTCAAAAATAAAGTTTTATTTGCTTACACCCCCCGGTTTGAAATACTGATCTAGGGACAGTTAAATAAAAGTAAAAAAATATATAATAAAATAAAATTCCCATTCACAATGATCACATTTCCAAGTGAACATGGTGTAAAAGCGTGCGTGCAGCAGCGGCAGGTCACCGACTCAATGTGTTTATTGTTTCCCCATTGTAACAAGCCATGCAACACGTTTGTATTCCAGCGAGACCTATTTCATGGTTTCTTCCTCAGAATCAGAACACCCTTCACTGCTACTGAAAGACATTTGTTTCCTTTCCTCGGCTCGGTGCTTGAAACGCCAAATCCTTCTCTGGTGAATCACATCCTCTTCCTCATGAACAACTATTACATGTTTGTTTGCTTTGAAAGTGGCGTCTTCCTGCTCTGCTTTCCCCCCCCGAATCCAAGGAGATGAATACATAAAAAACAACAACATGCGGCGCAGTACAGGTACGTAACAGATTCAAGGTCATCTGTGGGTGATCTTTGTCGGCCATAAACAAAATCAGGAGAATCATTTTAGAGTCTCATTAATATGAGAAAAAGAAATGCTATTTCATTTTAGCCCTCATTTGCTTTTGAATGTTACTTGGGACGTTACTTTGGAAGTAATTTCCAAAACACAAATTTCTTTCACTGCAGTTTGATGACGATTGGACATGAGCTTCAGAGTTTAATTAATAACTTCCATTTTCCATCACTGCTTCTCCTGCACTCACAAGATGTCGCAAGGCAAACTGAACTTTAGATCTTTTCCGTATCAGTGATGTGAACTGAATATTAGCTACTTTGAAAATTTATCTGGAAAAGTCTTTCCTCCCTCTTTCAATTGGCGCCGCTTCCCACAGCCTGCAACAATATTCAAATTCCTCCCGACAGATGCCATGAGGCAAAACGCAATTAAAACACAAGCTCTGCTAACAACCGATACCGTCACTGAGGAGAACTCTGCAGAACCAACAGGCCTCCACCAGCTGTGTTCGGCGGAGCAGCTGGACGCACGCTGAGTCGAGGGCGGCAGCCGCTCCGCATCGACCACATGGTGTTTCTCTGGCGGCCATAATACAGCTTTTACTCATCAGCGGTCAAACTGAATTGGCCTTTCTGGCGTGATCGCATGGCCGGTGTTGGCTGCGGCCGCCGGCCCTGCCTCCTGTCCGGGGACTCGGCTTGGGTTACGGGGAAGCTAAAGCCTCTGATGTATTATTCATGCGCTCATGTCAGATATTACAGGGGAACAGGGGTGACGTGGACGGAGGGCAGCAGGCGCTGCTGCGCTCCCGCGGTCAGGAAGTGGAAACACACAGATGAGCCAATCGACAAGCGGAAGCAGAACCTTTAGGGTCCACGGGTGCAAATGTTCTGGAGAAATGTGGTTGAGGTGCCTGACTGTAAATATCACCAGGAGGTCACTCACTCCAGCCAAACAACCTGTGGGTGTAACTTCCCTGCGGTGCCCAGTCTCGGTTACAGCATCTGAGTTCATTGAAGTCCGTCTCAGGTCTTTCAGGTCAGCCGACCTGGCATCAAGTCTCATCACGTGATGTTTCGTCATCCACTTATTGGGAAAATCATTGTTGCCGCCACTGTTGTTCTTTATTGATGGAAAACAGTGGTGCACGTCGTCATCAGTGTGATGGATAGCAGATAACTGAGACGATCCTCGGTTAAACGAGCCAAAGAAACACTCCCAAGTTTTAGATGGTGCACACAAACCTCAAGCAAATGTTAAGAAACCTGGAATAGACGATAATTCTACATTTAAGTGGAGATGAAGTTTAAACTGAAGTTCACCTAAATTTCTCATTTGGCCCGGTGGCTTCTCGCTACTGCAGCAAAGTTTGCCTGTAGTGAGGTTTGTAGTTTGTAGTGAGGACTCTGAACTGCATGTGAGCGCCCACAAGATGGGAAAGAATGTGACAAAGCAAACATTTACCTGCAACCTGTTTTATTGTGCACATTGCTTACAAACATGGCACCATCAAGATTATTCTTCAAATTATCATTTTTAAATGAGACTTTGCATTCTGATCGGGTGACAGTTGGAGGTTTTCCATGAAACCATAACAAATTTTAAGCCAATTCTTTGAGTTCGGATGCAAATTCACAACGCTGCAGAAAGTGTAGTTATCATGTTATAGAACGGTACATTGTGGCTCATGGATGACGCAGAGGTAAAAGCATCAGAAGAATGGAGATGATTCAATTCAATTCGAAAGATATTCAATTCAAATTCAATTTCAGGATTTTCTTTTTTTTCCTGAACGAGACCAGAATCCAGAAAGAATCAAAAACCACAGGTCACTCGAGCTAAGCGGTCTCTGCCTCCATAAAACCATTTTGTGCATTAGCCCTGAAAGAGAGACTAAAACCACCTCAAGCAAGCGCGCAAACTTCAAGGCTAATTAGAGGAAGTTGTTTGGATTTATGATGGCTCCATAAATTTCCTCATGGGAATACCTTCGCAATGCACAAAGGTTTTCTGGAAACGCCCTATACGTGAGACACTCCGTGCTCCTTTGCTGGGTATGAAAACCGTCACGTCGTTCTAATTAGCCTCTCCGTGTTTAGTCAGGAAAAAACAAACAACTGACACCGCTGGAGCGCTTTTGATCAATTAGCGGCTGGACAAACACAGCAGCCAGACTTCCTCCTGCCTTCCCAGTCAGGTCTGGAATTAGCAGAGTGCTCGTTAGGGCCGTGATCCATTACTTCTAACGTGGAGGAGGCGAGGGGGTCGGGGGGGGGGAGGAGGGGGTTGAGAGACTGTTCTGAACGGGTTGAAAAAAAAAGAAAGAAAGAAAGAAGAAGTTAAAACCTGACCCTGTCCTTGCACACAAAGCCTCGGGGCCACGGCCGCAATAATAGCCCTGCCTAAAAATAAAAGGGGCAAAATGACAGTGGAGGATACCGTTACAAAGAGCTCCAGTGGACAAATAGGAGGGCCGGCGCTTTGAAGAGTTTCTCACAAAAGACAGACCACACACCCCCCTCCCGACCCCCCCGAGCCCCCCCCAACCTTCCCTTACACCCCCCGATGCCGCCACCGCCGCCGCCGCCTCACGCTCTGCTCTCCACCGCGATCAGGTTCCCATTATTGGCCAGGGCCACGCTGCCGAGAGGGGCCGCAGGGGTCTGAAACGCCTGTCAGAATCCACTCAGCCGTATCGGAAGAATGTGGCTGGAGCTCGAGGCCTCGGAGCAGCGAGCGGACCTCCTCCTACACACACGGTGGGCGGACAAAACGCACAAACATCCCGCAGCTGATATATATATTTTTTTTTACCTTCGTTCCGGTTCAGGATGACTTCACGATGATTTTCCAAAGTCGATCAATTCAAATTTTGAGTTCATTTTTTCCATCATAATGTGACGGAGTGAAGCAAATGCTGCAAACTGTAAAAACTTCCTCCGCAAGCGAATCAAAGACGCGCCCTGGACGTTACAGACAAGACCCAACATTTCGGACGCAGCTGGATTCTTGCGTCTGAATGCACCGGCTGTCTGCCAATGTTTGTTTAGCTGCATGAGTTAGTCATGTTCTACATGAAGTGCCAACTCTCAAGAGGAAGGAGGAGAAGGAGAAGAAGTGGGCAGAAGTGAGAAGACACACAGCTTAAGCCTCCTCTGGTTTTTCTGCAGAAAATCTCAGTCATCCATCGAAACAATACCACCAATGATCTAAGCAGCGTGACCCAGAGGAGCGACATCAACCCTTCATCCTCATTCCTGTCCCTTCTATAGACCTGCCTGCCCATCCGGACCGAAAAAAACCCATTAAGCCTTCTGTCAGGCTAAATTAACTGCAAGTGACCCGACTGCCTGAGCAGCTGCAGGTCATATGTACAGTTTGTTTTAGCCGCGAGCCAGGTGGCCCGGGGGGGACTCGGAGCGTTTAAAAGGCAGCTTGTCAGTCAGGAAGGCAGAGTGAACAAAAATGAAACAATATTTTCCTGCGATTGAGGCCTCGGCGGCACAATGTATTCTCTGATGTGGTAGACCGCACCTATTTAGCCATTCAAAAGCTTAAATAAGCCATTAATCATTGGCAAAGACAGAGTGAGTGACAGAGTGGTTGACAGAGGCCCTCTCTCAGGTGTGTGTGTGTGTGTGTGTGTGTGTGTGTCTGAGTGTGTGTCCAAGTGTTGAACGCCTGTCCAGACACGTCTCCCTCTCCCTGTGTTCACAGTTTGCCTCTGTAATTAGGATCTGAGAGGCTAATGGCTCTGAGCTGGACCAGGCTGCACTGACCACCAGCAGCACTGTGACATCAGGAGGATAAAGTTGCTTCCAAGATGCTGATGGGAGTCCAGCAGGACAGGGAAACATCTGTGGCTGCACTCGAAATTTCTTATTAAAAACCAGAAGAAATGCAGTTAACTGCAGTTAACTGAAGGCTCAAACCAGAAATAATGATCATTAAAAAAATGTTTTATCCGTGCCTGTTCGCACCAAACGCTTTACCCCAGCGTCATTTCACTCTGCTCGGGCAAAATTAAAGATGTAGGAAGACAAGACAGTTGAAAAAGAAAGATGGAGGCTTGTTGTCGGTGTTCGTCGACGTCATCGTCATCGTTCTACCCTCAATTATAATCCTGTCCATTCTGAAGCTCATCATTTTAATCTCAGCCACCTCCAGCTGCCTCCTGCAGTTTCCTGAGCACCACCGTCTCTCAACCATGCATCTGGTGCTTCCCGATAAGGTTATGAAGAAGTGAAGTTGTGCCTATCATCCAGACTTTGGTTGTGTTGCGTCTGTACCTACTTCTGTGTTACTGTGGCCAGTCTAGGGACCAAAAGAAAACTTTTCACCTGAGGCAGATTGACAAAGGAGGTTGGTTCCATTTCCATCATTTGAGTACTTACACCCCAATGTATCCGAACGATTCCATTCCACATTGCATGTTTTTTGAAGTGACAGCGAATAAATGTTTGCCCCTAGAATTTGTGAAAGACAACCTTCTTTGCCTACTAACTGAAAAGCAGGTTGCAACGAGCAGCGTCTCCACTCTTGCAGTGCCAAACAATGATGTATCAAATATCAGATTTCTTTCAGTCTTTTCATGACTACAACTGAGGTGTAAATGGTGAACTACTGGCCAACACATCTCAGCTGACATAAAAGTATGTTTGCAACCTTAAAACCACAAAATATACACATGTGGTGCATATTTCAGTTCACTCATAGAAGTGAACTGACAACTCTGGCCACAAAACCATGATATGATCCAAACAGTGGATTTTGCGAAGAGATCCCACCCCTATTTTGCAACTATGAGCTGTTCAAACGCCGCCAATCCTTCGACGGGTCGCTGTTTGTCTCACAACAAGTTGTTTTCTCTGCGTGGGTCAATCCATCAGTCCGTCGGCCATTGTGACGACATCATCACACAGGTTCACTCGGGACGCTCGCTGGAACAGCCCGTACTCTCTTAAGCCCCCAGCGGGCAGGTGCTTATCGGGGCCTCCAGCTGCACCACTCCTTCAGCTCGGAACCGGGCCGACCCGGCCCAGGACGGCGTGGCTGCCCCACTCCCATTTTCAACGCGGCATTGTTGTGGCTGGCAGCGCGCTGGGCCCGATTGAGATCTTTTGCGCGAGAAAGTGTCATTTCCTCGAGCGAAAACCTCGCCCGAGCGCAGCGCCGCTGCCACCCTGCTAAGAAAGCAGGCGAGCGCACAATCCCAGCCTGGCCGGCCCGTCACTCAGTGCAACACAAAACGACGGCGTGTTAACAATGCCGTTGCACCCTCAGGAGATTGAGGCCAGCGATAAACACTTTGCTCACACACACATACACACCCATGAGCACACTTACTCACACGGCTGTGGCTTTATGACCTCCAGCCACTCGCATTTCTGTCCATATCTTCTCAAAAGTGGGGAAAAAAAAGACTGACAGAAGTTTGGATGAACGTGTGTGAGTGAAAAATGGAAAAACCCCAAAACTCAAGGTGCACAAACGCACCAAGAGGTCCCAGGTTCTGCAGAAGCTGAGTGCCAGAACACTGGGTTGCGTTCTGGGCCAGTCAAGACACACTGAGGCCCAAACTGGATCTGCTGTTGGTTTTGGAGCATATACATGGTTTAGTTTCCAGTTTTTTGAGGTCTATTGTGCAACGTGATAGCTGCTGCTCTTGTTGGAAAGCATATTGCAGGTGTTTTTGTTTTTTTTATTTGATGAAGACGTGAATCCTTGGGGGTTCTCAGCTTGTCAAACATCAGCTGCGACTTCAGTTTGGGTTTGGACATTTAATTGACGTGATTGACAATCAAATAAATCTTCAAGTATTATTCTGAAAGGTGCTTGGGTTTTTTGTATATGGACGGGCGCAGCAACATTTATTGCTGCGCTACAGACAATGCTGTTAACTTTTATCTCAATAAAAAGTTTGATATGAAGAATTGATCGTTGCTTCTACTTGACTCCCTGCTTTTATGATGTATCACTGTCACATGAACTTTTAATATTTCCCTGAAGTTTCACTTTAAAGTTCAATATCCCCAACTTACAATTACAATTTCAATACAATTTAACTCCACAATATCCATCAAAGATATCAGGTGACTTCTCTTCTCCGACAGTAGCAGCAGCACATGTGATGTGATTTCAGTGCCACCGTTCAGAGAACTGAAAGAGCCACCACAGACTAAACACAAACCGTAATTGAAGAGTATCTGATCTGGGATCACACACCAGGTCAGTGCAGACCTTCATGTGGGCGACTCCTTCCTAAATAAAGACATATTAACAGGCTTGTGTGACTAATGGATGCAGTGGGATCTAATTTAAAGAACGGAGGGTATCAAATCCACACGTGCACAAAGACATTAAAGGAAGTCCCTGTGGGAGCAGTGGAGTTTTGATCCCTACTGCCTCCCTATGGGATGTCTAGCCAGTCACTATGTCAAACACAGGGGAAGAGTGGGGGGGGGGGGCAAACAGAGCTGGCGACGTGGACACAGTATTCATCTATAAACTGGTTGGGTGACACACAGCGTTTGTAGTTTAGGTCTAGAACCAAACTGGGCTTCATACATAAGAAGTGTTTGAGTAGATGATGGTCATTACATTATTAGACATCACTATTTTAGGATCAGTTATTATCCCAAGATGTAAAATTGCATGAGCAGCTCAGGCCAAAGAAATAAAAAATAAAAAATATTTTTTGGCTTGAGCTGAGTTGGCCACAGTTAATGTAACCACATTTGTCTTGCTTATCTGTGTCATAGTCGTACTGTAAAAAAATATTGAATTTTGAATTAATTAATGAAGTCAAATCACGTTCCGTTCTAGTCCTTCCTTGTCATGGAGGTTTTCTCTTACATGCACACAGGTATCTCATCTTAAAAACAATGATGACAATGTTTGCTGACCATTCTTAGAAAAACCAAAACCATGGCCACACACTGTCCACATGAAAGGATAGTAAAACATGCTGAGCTCGCACGACTTTCTGCCACATTTTCCCTCATAAAGAGAATGAAGAAAACTCCCAAGCCAAACTTAGAAATCCTGCAAGTGACGCATAACATTCCACAGATTTTTTTCAAATGAATTTATTCCAATTTCTGTGATTTTATGCAATGTGTTGACGTCCCTCCAAACCACATCTATGAGCCTAGAAATGACAAGCCCAACCTAACATTTCTTAAGAAAGCAGCATGAATGTGTCTCAGGATACAGTTCCCTGCTGCTGATGACAGTTTCATATCTACCTTAATGGCTGCTGGCTGCAGAAAAAGTCTTTTATTACACGCTGTAGTTACAGCATCTCATCATACTTTCCAAACTCTTGCTAAGATGGAGCAAGAAGACTGTAAATCTAAGGGAACGGCAGGCCTCTGCGTGTTGCTCGCTACACCTTGTAACTATTTAACTATGTAATGATTTCAACGCTGTGGACTGTTGGCTGGCCCAAAACTGACGGGATCTTTCACTACATCTGACTCATCAGACTCAAAGCACAATTCTAAATAACTAGCCTTGCTTCATGGGCATTTAAGTTTGATCTGATTTCATCAGATGATAGATTAGATAGGTAGGTAATTACAACAAACATAATAGACAGACCTGAAACAGGTCTGTCCCTCTGGGACAGTGAAGTGCAGCCACTTCAAGGGTGTTTTAGGGATGGGCAGAGCGGAGGTGCAGCTATTTCTGACTACTGTGAATTAATTTTTGAAAACAATTCACAGTAGTCTTAGAAAGTAAGTGATGCGGAGGAGGAGGAACACAGTGGGTGTATAAACTGACTTGCATGGACCAGTATTTGTCACTATCCAGATTGCTACAATATGAAAATACAAGGAATACTCACAAGTTATGAAGAAGTCTTTTGAAAAACAGTTCATAAGTTGTGGTGGCAGTTGTTCAAGGTTGAAAACAATTCAGTGTGGAGTGCAACAATGCTGGGTTTCTGGCCCAAGCAGAGTTTGTATATCAAAGGGACCTGTTTCCATCACACCACTGCTTCTTTTGTTGCTGTCCTTTTGCTCTGGGAGTTATTTAATATACATTTGTACACTGACATGGCCAAAAGTAAGAGCATTTTTGATATACAGAAGATGACCTTTGTATCGCAACCCAAATTAATGTACAGTTATTGGAAGTAGGGAAAATGAGAATCAAGCATCCTGGAAGTCTTTTGGTTCCTTTTGGGCATCCTTAAAGGAAGCCACACGTGCTTAATTAAATACTTTGATCAACCCAAGTTTTCTCAGGCAAGTTGACATGCAAATAATAACAAGACTTGTGCTCGCAGTGGCATTTTTCTTGGATGTTGCTCCCTGTGAATGTGTGATGTGGTGTGCCTACTATTGATTAGTGGCTTGATTTTAACGGTTTATTCTGCCCTGCTGTTGTCGACAGTGACACGCCTTACCCCTCCCTTGGCGGCGTTGCTGTAGGATATTTTCACAGGAGGTGGGCACCTGCTTCAGCTTCCTCACTGATTGTTCCCCGGACCGGGGGCCTCTAAAGCCCTGACTTTTTTTGCACTGAGGTAACGTTTCCTTGCATTATGGTCACAGAATAGCTCCCCTTGTCCATTGTGCAGCACATTAAAACTCCGTATGGATTTGCGAACAGTGATGGAGGAAAGTGGGGGCGGCGACGAGGGGAGGAGGGTTGATTCCGGGGAATTCCACCAGCATTCCTATCAGATTGCCGTGCCCACTCGTTTCTCTTTCTGCAGTCACGGCCCTTGTCTGTATTACATGAATTAGCCGCTTGATGAGCAGCGATAATAAAAAGAGAGTGGGATGACAGTTTATTTTTTTTATATGCAACTATGGTTCAAAAGAAACACTCTTAAGACTTTCTTTAAATTAAAGGAAAATATGTGAAACTTTTTTTTTTTCAATCAACTTAAAATTCATTTGACTGAAATTCATCCCCGTGCATGGGAGGAGAACTCTGATGTACCAAAACACACACTTTAAGTGCAGCCATGAGACACTTAAGACATTTTAAGAGACTCTGACAGCCATGAGTGTGCAGCCGCCTCAGGTTTCACAGCGACCAGCCCGAGAATCGAACAAAGTGCCCTCCAAGGATCCCTGCCTGGGGATCCAATTATCCAAAGGAAAGCAGAACAAATAGAAAACAACCAAAATGGGAGATTGATTCGTTCTCTTATCTGCGTGGAAGGTAAACAGAGAACAAAGAGCGTGCGTGGAGAGGGACACCAAAGGCTGAGTGCTGTCGGCCCGATGATGGAGCAGCTTGGAGTGTTTACCCCCGTGCTGCTTGGTTTGACCCCCAAAGCTTTTCAAGCCACAGCTACCTGGCTGAAAGTGCATCTGACGTCAAGTTTAACGACCTCCGCTCACACGCTGGAGCCCTTTCAGGACGCAGTTTCCCCTTCGGAACTCAGAGCACGCGATTGCGCGCTAAAACTCGGGGATGTAAATGAAGATTTAGACAGTATGAGACGTGGTGAAGCTGGACGGAAACCTGGAGATTTGAAGGGACCTGGGATCTCAAGAAGACTGAAAGCCGCCTTGTTGAGAGCTGTTTACTTTGCATCAACACTTGCAGCTGCTGTGTAAAGGCTGTCCAAATACAGAAGCCAGGGTCAAGCATTAGTGACAGACAAAGAAGAAAGAATGACTACATGTTTCCTCATGCGCTGAAATATGTATAAAAGATTGGGGACACACACCAGTCTGCCATTTTTATTCCTATTTACAATACTGTTGAACCGTTGGAGCCACTGATTAATTTCAGCATTGAACTCCATTAAAACCATCTTCATGAAATAATCTACTGGAATGCTACGAAGATCTTTAAAACAGTCGACTTTTAGCATGTTCACACAGTTTTGCACACTTCAATTCTCATAATGATCTCAGAGCATTCAAGATCATTCTTTCATAAAAGTGTTGATAATGGAGTTCGTTGCGTCAAGTAACATTCCTGGAGCTCAGGTTGAAGCTGAATACTGTTAGATGAAAGGAGTCAATTTTTTTTCTCCGCAGTTCTGAAGCGTGGGAGGAAAAGGGGAAATAGTTTGAGGTCCGGCGCATGAATCCGCCTCAGGTCACGAGTTTCCCAACAGTTCCGACGATGCTATCGCTGAAGCCTTAAATCATAAGTGCAGCCAAGGTCTTCATCAGAGCGCATCACGCCGCGCGGCTCTTCTCGGTGCCAGACTCTATTAATCACGAGTCAAACGCTCTGCATCCACAGGCCTCGTTTTCTTTTTTAAATGTTGCAGAAAATCTCGACCTGCCGCCTGCTTGGTGTAGCGCGCCGCTCTTTCTTCCCCTATGCATTCCGTGCATTACTTCCGTGCACTCCGGTGCCGCTCCAGAGAAGGCGCAGGAACACTTTCCCACTGTCGTGCCTGTTGTGTTGTCGCCGAGCCGCAGCCACGCTGCTCATTGTATCTGCGTCCTGTGTGCGACTTCCTGCGTCAGATTGTGGATTGTTAACGAAAACAATGGCACTTTTTTTCCCTCCTTGAAAGGACACCTCAATCATTTAGCACTGGGCCGTAAAAACGCAAGTCGGTGGGGGCAGGGGGGGGCAACAGAGCGCCACGGCGCTCAGACAATAAATATTCATCCGCCTGCGATGACTTGAGTCCCAGATTGACAACGAAAAAGGAATCATAACTCAGACACGGGCGCCAGTTTTCTGGAAAACCCTCCTTTTTGTGGCGGCAGAAGAAAAAGGGCAAGAGGGAAACAAAAGATCGGCTTGGAGATAACGCCGCATCGTCAAACGCAGAGATTTATGTCTTTCTCTCGCGCTGTTACAAAACAGGCTTCCTATAAATGGGACCTACTTCCTGTGCGCTCCGGCCGGTGTGGGTTGTCACCTACTGTGCCTCACCAGAAATATTTCGCGTGAGCCAAAGCAAACATGCCCACCTCCACAAATATGCAGTCAAGCACACACTTGCCGCTCCTGGTTGCGGTTGTGGTGATGGCGGAGAGAGGGAGAGAGAGAGAGAGAGAGAGAGAGAGAGGGAGAGAGAGAGAGACTGAAGTCTTCTCTCCCGCATCCTTCCAAGCTCACCTCCCACTGAGGATGTTATGCAAAGGAAGAAGGCAGAGAGGAGGGGAGAGAGGAATTCAAAGCAACATGTAGGCCGCAGCGAGATTTTGTCAAAAAAGGAAAGGAAAAAAAAGGCTGAGGTGTTTAGACCGTGTGGCTTTTTGCAGGTCGGGAAATCCAGTCTGAATTCAACACGTCACGCTGCTGCGTGGCAAACCCAAATAACATTGTTGCTTCAGATCGAGGCTCAGAAAAGGAACTCAGGATGAAGTCACCTCCTACGAAACAAGGTGCCATCAAGTGTTGTGTAACTTGAGTATAAAGTCGTTAACTTCGAAGCAAACCTCCTAATTACTCAGTGCCAGTTATTGCTAAAAATCCCTTGTATTTTTAAAAATTCTATATTAAATGATAGATACATTAAAATATGAGACTCCCTGAAAATTTGCTTTGAGGCTATACTGTGTCTTGTGCTCAATATACTGAGGACCTGAGCCTCTGTTCCTTTCTAATATCAAATGATTCAGTTCTTTCAAGACCTTTTGACATCTGCTTTCGGGCTTCCAGCCTGACATCTCTAAAAAAAAAAAAAAAACATTCCAGTGGAGAACAACAGTGACAACCACCGACCGACCGACCGACCTGAGTTAATCCCTCTGTCTCACACTCACCACACTGTAGCCCCAGCGACGGGGGACTTGAACGCACCCACAGCGGTACCTGAAATCTCCATCTCTTCATCAAAGAATGCGGTGATGGTCATTCACACTCAGACTGCGTGGCAGCCAGCAGATAACGCAGGGAAAGTGATGATTCCTCCACCGCTATCACAGGCCATCAGACCAACGACACAAAAGGCAGCGAGCAGATAAATCTCATTGAGATAGCGAGTCGGGTACGGGCCGTCTGTGTGGAACCACTGGCGGCACTCTTGCTGTAAGCTGTTGTTTTTAGAACTGCTCTCTGAAGTTTTCCGTCAAGACGGGCGTTGTTTTCATTGAATTTTTACAACTTTTCTGGAAGTTGACAGTGGACAGAAATTCCCAAACTTGTACTTCTTGTGAAGAATTTATATCCTGGTAAGTCCAGACTTTTGTTACGCTGAAGTACAGTATATATGACTAGTGGGGTCCAACTGGCGGAACGTCTGTTGTGAAGCTGAATAGAAACGCCAATTGTTGCTTTTTGATTTCATTGTTTTTATGTTTTTGTACAAATACACCTTTCCTTCTTGGTTGTGAGTGAGCTGCCATCTTGCGCCACTATATTTGTAAGGAAGCCTGGTGTGGACAATCCAGGCCGTCCAACAGTGCGCTATCCAGGTTTGTGTGTGCAGGCCACCGTAGCTCACTGGCAAGCTTGGGAGAGGGAGGGTGGGCAAAAGCGAAATAAAATCTGACCACTAGATGGCGTAATTTTACACACTGTACCGTTAAAATTTTGTATAATAAACACATTAATTTTAATGACACAAACATATTAGTACCATTAGTTTTACTTGGTGTTCGAGAAAAAAAAATCTAAATATTGACATAACGGGACGTCAACTTACACAGCCACAGGATGCAAACTCCCATGATGCAGCGGAGCCTCTCTGTTGACCCCACGACCTCTCATGACACCTTTACCTGCTTCAGAATGAAGGGTTTCCCTCCTGCTTCTTGTTTGTCTCCTCTTATCACGTGCGCTCATTGCGCCCGATCACTGATCCTCTCGGCCTCTCGGATTTTTCTCCGAGCAGCCTGCCACTTCTGAAGAGCTCTTCACGGAGCCTCTCCAGCCGTCGCAGGTATTCATTTACGGCGATTACCTCGTGGCTTCAGAGGACCTGCAGCACCTCCAGCCAACAATCTCAGACGGGGGGGACGGACGGGGGGGGACTAATTGACACTGTCTGCGGGGGAGGCGGGGGAGGGAGGGAGGTTGTTTTGTTCCTTCCTCTTTAGGGCCGAGGGCTCCCCGCCCTGCGGAGGCTAATGAGATGTTTACATGGAGATGGGTGTGGGAACCGGGGCCCATATGATACCTGTAAAGATGACAGGGACCTGCTCTGTGTTTTTAGCCTGGCTGAGAGGTGTGAGCGCTGAAATCAGAGCCTGCAGCAGGGCCAGAGATCCGCAGCAGAACATCTGCCGCTTTAAAACAAAGACAGAAGCTTCCGGTTGGAAGGAATAAAGTCACGATGAGCTATTTAGTGCGATACGCATCATGCAAAATTCACTCCACCAGTAATATATGCCTCCAGCAAGTCAGTGAACTCATCATAAATGAAGTTGTTTTTTCTTTTTTTTACTCTTGTTCCTCTTTTCCGACATATGTTCTTGAAATCTGCCCTTAGTGAAGTCATAAATGGCCCTGGGCTGTTTCCATGACATGCACGCCTCCTGGTTTTCTACACTGAGCAAAAATATGTTTTTGCTGCCATTTTTCATGAGCTGAACTCAAAGATCTAAAACTATATACTCAAAATAACCATTTCTCTCAAATATTGCTAAAAAAAAAAAAAAAAAAATCAGAGATTGTCTGAGATAATCCATGCCACCTCACAGGTGTGCTGTGAGTAGGTGATTATTGCACAGGTGTGCCTCAGGCTGGCTGCAATAAAAGGCCACTCTGACATGTGCAGGTTTATCACGCAGCACAATGCCACAGATGTCTCACGTTTTGAGGGAGCGTGCAGTTGGCACGCTGGCTGCAGGAATGTCCACCAGAGATGTTGCCCGTGAATCCAACGTTCATTTCTCTGCCATAAGCCGTCTCCAAAGGCGTTCCAGAGAATTTGGCAATACATCCAATCGCAGAGTATATCGAAAAAAAAACGAGTTCAGCTCATGTAAAATGGGAGCAAAAACAAAAGTGTTGCGTTAATATTTTTGTTCAGTGTGTTACCGTGTGGTGTCCATCAACAACTTGAGCGCTCAGCCCAAAATGTACAGATCAGTGTTATGGTCTCTGGCGTTGCCCAGAATGACACTGCAATAAAAAAAATAATAATAATGAAGATGAAATTTGTGTTTCTGGCATTTTTCTTATTATTCTCTCTTTCAGTGAAGCTGAAACACAGCCAGAAATGTGGACTCTGTACTTCCCTCTTGTCACCTCAGATCCTCCCACTCTGTTTCCACCCTGACCTCTTTTCACAAGGTTGCTCTCAATTTGCTGACATACAATCCACGACTAAGCAGGGAGATTTTCTTTTTTTCACGCTCTGCTGCTCAGCACGGGGTGACGTGTCATTAGTGGGCCTGAAGAAGGCGCCCTGCGTGCCACCACACAGACAGCCGGACAGGTGGAAGGCTTTGGTCCTCCTCCCTCCTGCGGCTGATAAAGGCAGTAAAGCGTCGCGGCTCCGGTGTTATCAGACGCACACCTTCGGAGGATTAGTGCAGCTGCACCTGCCGCTGCTCGGCGCTGCTGACCTCGGCTCAGAGGAACCCAATCCGCCCGTCCGCAAAAACACCTGCTGCACCTGCCACCTGCCCTGCGCCGGCGCCTCTGCTGAGCCCCGTGCTGGGCGTCGGCCGGGGAAGTGGCGCGTCGTCCATCGTAAACGTAAAAAAGAATGTCGGCGGTAGTTGGGGGGTGGGGTGGGGGGGGGTTGTTTCTTTGACGTGTGTCAGGTGTGAGTGTGAGTGTTTGTGCCCTTGAGGTGGTGGATTTGAGGCGACATGTTTGCACTTCTTAAGCTGACAGAATTACGATCACTCACACACTAATACTAACTTCACAAATACCACAATAAATGTCTCACCAGTTAGGCTCGGCTTGGGCAAACTACGGCCCGGGTGCATATGCGGCCCACACTTTTAAATCTGGCCCGCTGAACTTGAGGAAATAATGTTAATAATAATGGAGTCATAAAATAGCTGTAGTTCATCCATTTTTTTCCGTTTAAGAGTCATTTCAATAAAGAGCTGAACACCCTGGTGGGGCTTCAAAGACACTGATTTGGTTGTAACTTTGCTTTGGTTCATTTTCACTTGACATTAAAGCAACATGTTTCCTACACATCCCATCGTATATTCTTTCTTCCTATGAGGTGAGTCAACAAAACTCTCCTCCACGTCGGCTCATATTTAACTTTCCTTTCAAAGTGTTTGACCAAAGACTCAATGACTTGAACGATGCTGAGCTCATGATCCCACTCGACTCCTCCTGAGACCTCAGTGCCTCGTGCCGTCTTGTTGTACTGTGTCAAGACATCAAGCTTTGGTGTCAGTTACCATTGACTTTGACATTCTGAAGTAGGATGGCTAGATAAAGAGTGGCTGAAGGGAAATACACTCTGATGATTGGCAACACAATGGAGTAGTAGTTGGTTGTGGGTTCAAACCCTGAGCCTGGGGCCTCTCTCTGGTGTTTGCATGTTCTCCTGGGACTGCGTGCATTCCCTCTGCGTCCTCTGGCTTCCTCCTGCACTTGAGGTGACTTCAGAACTCTGCCAGCATGGGCCAATGAAACCTACCACACAACGGGACGCTCCTTCAAGAGGAACGTGCGACATGTAGCTATAATTTTGCAGGCGTGTTGTGTTTTGTTTTTACAGTTTGATGCCCAAAGAAGATTACATGAGAACATTTTCTTTGGGAAACAGTCACAGTTGCTGTAAACAGTTATAAACATGTAGCGTTGATATTAGCAAAAACATCTGCAACCAGCAGGACACCTTTGAGGTCAGAAGCATTTAAACCAGCTGTTTTCTCGTTAGGGTTTTCGGAAAGCAACACAATGGCTGCACGAGCAACGCAATACCTGATCACACAGCAGGCTAGTGACAGTGTTCACGCAATAAAATAAAGTGTATGTAGCAGATTTTGTTGAATACTTGACTTACAATAAACTGAGTTTAATATCAGTAATATTAGAACTTCAGAGTCTCAATAATTTCATAACATTTTAAGGTTGTGTGGGGGTATGTGTGTGTGTGTGTGTGTGTGTGTGTGTGTGTGTGTGTGTGTGTGCCTGTGTGCGTGTTTCGGCAGAGAGAAGACTTCCAGTCTGTCAGCGAGCTGTCGGCTGATCAAACGCTGCTTCCTCAGAAGGTGTGAGGCTCTTAAAGCAGAAGGTGAGAGGAGGTCAAACAGAGTTGAGCTCCTCGGTGCTAAAGGTCACATTACTGCAGGACTTCCAGCTTAAAAGGTTCGTCAGCAGGGAGAAGGCGAGCTGGTCGCTGTAATTAACATCTTCCAAAGACGTCCTGACTGTAACTATGAGTCTTGGTCATTCCTGACCAAGTCCAACAGAGCCTGAGTGCTTCCATCATTACATCAAGTCTATTAATATAATTAGCCCTCTGTTTACTGCCTCCATCCCAAGCATCAGCGTTTGTTTCCTACCAAGACCGATGCTTTGTGTTACCTTCCACCTGTGGACGTGGGATTAAAACCAGGAGGCTCAAAGGCAGTTCTGGGGGCGTGGGGGTGGAAGTGACTGGCTGGGAGAGGTGAGATGCCTGCGCCATTTGTGACATCACCAAGGATTGGATTCCAGAACAGTTTGTTGTACCATTTTTCATGGACTTCGGCCAAATCTTACCTGAGATGTGCTTTCACTGTGTCCTGCTGGCTGCTATTGCAGTGTACAGTCATGTTACATTATCAAGGGCCAAGCCCTGTGACACAAAGAGGTGTGTTATAATTGTATGATTCAGTACACAGAGCAATTACGGTTTGGCTGCCACTAATTGAGATGAAACTGTGGGTTATGATCAAACTTGGTCTCTGCTGCCTCCAGCACCATGAAGCTGACATCCGTGACCCCATCCAAAACCCATTTGCGTGTCTTTTTTATGGTCTGTGTGCGTGTGCAAAGCAATTAGCTGTAAAGTTGTTGCACTGATCACAGTCTGTATTTAATCTTCACTACTTGGCAGTTGCCACACTAAATGCACCTGCATTAAAATCTTTGGCAATGGATGTGAAAGATCAAAAGTAATTGAATTTGAATGTGATCAAGACACAGTTAATTCTGTGGAATTTCTTAAAATGATTGCATTGCTAGCATTCAAACCAATGATTATGATGCTTAAACTGTGACTGAAACTGTTGTCTTACGTAGCTGCTGGTTCACTTAGTTTTCAACTCTTCACCTAAATTCTTTCCCAAGCTTTTCTCTGCCATGAATTTATTATTGGCTGTTTAGCTTGTTTACGAATGTGACTCATTAAAACTCTCACAGTCATCTTCAAATCATCTCCTAGATGCATGTTTTGTGCCTCGATGTGGGTTGTTTATCCAAATGGCCGTGTGAAAAATGCTCCACAGATAATGTAACACATTTCATCGGTTGTGTCAGGTTTCTTCACAGCATGAACTAAAATTCAATAATAATAACTAAGAGGTTTTAGTTGGTGCTGCTTTCAGAGAAAAACCTCCGCCGCCCTCATGCATCTTTCTAAACAATCTCCAGCCACCATGTCAGTGTTTTTCTCTTCTTTGCATTGTATCTGCCCCCACCTGCTGCCTGACTGACAGACCGAATGAAGACTCAGATCCGTGCAAGCCACGGGTTTGTTGGGTTTTGTCCACGACGTGCGCTTTATCGCGTTCAGATGTACACGGCTGAGGACTGTGGGGATGATGGTGGCGCGATACCTCCACCGCTGATCAAACCAAGCCCTCAGGAGGAGCACCAGGCTGGAACGCCACACTGAGATAGGGTACAATAACTTCACAATGGCAGTTGTGGGAGGAAAATGTTTTGTTCATGTCTGGGGTCAGAGGTCAGAATGGGCAAAAATCATTGGAAAATGTGAACGAAACTACTCGGAATCTTAAAAATATGTGTAGAGTTTGGACCAAATCAGCGCCACACCGGTACGGAGTGACTGAATGTGTGGGTTCGGAACGGTCAAATGCGAAACTTTTATCCACCGAGTTGTCTTTAGCTAGCTTGCCATTAACCTCCGAGTTAAAGGTGATCGATATTGAACAACAAATGGTTCATTTGCTAATTCATTTCATCTGCTAATTTGCAGATGAAAAGGAATTGTCGTGGTGGTCTTACTCTTGTAAGTCCCCGATTACTTTCTCCACCGAAATCGACAACTGAACAACCTCGCAAGGACTTTGGAAATGGCTGCACAGCACAAAGAAGGAAGTGGGAAAACTGTCGGAAATGACGTTTGGAGTGGACCAATCACAACCGTTGGGGATTCTGTTGCCTCGACGCAAATTGCATTTTTTGGGGACGTCATTTTTTGTGGGTCACGTGACGTCATGGGGGCTTGGTGGTGACGCAGAGGCCTAAACCAGGCTTTAGTCTAACCGCCTGAAATGCGGATGACGCACCCGCACTCACTCTGCCAGACAGCTCCCAGCTACTGTAAATCCCCGACCGCCACCCTGCTCTCTGAGGAGCCATGGTAAACCAATTGGTGTTTTGGTAATCAAGCGTCACACTGCGAAAACTCCCTGACTGGGAACTGGCCAGAGAATCAGTCACTCCCTTCATTTGAGTCCCATCCAGTAACTACTCCCTCACCCTGTAAACATTGATTTCATTCCAGTCGCTGGGCCGGACAAAGGGCAGTTATCCGTTCTGACAGAAAATGATCCTGCGTGGTGCCATATTGTAGTGGAGAGACCACACAGGCAAGTTGCAACAGGACCATCTAAAGTTTACTCTTTTGTCAGATAAGAGCTCCACTCTGCTCTGTTTGCATTCTTCAGGACGGGACTTGTAAACGTCTCTATGGCAGCTCTCTCGGCCCTTCGCCTGCCGAATCGCTCAGCACCGCACGCAGAAGCAGGCGGGTGACGGCGGAAGCGACTCGGGGTCGGCTTCGGCTCGGGAAACACATTAGCCTTTCTGACTGTCAACAAAAACAGTAGCGCGAGTCAACAAGGCAGAGGTCAGGGAGGGATTTGTCGAGATTCCAGCGCCGTGTTGGAGAGGCCAACTGATCCCATGCGTGAGCGGGCGACTCCGACACGCTGCTAGCAGTGAGTGAGTCATCGGCGCTTTCGATTTTAATTGTACGTTTGGTTCTGTTTGTACACGAGAGCGTAATATTTGGCAGATATGTTGGAGGAAGCGCAGGAGATTTACAGCCTAGCTGAAGGAAGTGAGACACAAACTTCTTTGTGAAGGACAAAAGAGGCAACGCAACCATAAATCTACTGGATTCACCAGAACAATTCTGCAAATCTGAACCTCCCCACACCAAAAAAAGGGATCTGGCGGCAGCAGAGTTGAAAGTATTGCTGTTCAGTCTCCTTACGAAGTTGCTTGCGAGTAAAGTTGGGTGAAGTTGTCTGGAAGATGCATTTATTGCGTATTTCAGAGGAAATAAATAGAATATCTGACAATCCGAGCAGATGACTTGCAGCTGTTGCTGTATTAGGACGTCTATAGCCTGTGTTCTTGATCTTCTCATTTTATCTCCGTAAATGACTTTGAATTGCCCTTGTGTACAGAACGTTCCATACAAATAAAGTTGCTTTGCCTTTACCTTACGTTGTGTCTTTTCTGTGACATTCAAAATGAGAGTGAAGCCAGAGAAAATCCAATGTTGAAGCACTACCACTACGACGTTTTCCAGCCAGGTGATGAGTCTTCAGAGAAGCCTTCATTAGACGGCTGGGGCTTTTTCAAAAGCAGATGACGGGAAGAAGAAAGAGTAAACAACCCATTTTGAGATGGATCCAAATGAAAGTAAGAAGGCAATTGTGGCATTAAAATGAAGCAATGAAAAGCGAAAGGCAGCACCCCTGTGCAAGCAGGCACACGCCGTGCTCAGCTGCAGGTGCTGAGTCGCGACTACGTGCAAGTCCTGATATTTCTCGTCCAGCCAAATCCCAAAATGAAAGACTCACAAGGCTGATCGCATCCATCAGCGACTGATTAGAATGTCTACGCAATGGAAGATGTGCAGGTAGTAAATGCAACAGACGGTGAGATCATCGATTAATAGCCAACAAATATCACAAAGCGGCAATAAATAACGCTCGCTGATGTTTCCCAACAGTGCTGGAATGCTGCCTGTGTGACGTCGTGCGGGGCTTTTAAAGCGCCGTCATATCTGTGCTGCAGGACACATCAGATTAGCATGAGGGACTTGGGCAGAACTCGCTTGTTTAGTCTCTGTTCCGCATTAGAGGCCCCAGCAATGTGAGATGGGACTTTTATCTCCTACTGTATTTCTTAATCCCTCCAACATATTTCTTCCAAGTATGAAAACAGAGCATTTTTTTTTTAAGTGCCAGTCCTTCATGGACACTCCTCGCATTTCTTTGAACACAACCGTTGTACAAAAGGCACATTCCTACTTCTGATTCACTCGCGTCAATTTGAGAACAAGGTTTTTTTGTTTGGTTCTTTGTGGGACTGCCGCACTGCGTTAAGGCAAGTCTGTCCTACAGAGCCAGGTTTGCTCCAGAAATGACACGGTGGGGAGAAACCTCACAGAGCCACGTAGCCATTTGTCAAACAGTTAGATTAGCAGATGATTTACTTTGCCTTTCTAGAAGCTCTCTCTCAAAGCCAGGTCATATCTGCTGTGTTCACAGTGTGCAGCACATTTGGCAAGTGTTTGGTTCAACCGGAAGCCTGTGAATGATAAAATAGACGTCATGTGGTCAGACCTCTTCTTCCTCTCCTTCTGGAATTCTTCCTGTAGTTCTATGCTATAAATTGTCCTTCATTTAGACATTGTATATTACATATATTAGTACAGCCAACTGGCTGTATTGATACAGCCAGTACATACAGATTAATACATATATGTGTGTGTGTGTGTGTGTGTGTGTGTGTGTGTGTGTGTGTGTGTGTGTGTGTATGTGTATGCAGATGTATACATACACATACGTATATAAATTGTTTTATTTTAAAATTTCCTCAAATCATAAAAACAGGTGCAAATTGCAAATAGTGGATCTGTATTTCTTTGATGATCCTTTACGTATAAAAATTTCTGACACATTTCTGACAAGGTGTAACAGACAACTGAATGAACTCCTGTGGACTGAAATATTTCATTCATTCATTCATTCATTCAGTCATTCATTCAGTTTTTGAATTAATATTATAAACAAAAGCACATGTTAAGTTGTGTATCATCAGCATAATTGAAGAGGAGTGGGCCTAGAGGTGAACCCTGAGGAACTTCAGAAACCTCAAAAATAAATTGTCCCGTAACATAAAAGGGCAACTATTAGACAGTCTTCAAGGCCTGGACTGAGGCAGAATAATCATAATGAGGAGCTTCTGATTGTCGGTGAGCAACTACAGCAGAACAGTTTCAACCATGTGGTTCAATCTAAAACCAGATTGGTATCTGTCAAATAAATTACTATCAGTGGAGCAGCGGATCATACAACTGTACAGCCAAATTAGGGATTCTCCCTAGAACTGGAAGCTTTGATTTTGAACAATAATTTTCAAAAGCCACTGGATCTACATGACTCTTTTTTTAAAAACATAATTTTTACAATTATGTATATAAAGCATGAGGGGGGATTCCAAAATGTAGGATTGTTTTAACAATGTCAAGAACACGCATAGACACCCAGACACACAACAGCTGAAATAACAAACGTCAGCTCATTGATTGGAGTCAGAGCCGACTTGAACACTGCAGTGGTTGGATGAAAGGGACTGAAGGGAAGCAGATGTGATGAAGGTAACACAGCACTCATGTTGTAGGACTACAGAAATACATAATAAGACAATAACACACTACCCCTTGACTGAGGTCTGAGTCTGACCTAAACAATGCGTAGCACAAAGTGAATTTCTTTCAGGCGTTGGCTCACATTAAAAACCCTTCCAGCTAACTGAGCAAACGGCTACTTGCAGCTTCTGACAAGTGACAAATTCAAAGCAGCAAAGTCGTGCTGAGTTGTAACTGCTGACATTAAACTGGCTTCCATGTCTCTTTCCCTTCTGTTTGTTGTACATATGGTCACGAAATTCCAGCGTTAACACTGTCAGTTTGCTGTGATCTGCTGCCATGCAAAACAACTTCAATTAGAAGGGGCCGCTGATTCTGTACTCGGGACCCATCCAGTATTTGATGCCGTTAACGAACATCCTTACATTCCTGGTTTATCTGTAAGAACTCGTCTTTATCTGCGCTGATAAGAGCAGCTGTAAAGGAGACGGAGCGCGTTTCAAACGCCAGAGACATTTGTATCCGTGTGCGGAGGCGTGCCATTTGCCCATAAGCACACAAGTATGCGCAAATGATAAAATGTGCGAGCGCGTGTGTCTGCACCTGCTTCCCTGGGAGGAAACATCTGCTGCAGGGTATCAGGGACCACCTGTCAGACTCCGTCTTGCAGCCCGCTGACTGACCAGCTCTCTGAACTGATCCACTGTCTGCGCCGACTTAAACTGCAGCGGGAAGACCAGCGCGGAGAGAAACAGCTGTCTTATTAGACCGTCCCACCATATGCCATCTGACACAGAGCGGCCGCGACCTGTTTGAACCAATGAATGCATGGTGTGTGAAATGTGGCAGAACCAGGAAATCTTCCCTTCATGCTGGACGGCAAAGATTGGCAGGGTTTTCACGCGCGCTGACAGATTTAGAATTGAAATTAAAAGGGATCGGCGCCCAGTGCCAAAGACAATCCAACTCTGGCCAAACTGGCACACATGGACATTTTTTCAAGCTTATAAATGTAGCTGGAGCGCCAGCAGTAAGGGCACCGTCAGGAGCAGCTCGAGGCTTGCAGATAGAAAAGAGCCTTCAACTTTCAGATAGCTTTCCCACTCTGCAGGATATTGAGCAGGACTTTATTAATGTATCAATAATAAATGCATTGCCCAAAAAGAGAATGATCGGGTATTTTTCCTTAGCCCATGTAAAAGAACCGCTAAAAAAAAAAAATCCTATTGAATGGCACCCTCTCAAATCTGTTTTACTCTCAGGACAAACACCTTTGTCAAAGACTTGCTTTGGAAAGTTTGATTTTGCCTGTTTTGATTTGTCAAATCATATCAAAATATCCCCCACAGCTGAGACACCAAAGATTTTTATCATTCTACCAATTATTAGTCAAGAGGAGCAAGTGAAACTATGACCAATTTCCTGATTTGACTTTTTGCAATGTTCCCTGCAACCCAAAGGAGGCTCTTCTCTCTCTGGCTATACAATTTTCAATAAAGTATCTATCTATCTATCTATCTATCTATCTATCTATCTATCTATCTATCTATCTATCTATCAATTTAGGTTAGAGCCATAATCCATCCACAATGTTCAGATCAAATTGGGAGTATCATGGCGATGAGCCGCATTCTGCGAGACTAAATTTTTCTCTAGAAGTGCCTGCCAAGAGCAGTTCCAGCTGTCTGTCAGTCCTCGGGGGGAACTACAGGCGATTGCCCAACACAATGACGAATCCAACTCTGTGTCTTCTTAAAACAGACGGAGGAGTTGCAGTGATTACTTTGGAGATGAGCTCACCTGTAAAAACTGAGACCTGGCCAAGAAGTCTGTTTGAAGTCATTAATTGCAGAGTCTCCATCCCAAGCATCTATCTATCTATCTATCTATCTATCTATCTATCTATCTATTTTTCTGCATGCCGGATTTTTACACAACAGCGTGCTGGATAAAACGTGAGGTCCTGGTGCTGCTGCTATCAGTGGGTACCGCCATGCTTTCAGTAGAGGGCGCTAGAAGCCGCATTTCGCGCCTCTGAGCGCGGCTCAGACGGCGAGGAGCTGTTCAGGTGTCCGTCACTGAACACAACGTGGAAGCGCTGTCATGCAATACAACCCCGTCGACCGAATGTTGAAACCTTAAAACTCTGACACGACCAAGTGACATAAAACTCGCTGACGGTGATTTAGCAAAGTAGCAACAAACTTTTATTAAAAAAAAAAAAAAAAAAAAAAAAAAAAGATACAATCACACAGGTCCCTGCCTCAGCAATAAATAAATAAATAAATAAATAAATAAATAAATAAATAAATAAATAAATAAATAAATAAATAAGTGCGGGTTCCAGCGTGAGAGAACTCGCTAAAACTCATTTGCGGTTCGCCTCTGGCGCTTGTTCCCGCCCTCCTTGCCCGTGATTGGCTCTTTCGCGGAAACAGTTCCACCCAGGCGGCCCCTGATTGGCCCGCAGCCTTGCCGGTCAGAGGGATCGCCCGGCTGAGGATTTGGGCAGCGAGAGACGCGCCGCTGCTGCCCAGCTCTGCCGTTTTCATGCACCGAGCGGCAGAGGGAAGCGGAGTGTTCGCGTTTTTTCGTTAGTAGTTGATAGCAGCGGCGGCGGCGCTGCTGCTGGTTGGTGCTGCTGTTGGTGGTTACTGGTGGCTGCTGGTTGCTGCTGGTTGCTGCTGGTTGGTGCGCTCTTCTGCCTCCCAGAGAGGCTGTGGCATCCCGGGGAGCAGGCGCGCCGTGCGTGCCTCGGACACCAGCAGCGGACGGACAAGAGGGGGAATACCGATCTCTTCTTCTCCCTTTCTTTCACATTTTGACTGATTGAGACTCTACACATTTTTTATTTTTTTATTTTTTGAATTTCACTGATGGTAACCAACACTGCGCAGCCGGAGACATGTGGAATTATCTGGGGAAAGTGCAGCGCTTCTCACTAGTGTTGCTCCTCCTGACGCTGCAGGCTGAGGTGAGGCAACTTGGTCCCCGCTGCGTCTCTGGGGGAGAAGCAGGCAGTTTGATGGTCCCGATGGTGACTCAGTGACCAATCTGTTAAAAAAAAAAAAAAAAAAGAAGAAGAAGAAGAAGAAAAAGTTTGGGGTTTCGGAAGCGGGGGGGGTTGAATTCCGACCTAATTGGAATAAACTGGCTTGACATTTGAATCATGTGATGCCGGAATTCCCGAATTTGCGCGCATTTCGGGGATAAATTGAGTTTTTCCGGCCTGGCGTGGGAAAAAAAAACGTTGTTTATGACACGGTGCATTGCTCTGCTTTTGCTTCTGCCATCTAAAGTGAAGTTATTAGGGAGTTGTGTGTCTGTGTGTGTTTTTTTTTTGTTTTTTTTTGCCATTCATCCTTCAAGTGCCACCGCGTTCAAAGCGCGTCAGCTGGCGCTTTCCATCGGCTCTCGGAAACTGCGTTACGCAGAACAACTCCGGAGAAATACTTTCCTGCGGGTGAACGCTAGAGTGGCATCTTTTATAATTGAGCGCAGGTGTTGCTTTTTGGGGGAATTGGACTGACTCATTATTTTTAAACGCGCAGTTTATTTTACCCCTTGAAGCGACTTCGTGCCAAAATCGCGCTGTGGTGCTGCAGACTGACTGCTAGACTGCAACTAATAACATAAAATTAAAAAATTAAAAACCTCGACGTCAAAAAAAAAAAAAAAATCGTTTTTAACGCTAATTGCGTTGCGTCGCCCACCGGACCGCGCACATTACAGAGGCGCTGAAATCCCCGCAAGGCGCGCGCCCAGCACCGCTCACCGTCCCTGTGTCTCCCCTCCAACCCTGCAGGTGTGTCAGTCCACCGGTTACTTCGAGCTGCAGCTGATCTCGGTGGACAACCCCGGGGGGCAGCTCCTCAACGGCGACTGCTGCGACGCGGAGAAGAGCGCGGCGGAAGGCCACTGCGGCTCGGACGAGTGCGACACCTACTTGCGAGTGTGCTTGAAGGAATACCAGACCGAGGTCATGACGACCGGACCGTGCACGTACGGCTCGGAAACTACCAAGGTTCTCGGTGGAAATACTTTTCACTTTAAGGGAGGCCAGAAGAGCGGATCGAACCGCAACAACGAGGCCGGGAAGATCGTCATCCCCTTCCAGTTCGCCTGGCCGGTAAGTCGATGGATCAGTCGATCAGTCAATGAATCGATCAACCAACAAATCCATCAAGTTGTATTTATAGTGGTCATTCAATGAAATGTGAAGGGAGAATTGAAGCGCATTGCTTGAGTGAGAACCTGTGGTTGTCCAGACCTGGACTCTGGAGGTGTGGAGCTGCCTAGACCAGTTGGGTATAAGTGTACCTAAAATATCAAACATTTTAATTAGACTTATGTATTGTGGAGACTGTTATGGTTGCTGTTCAAGATCTGCCGTGAATTGGAGTCCTGAGTGCTGAACTCAGCTGGTGAGGTGGAGACTTGAGTCTCTCAGGTCTTTGGCTTCTCCGCCTCCAGAGGTCTTGCCTGCCTGCTGGGGAGACCCAGACTGCTGCAGTGTATCTTTGGCATGCTTTTGAGTGCAGTACGGTCGCAATAGGTGATGAAGGAGTTCAGGTAGAGAAGATAACAGTGACAGAAGCTCCTCAGGAACTCTCTCCCTCAGCGGGTTGGAGGCCTCCAGCAGCTCAACAGACAGCCAGTTGTTCCCAACTCTTCCAAAGTGCGTCAAAGCGTCTCAAGGGTGAGGTGGAAGTTTGCCAGTTTGTGATTAAATGCCACTGAATTTGCTGCTGGGATGGAAAAAAAACCAACAAACAAAACACTTTTCTCACGTGTGCAAAGTGGAATTTTGCCCCCCCCCCCAACAGATATCAGCCTATCTCTTCACATTCCTCCCAGTGAACGCTTTTGGATGAACATCTGTGCGTTTCTCACTGAGCCAAAGCCCTGAGTGCACGCAACCTTCCCTCTGTAACGCACAAGCAACGTGTGCGCGTTAGGATGTGTTTGAAAATGAGGGTGGTGGTGGTGGTGTAGCAGGGAGTGGTGGGGGTGGGGTGCAGGATGGTGTGGCCGGGGGGGGGGTGTTAGGGTGTGATTCATGCCAGGGCTGAGTACAGAGAAGCATGTATCTCGTGCTGAGCAGCCAATGAAAAGCCAACTCCACGTTGTGGGCAAACGGGAAGAGAGCGGCAGCAGACGTCACGAGTTCGATTCCCACAACAGCTGAGCGCGCTGTCAAAATAAGAGTCGCCGAAAACAAAACCGTACGAGCGCTGCATGACATGAAGGATAAAAATGCACCCAAACAAAAGCATTGAATGCATGCAAAGAACATTTGTGATCATTTTGGTCGTAGTTAGCAATTTTAATTAAGTCAAGTGCATCTTTTTTTTTTTTTTTTTCAAAGTACAGCGTTGATTGAGAGCCTGAGCGATGGGGAAATCTTCAGCGTCATTGTGAACAGAAACGCTGCTGTCGCTGCAGCAACATGTTCATCTGAGTGCTTGACAACAGACATTAGTCAGTGATAATAATTTGTCAGTGTAATTTTTGGCCGAGCGCCAATTTAAAGTCGAGGTTTTTTTTTTACTCTAAGCTTTTTTTTTTCCTGTTACGCTGTGTTTCAATGCGCCTGGCTTATTGTTTAAAGTAGCTGTTTGAACTTGATGCCAAATTCTGACTTTTAACCCTTTAATATATAATTTGGCTTTTTTTGGGGGGGAAATTCTTCTTATCATTATTTTTAGACGTTTAGCATCAAGTGCCAGTATTAATCAGCGCCGTCTCCTTTCAGTGGCCCACGGCTGCCGAGAGCTCTGTGTGTTTGTGACATGTGTGTTACATATCGGACATATCGGGTGCTTTGTGGCTACGTGACCTCCCCATTCATCACTCCCCATGGTCAGCTGTCAGCAGGGGGCGGTGGGGGTAGCTGAGGGGTGGAAGTAGTAGGCTGGGGCCCCGCAGGCGGATACCATTACCACTAAGTTGTGTGTGACACAGGCGGTGGGTATCGGTGTCACTGGCCACTCAAAGCGGCTGAAGCTCCTCCGTGCTCACTCTGGGCACCGGGGGATGCCTTTACCTCGCCGCCTCTCAGGTTCACGCTCTATCTGCTATTGGGTCATTGTCTCGGGCCGGCGTGTGCGGGGGGTCAGTATTTTCCACTATCGGCCCGCCCGGGAGGCTTGGAGGTGAGTGCGTGTTTGTGTGCGAGGAAGCCAAGGGTCACAACAAGCGGGAGGCTATCAGCTGATCGGCAGCCTCTGTCGGACTGCAGGCTGTCGGGGGCCGTCCAAGCAAAGCGTCTTCGCCCCCTTTCGTGTTTTCAAAGGCGTGGCTGTGACGTCTTGATCGGGGTATTGGTGCTCGCTTTGCGCCTCGTTAACCTGTGGGAAGGCACTCAGCGAGGCAGTGATGTAGGACTGTGTAACTCCGGTCGCCTGCCCAGAACCCTCCAGCTAAACAGACAACTTGCTTCGTAGCTTCTGACTTCACACACTGACATTCCAGATGGACTCCTGGAAAAGGGAACTCCTCATTGAACTCCTGGCAGTCCCACAGAGTGAAGCAGCGACGTGGCAGCAGCATCTTCCTTTTTGTGTACTCGCTAGCAGTCAACAGTCTGGACACACCTGTTTCTTCTTTATCTTGACTACCTTCTATGCTGTTGATACACATTGAAGACATCAAATATATGAGCAAGCTATGTGGATTAATGTGGCAAAAGAGAAAAAAAATGTTCAATACCTAAATATGTTATGTTTTGTATATTATATATGAAGAGTGGTGATTCTAGATCATCTAAAATATAAAACTTTTTAGTTATTACACACTTTTTTCGTTTTAATACATTTTCCATATGTGTTCATTCATAGTATTGAGGCCTTGAGTGACAATCTACAACTTAAATAGTCATGAAAGTGAAAGAAAAACCAATAAATCAGTAGTATGTGTAACCTTTGACTGGTAGTGTATAATTATAATTTCAGGGAAAAGTTGCCTTTTATTACAACTTTTCCTTTCCATACCATCAGATGACTGCCTCCTCTGATATTTAATCACATGTATGTTTTATTTTTAAGAACGGAATTGATTTGGCTGCTCAGTGCAACTATATTTGTCTCCAGTTGCTGGTGACCGCTAAAAATCTTGATGCCTTAGTATTTCAGATATTTCATATTACTGAGAGTACTCTGTCCAAGGCTAGTTGTGCCCCGAATAGTCAAGAGGAAAAAGGACTTTGAGCCAACATTTTTTAGCTATACTCCAGGAACCAGGGACCTTGTCATGAGGTTGCCGGGCCGGCACCGTGGGACAGCCCATGTCTGGCAGCGCGAGGTCAGCCCTCGCCACCCTGCCACCGCAGGCCGCGCCAGCGCTCGCCGCTCCGCAGCGTGTGGTTTGACAGTCGCTAACCCGGCGTGTTTGTCCCGTAGCCTCTGGTGCTGCTGCTATAGTGGACTCCTTTTCGCTCGGCGCCAGTATCTGGGCCACTGGTCCTGACATGAATCAGAATATGAAAAAAAAAATATATAAAAAAATAAAATGAGGGTCATTGTTCAGGCCTCTTGGAGGCAATCATCCCCCATCCCTCCTTCATGTGAAGCCCTCGGGGCTCGGTCTTTAGTGGCATCTTTTTTCATGAAAGGGGTTGGTGGGTGGGTGGGTGGGGTGGAGAGGCACGCACTGATAGAAGGGCGGGAAGCATAGCAAAAAAAAAAAAAAAAAAAAAAGAAGCTCCCACCCCGCTTCCTTGTGAGGTCACGAGGGAGATGTATTTTTGGAAGCACAAACTTTGAGTGTCGCTTTTTTTGCTCATACTGGTGACTGAAACCAAAAACAAGCGTCTCGTCCGTCTCCGTCGTCTTCCTCTGTGTCTCCCTCTGTACTTATGGGGGTATTTTTAGAGCTGCTGTCCTCCCCTCACCCCTCGCTGAGTGAAGGAGGAATCCAGGGTGGGTACTCCTCCGACTTCCCCCGGCTCCTGACTGGAGCGGCACAGCAGCCCAGCTGCTGTTTGGAGAAGGACTCTGGAAGGAGATTTGTGTTTTTGGGGAAAAGCAGTGTGATAGCGAGCAGCTACCTCTGCTGCCTCGTCCCTGTTGCTCAGTTCCTCCTTAGTCGTCGTAGAAAAACAGAGTGCGAGGACGTTGGCAGAGGTGGGAAGGAGCCAAGCACGAATACTTTGTCACTGTACTTGATACTAGATTTTTCACATATCTGCACTTTTCTTGAGTGTTTTCTTCTTCCGGCAACTTTTTACTTTTACTTCCCACACTTGTGCCCAAATGTACTGTATGTGCTTTCTACTTCTTACCTTGGAAAAACATGCTCGTTACTTTTGTGTTTAAAAGTTACAAATTCTGTTCAAAGTAATTCACTTATTGTTATTTATCTTGGTTGCTCAGTTTTCAGTACAGCGGGAAATAAAAATGTAGGAAACAACATTGGTTATTGTTATCAAAAGTGTAAACATCCAAAGATGTCTGACTGGTCATCACCGTTACTGATGACAGTCTGGTTTTACTGCAGTTATAAAGAAAACCAACTATAGTATTGAATGTAGTATTAAGCTGTTAAAAATGACCCAGATGCTTATGCAGGACCTCTGACCTCTGACCTCAGTCCAGACTATTCGGTCACAGCTTTTTAATTGTTGCAAAATTATGATCAAATGTATCGGTTATTAATAATAAATATGTTGCTCATGATAGAGCTGTTAGTGATTAGTCACCATGATTATGATGATGTATTTATGTGTGTTTCCTAATCATGACTACGTCAGAATCAGAACCACCGTGTGTTTTAGGTTGCCAGTATATGAAACCACACAGCTTGCAAATGCTGCTGCTAACGATTCTTGATGTTGCGGAGGATAATGTTTTTCTTTCTCTTTGGCGCTGCGACTCACATCAGTTCCAACTCAGTCCGTCCCATTCAGCGTGCATACCAAATCCCCTTTCCCAAAGGAATTTTCCCACGCTAGCGTTGCCTCAGCGTCAGCTGACGCTCTCCCGAGGCGAACAAATGTGCGATTAGCTGCTCAGTCGGTCCTGCTGATCGATTGCGGATGCCGCCGCCAGATTTTTTGATTCCGTGTGTGACTGATGTGTCTACACAGCAGCAGCTCTGAGCGCTGGTGTTGATCGCGCTGCGCAGACGCTGATTTTTATCGCACCAATGGAACAAGCGCGGCTCCTCGTCATGAGATAATCCCACAAGTGTTTGTGCCTGAGATAGGAGGCGGAGAGCTGAGATGAGCATCCGTGCGTCTGGCAAAGTGTTTTAGCTGTCAAGAACATTGTTGTTCAAAGCACCATTAGCTTCGCTAATTATTTTTTTTGCAACCTTGTCAGAAGATTTATGGGACTTTTGCAGTAGCCTTATAAAATACTCCTTATACTTCACATTCTGGGTAACTCAGTAATGAGAACCAACTGAAATACTGTAAAAACAAAATGGGTAAATTGTTACTCTCATCAAGCCAGCCGTGTGTGTGTGAGAGAGAGTTTTCGTACAGGTTTCAGTGATTTCCTGGGCCTCTCGTTCAGACTTGTTTTATGGGGACTGCCTCTTAAGATTTGTAATTTTTTATATGGTGTCTGAATATTTCTGGGGGGGTCAAACACTTGCTTAAAGTTTGCGAGTGGTTCAATAATCCAGGTTAGGTTTTAGATAAGGCCGGTCAATGTCCTTTAAAAGAGTGTAAACAAGACTGTGTGTGTGTGTACTGACCAGTTTGTGTAAGGGTGGTGCATATATATCATAGTGCTTCATAGTGCATACTGGGGCTGTGTGTTGAAGGGACCCAGCGGTAATGAAATATGTATGCTGAGCACTGAGGTGAGCCGTGGTGATTAAAGCCTCTCACAGCTTTATTTCCCACCTGACTGGCAGCAGTTGCTCACAGGACTAATGGAGCTCAGCTGGACCTCACGGAGAGACGCAGGAGCTCCAGCAGAAATAACGGGAGGGGTGGGAAACTGGGTTTTAAGACCAAACCCTGCTCGACATATTTGTTTATCCGCTCACATCTCCTGTTTGTCTTTCCTCTCTTCTGAGGAAAAGCTACATAGTTTATGTGTTAGTAATGTAGCTCCTGTGTCCCAGTCGTGCTCTCCTGTTATGCTAGCTGAGAGGGCGTGGTCCTGTCCGTTCTTTGGTTTGTTTCATCTCAAAGAGTTCAGGATTCTGCAAGATTTGTGTTTGAAACTCATGCAAATTGCTCAAAATGGGATCCACAAATTCTGAAGACGTGTAAGTCCGCTTAGTTGTAATGTAATTGTCCAGTGTGTCATCTGGAAATAGCACCATGGGGCTGATTTACTAAGATCCGAAATAAGGGGCGCTAAACTGCATGCGCACGCTTATAGACTGCCCCCCGTCTTGTTGGTTTGCGTGTTGCGGGTGATTTACTAAGATTGCATGCATAATTGCCAGCATGCACAAAAGTGGTGGAGACCACCCCATTTAAATGAGGACTTTGCGCCCACTCCCGCTTTCTGCCAGAGAGACACTGGGGCAGCAAGTGAAACATGGTTGCAACCACACAACTGTTACCAGGACTGTACAGTGCCACAGGAGGTGAAAGCTGTTGCCCACCAACACACACACTTTCACAAACTGCTGTTTGTTTGTCAGTGTTATTCCTTTAAAAAAGAAAAGAAAAAAAAAAGAAATGCTTTCTCCATCCAACTAGCAAAGGGCTTTTCTACAAGTGGCTCTGACTCAGACTGCTTATGTCTGCAACCGGCAAATCCGTGCAAATCAGTCGCGACCCTCATTGCGCCCCCCAGTAGATCAACTTTGTCATTAATTAGCATGTGTAAAGTTTTTCCGCAAAACAAACCATCGGTAAATCAGGCCCAATGTCTCAATATCTGGCGCAGTTGTAGTTTCTTCCACAAATGTCCAAGTTTACTTGGACTTTTACAGAATATTAGACTTGCACACAATGTGGAAAATAGAGCATCATCCATTAAACGGCTGAAAGCATACACTGACTCATCATTGGCTCTTCTTTGCCAAAGAATGCAGATGTGTTTGGAAACCGTGCCTCACCTTTTAGCGCTCAGCATTGCTCTGGATGCTGGGCAACATGCAGGCCACGCAGCCTGTTCTAACCTTCAGAGGAATTCACATCTGATGCCAAGATGTTCCGACGGCGGCCTCAAAGATCCAGCTACAACTCTCGTGATAGGCCTGCATCCCTCTGACACTCTGACACGATAAGACGCAACACGTGCACATGGCCTGAGTGAGGCAAATAATGTCATAGTATCAAGGCTGATTCTTGCTTAATCGCACAGAACAGGTCCTTTGTGATCATCACCGCTTGATCTGCAGAAAGTAAGCCTGCAGGCAGGAGGCAGGGTTGCATCAAGAGTGCAATTCTACTTTATGCTGTTCCATGTGTGGGGGTGGGGAAGTGGGGGAGCGTGGAGGTGTTTGGCTGAACATCTCCTCCTTACTTCTGGCTTCCATGACAACTTCAGCAAAGTTATCCGTCTAACAGAAAGCCGACACACATTGCCGTGAGTCAGACTCCCCAACTCTTTAGGTCACACACAACCTCACAAATTGGAATTTATTTGCATGTCCTTTGCATTGGAATCACCGAATGTTCGTTTAGCGAAAGTCGAGCCTTTCTAAAACTCCTTCCACCAAAGGAACGCTGGTTTAGTCCTGCATGTGAAGTCTGCATGCACCCAACGCATCTCGTCCTCTCATCGCTCCAGAGCTCTACTAGCCGGACGTGTCTGCGTCTCGGTGATAAAAAGCCCGGCCTGGGGGTTTCCCCCCGTGGCGCGAATATCATGTTCCCACCAACCAGGGCTGCCTGAAAGTCGCTGTCGCCGCACCTTGGCTTTGGTGCCGAGGTATTGCGATATCACGGCGGGGTGAAGGAGGTGGGGACAGAGGGCTCGGAGAGAGAGGGTCAGAAATGGAGCAAAGTGTTGGGGGCGGCGGGGATTCAAGGACGTTTATCATGCTGCTCTCTGGAGCGACACCTGCTAGACCAGGTGTTGGCGCCTGGTTCTGGTGTTTGCTTCTCACTCACACTCAAGTCTCAGTTTAGAGATGCCCACTGCTGGAAAGCGAGGCAAATCTCGTCTTGCTTTCATCTATGGAATGATATTTAACATAAGTGTCCAAGTTCCCTGGTTTTGGATTTGTATGCTTTAACAAACTGCAAAGCAAATTGGTTGTAAAGGCAGAGAAAACTTTTGTGCATTTGCATGACGATAAACTGGTTTGTTCTTTGTCACTTTGGCGTTGAAATTGATTGGTTTGCTCCCTTCATGTTGGGCCCGAACATTGTTTAGGTAGCTGGCACGGCATCGATTTAGAGAATCGGCCAACATCATGTGCTTTAGTATAGGGATCTGAACTGTCAATATCAGAGATATGTTCTATTATCTCCCTGTGTCTGAAGAAGAGTTCAAAAGTTCAATGCGAACAAACGCAGAGGCAAATGAAGCCCAGCCGGTATCGTCCAACGTTACACCTGCACAACTACTGTATGTGTCTGTTGAAATGAACTGTGATCCCACTGCTTTGCGTCCATTTGACTGCATTTAGTCAGACATGCTGTGAACATCGTGTCCTGCTCGGTGGACGTGTGAGGATAAACCTAAAACCCGATCACTCGGATCACATGACTCGCCAATGTCTGATATGGCGCTCGACGTGGCGGCAAATGCGAAAGACTTGTGTGGAATCCAACAGCTCGGGCCAAGACTGAATCCTATAGGCATCCAACCTGTGCTGCACTTTAGCTCCTATGCCTTCTGATCCTCAGCCAAAATGCCTCAGTATTCACTTTGGGGGTGCAGGCAAGTTTTACTCCCTAGCACGCTAATCGGCCCCGCATGTAGTCCACTAATTCTAATGGCACGCTCTCCCTGTCTGAATACAGAGTTTGTCAACGGCCACCGGACTGCCCTCGCATTCTTATCCTTCTGCTCACGAGATGTTTCTCAAAACTAAAATCAATCCGAGGCCTCAGGGAGCCACTGTATGGACTTGTACGGTCATGGCCAGTGTGAATGCGTCTCTCCACTCACACTCCGGGCTCTCTACTTCCACTTCACTCTGTTTACAGCTTGTTATCCAATCAGCAGCTTTAGTCAAGCTCTTGAACCGGTCACGGACACAGTTCCAGTATCGCCGCTGCCAAACGCGCCTGACGTTCCACTGCCAGACAACTGGGGGACAAACAGAGGATTTTGAAAAGATTGAAGGGTGGTATTCCCATAATTCGAGTTACACAATTTGAATGTCACATAGGTCTTCTGTCTTTACTTTAATCAAATTTAGCCCTCTGTTTACTGCCTGCAGGAGAAATGCTTGAAATGCTGAGACAGGTGGTCTGTGGCCTTCTGCATCTTTTTCAAGCGCAATGGGACCGCAGGAAATGAACACCTGGCTGGGGGTGTTAACACTAACCTGGGAGAGACATCAGTGCCCTTTGTGACATCATGTGGGGAATTTCCGCAGTTTTGTGCATTAGCACACAATTTCTGAAAAGGAGACGAATCAGAATTAGTAAACGGTGGATATTTCTCATCTCCTGGAAGCTTCTTGACAATATTGTTAAAATCTTAGTGAGCATTTTTCTTTGATATGGAACCTACAGAATTAAGAGGTTCTATAATGAAGAAGTGCTTTTTGAGCTCTTTAAGGTGTCTTTGACTGGCAACTAAGACGCCAAATACGAAAAGTGATGACTCGCACATTTCTGTGTGAGTATTTTCCAAATGGCTGAAACGAGGTGTTTGGATTTTGCTCAGAACTCAAGCTGATTATCATAGTGATTCCTCCCCAGTGCGGATGGAGCCAAAACAGAACTGACAGTCTTTTGACCAAACAAACCTTGTTTATTGTTGACAATGGACAATCAAAATGAATTGATTCAATCTAGAAATGGCCAGAAATGAAAGCCCTGTAGTTTAGTTGGACCAAGTTGATTTGCAAGGCTCATCGTGGCTTTGCGTTCTGTTTTCTCGTCGGGCTAATATGATAAATGTCTGTGTTTTGTCTACCCTCTATGTAGCCTTCCTTTTCCTATCTTCTGTTGCCTCCTTGCCGTCCCATAAACCATGGAGAGTCCATGCATGAGAGCACGCTGGCTTTTGTTCAGCAGCGACCACCGTGAGGCGCCGCATTCGCCAAACAAAGAGCCTCCTCTCTCTTATCAAGTCAGAGATTTGCGTGCAGGCAGATGAGCGATAAGTAACAACAACATCTTCGCCTCCGCCGTCTCGTGGCTGTAGCTCATGCTAAAGTTGTAAGTTGTAAATGAACTTGGGGGCCGAGTGTCTGGCAGTGGGAGCCAGCGGAGAGTAAACACAGGCACATTTCCAGCAGCAGCGTCTGATTTCAGCAGGCCAAAGAGGAGGCCGTAGACCAGCGAACAATGTTTATGCCTTTTTTTTGGGGGGGGTTGTTGCTCCATCTCCATGCGCCCCGACCCGGCACACGCTCAGCCATTGTTTGATGTCTCCACCGTCTTATTTTGATAAAGAACAAACAAAATTTGTGGAAGCAGTAAAACAACGCGCGTGGTGCACTCCCTTCTGTTGAATGAATCAGGCAGAAACGTTTGGTTTGCGGCGTCCCGCGCCAGTATCTTTCTCCATATTTAGGCCTGAAAAGTGAATCACAGGACCGGCTAATGGATTTAAGGCGGCGTTCGCCCCCCCTTCCCCCTCCCCACCCTCTTCGGATTCCATCACTTGAGGAACAGGCACAATCCGGAGCGACAGAAATAGCTTTTCACGCGTTTGGTGTGGGAAAAGTGAATTGGGTCATTTTTTCCATTCTGCAGCTCTCCATAAAGACCTGATTAGATTAGCTTTGATTAGATTTGCTGTCTGAGCGAGGCCTCCTGAGGGGGCGAGCTGGTACGCCGAGGCCTCCTTAGGGAGAAGAGGTGGTGCTGGGTGGGGGCCGGTGGGCTCCTTCTGTTAATAATGTGCTAAATTAACCATCCCAGCTCCTCTCTGCCGCCGAGGGCGACATGTTTTATTCATGTCAATAGACTAACAGGTGTGACTTGACAGGTGTTGCTTTTTTTTTTTTCTTCTCATTTCTGCCTCTGATCACAACTCCAGAAAAGTTGTTAATTGGGTCTCGGGCTTTTTCAAAAAACCTGAACCTGCTGCTGCTGTAAATTAGTAGTGAAAGGATTATTCATTGTTCCTGCTTGACAGATTAAAAGTCCTGTTTTTCCTTTTTAAATGAGCCAGTAAAGTGAAATACTTTTCAGATTTTTTTGTGGAGCTTTATAAGACGTACCCGTCCTTGAAGCAACACCACCAATTAACTCATTACTCTTTATTGTGGCCGTCCTAGTCTACAGAATATTATTGGGTACTAGCCTAAAGTGCAAAAATGATCTAATAAGCACCTGCCTTCACTGGTATTTGTGTATGTGTGTGTGTGTGTGTGTGTGTGTGTCTGGTGCTGCTATCATGAGACATTTAAATCTTTCATTGCGTCTTTTCTTGCACTGTTTATCCCTGAGGTTTTCCTGTCAGTCGAGCAGCTCGTCCTCCTCTTCGAGCTTTATTGATACGCTGCCGACTCTTGTGATTCTCTCCTGTGACCTGCTGAAACATTCTTCTGTTTACAATAGTCAAACTGAACAGTTGGTGTCCAAACACACGTGACTGCAAGATGCAAAAATGCCGATACTGATACTGGAAGACTCAGCCATTCATTTGTCTTATTCAGTTATCGCAGTGCAGTTAATCAGTCAGTCAATCCAACAACTCAACAATATTAATATTGTGTATTTAAATGACACAAACTGATGTTTCCAATTGCACAGCTGTTTTGGTCGATGACAGTGTTAGAAATCGACATTTTTTGAAATCAGGATGGTGATATTTTTCCACGCTTGACAACTTTAAAACTCTTACAGTTACGACTTTGATTATTTTTTGAGTTGAGTTGTGAGTCTCCAGTGTCTTTGGAGCAGGTGACTGTACAGTTCATTAAAAAAATAGGATACATTTCCTATCGTGTGATGAAGTTTGTAGTCTTCCATTCCAACATAAAATCTGTAGCCTCACTTATCACATCATGCACACACATCTTATTGCAGAGCACTAAAGAGCCTGCGGTGCAGTGTGCAGAGTGTGTGATCAGCCTGAGCCTCGCACTCCCGGCGGAGGTGCACGGCGCTGGCGGCTGTTCCTGTCGCGCCGAGGCAGTAATTTATTCATTGAACAGGTGAAGGCGGCGAGCAGCGGGCTGCTTTCTCCTGGACTAATGAAAACTCAAATCCCTCTGACTCCTGTAAATTGGTTCGGAGGTGTCAAGTGTCTCCCAGCGTGTCCCTGCTCTCACCCCCTCCCTCCATCCCAACATAAAGCCGCCCGCCAGACCCCCCCCCCCCCCCCTCTCTCTCTCTCACACACACACCCAGCACTTGTATAGAGACACACAACCTCAGTGATTGGCTCCAGAGCGGCCGAGGTTCCGCCCCTCCTCGTTTTCTGTGACATTTAACTCTGGTCATAAAAGGTTGATGGCTGATGATGATATATTTGCAGTCGTGGCAGCTCACCAGGCTCGTAAATCACTTTGCTGCCGATTAGAGGACCAGCAGGCCAGCACGATTGTCCTCACGAGGCGGCAACTTTAAGACTCTTCACACGAGGCGATGTAAACGATCTGAGTGTTCCAGGAAGACTCAGGTGGACGTCTGGATGATGCCAAGTGTGACTTTGCAACTGTTTGCAGCATCATCGGGGCCTCCGGGATGTTTTCATGTCTGGACCTCAACTCATTCCTTCACTCCTGTTTCTTTCCATATGTCCGACGCTCGCAATACTTATGCTAACTGATGAATGCTTCCGTGCTGCTTACCTAGAGAACCTATTAGCAAGCATCACTTGACAAGACATGTTTAATGTAGCGACGTGTGGCACAACTTCTAGACGAGAGGTTGGATTCCAAGATGAGGAGCAACTCGGAAGTAGTTTTGACACTTTCAGCAATGAAATTGCAGTGAAAAACGGTGGTATGAAAACGGCTACCGTGAAAGAGAAAACTTTTTTCGAAGCTCGACTCTTCCTCGCCGTAGTGCAGGTGAAGGCGTAACCCCTCTCCTCGCAAACCTTTTTCCCACCGCAGCCTCGCCCTTTTGCCTCCGACCCCCTTCCCAAGATTCAAGCACCACCAAATCCACCTTTAATGATCAGGCCCTCTACCTTCTCCTCTCTGTCCTCGCTCTGTCTCTAATCTCCCACGGCACCACTCGCTAACCTTCCCTGTAATCTTCCCCGCAAGCCCTCGGTCACATCTGAGTCACACTCGGGTCATGGGAACTCACAGCTGCTCGTCCGGCCCCAGACGGCGAAGCCCCGCGTGGGTTTGTTTGCTGATGCCCATGGAAAGAAAAGAAATAGGGGGGAAAAATAGGGCCGCACCTGAAACAATCCAGCGTTTCTTTTTTTGCGTCCGTTGCCGTGGGATGGCGGAGTCCTCTCCTCAAGAAAGTAGGGCATAGTGTGCAGGCATGCTGGGCTTCCAGCATCCACCCAGTGCTCCGACGTCGCACTGCAAAGTGTCAAATTCAATCGCGAAAAAAAAAGAAAAGAAAAAAAAGGCTGGGGTCAGATTTTAAAACCTGGTCTTGGTGATAGAGACAAATATTCGACGGCTTGGTGGAAATTGCAGGAAGATTGTAATCTGTAATCAGGCTGAACTGGCGTGAAGGACAGAGACACAGAGAGGTTTTGTGCAGTGAATTTAAGGACATTTTTAAAAAGCACAAGCTGAAGTGCGAGCTACACAAAAGTCTTAGTTGTCTGCCTGCAGTGCGCTGATCAGCTGTTACCCAACTGCCTTATACAAGCCACTTCAGACCCAGCAGAATGTCCCTTCAAAGCCACAATAAGCCCATGGAGATGCGATTTGTTTGCAGGCAAAATCATTGGTTCGCAGCATTTGTGCTTTTGATGGGGTACAATGACTGCACTGTGTGTCGCAGTTACCCTGGTGAAACAAATTGACGCAACCACGGAAGCATGTGTCTGCCGCTATAAAGCACAACGACAAATATTTGATTCCAACGTCCAGTGGCGCAGTCTTTATTTTATTGCTTCCACTGGCGGAGCTGTCGGGTCCATGATGCTTGAGAACAGATGCTTTCTGCTATTATGGGCTTTTAATACGGAACCACAAATTCCAAAGTTCACGTGTCTCCAGGTCCTGGTAAATATTCCGGAAGTGATCCCGACACACCTGCTTTTATATCAGGTTTGCACAGGGAGTAGACTTGTCCAGGAAGCCCATTACCCAGAGTGCTTTGCGGACATGTTTGGCGTCGATGGTAGAGGGAAGGATAAGATTATTTGTTTTTCATACGTGAATGTCGTTACGTAACAAAAGCAGTGGTAGTACAAACCTCAAACTACGCTTGACTGATTCAAATAAATCCATGAAAATTTTCCTCCGACATTTTCCTTGATGTAGATTCAAATTCCGTCTCGACTTGGCAAAAAAGTAGGTAGTTGCAGGAGATTTTCGAAGATTCCTTCTCATGTAAAAAAAAAAAAAACAGTCATAGATATAAAGATTCCAGTGTCTGGAATATTCCCAGTCTATTTGCCGGCTAGCATTTCCAGCATTTGAATTTGCAGAAGGGAAATTGCGCTTGTTGTTGAGGACGCACGATAAGTTGCAAAGTCGGAAGTGACGCAGTGAAATCCCGTCTTTCTGCATTCCAAACCCGGACGGACTTGCGTTGGTGGACGAATGTGTTCGTTTGTGGAAAAGGAACCCATTGGAAATGTACTCAATAATGTCCAATCATCTAGAAGGTCAAGCCATATTGCACTCAGTGATCCAAGTCTAGCTCGTTTTTGCCCCTTTGCAAACACTTCGCTGGAAATTCCATAAAATGTGTGAATATTTTTTTGCAGTGACGGAGGCATCAAACCTGACATGGGAAATGTCGCTGCAGTCGGTTTCCACAGAATTTCCGAAGGGAGTCGCGGCAGCTCCCGTTTACAGGCCTCGGGGCTGACGGCAGCCAATCAGTGACAGCGCGGTGGGAAAACACAGATTTTCCCACCGCTCGCTCGCTCTTTCGTCACTCACCTTCTTTTTTTTTTTTCGTTGTTTTTTTTTAATACAGCGTGCAACTTTTTATAAGTGACTCATCGCTGGTTTGGCCGTGTGAACGCAGCGTCTTGGCACGTTGGCGCTGTGTGTGTGTGTGTGTCAGTGTGCGTGGTGCTGACCTCTGACCTCGTCTCCCTCTGTGTTCCAGCGGGCCTACACCGTCATCGTGGAGGCGTGGGACAAGGACAACGGCACCCACACCAACGGTAAGGTTCATGTCAAACACACACACTTTAAACAATCCCTGCAGCTTCTCCTCTCTTTATATCCTGTCACACTTTTCTTCTCACGCTGCTTCAAAAGTGTTGGTTTTTTTTCTTCTCTCGTATGAAAACTATTTCTGTTAATTGCAGCGATTCTGCAACGATCAAAGTGTGAACACGGCTCAGCGGCGCAGGGTTGCGTTTGCCACTCCTGTGTAATGATGACGGTGTTGTTTTTTTTTCCCATGGTGCGAACAAAACTAGATAGATAATGGTTTTAGTTGTGTGGGAACGAGAGCTTTGCGGGGCGCACCAGTCGGGACTAGTTTGGAGATGTGCGCGCTGCACGCTGCCATCGATTAGCTTCCCTGCTATTTTGCTGCATCTGCGTGTGCAGAGGTGAGAAAAGGCGCCTTGACTTTCTGTGAGTGCGAAGCCGAGCGTGCGCCGCCACCCACGTCCACTGCAGCTGCTGAGAAAAAAAAAAAAATCCTTCATATTATTTTAGCATTTTAAACTTTGCAGTTACCTGAATGATGCTGTCAAATGAGACTTTTTGTGCAAACCAGGTCTGTTTGTCCTTGGCTGATGTTTCACTTGCATTTGTATAATTCTTACTCCTTTGCTTCCTGCCAGTGTTTTGGTATCAATGCATCAGAACATTTTGCAGCTACTGGACACTGCCAGTCAAAAGCTTGGAACCTTCTCATGGTCATTCCCTTAATGCAAATATTGAAGTGTTTCTTCTTTAAGTTTGTGTGGGTTTTTATAATTTTTTTTCTTCTGTTGTGGTGTCCACTTTGGTATTGAGAATTGTGTAATTTTAGTGGTTTGGGTTATTTTGCTAATGAGACCTCCCCAAGGCCTTGAGGCCTCGCTCCGACTCTTCCAGCCTCTTCTTGAGTCTTCCAGAGCCTGTAAAAGCTCAACCTCCATCCATCCATAGTAAATTATCAGAAAGAATGAAACAAAAAAAACAACAACTTGTTGACACCTTATAATTACTTTCAGTTCGGAGCGTTCTCACCATGCTGGGTGTCCAACCTCAAACTATCAAAACTGACCCTGTTCTGTTTTTCTATCTTGTCAAATTCATCCTCAGATTGAGATTAATGCCTTGAATGTTGTTTTTATATCAAAGTCGTTTTTAAAAACAGCTGTCTTGAGTGCAGGCTCGGACGTGTTGCTCCCCGCTGTGGGTCCTAGCATGCAGGGAGACCGAGCATTAGTGAAATTACAGGAGAATTAAAGGGAGCCTGCCTCTCCGTGGGACGTTCACAGGAACAGGGCTGTGTGACAATGCCCCCTCAAGGCGGCTTTGGCACCCCATCAATATTCAGCTTCTGTGATTGTTTGCCAACGCAGGTCTCCAACCTGAAGGGCCCAGTCCCACAATCGACGTGGATACCGAGTGTGCATTCTCATTATGAGCAGGGCTCTGATCGAAGTGATAAAACAGACCATTGAAAACAAAGCTGTAAAGTAATGTTGCACTGCAAGGTGTTTTCTACACCGAGGGAGTGGGCTGTGTGAAGAAAAAAAAAAAAAAAGAATTATCCCGACACCTTCTGCAGAACCACAGCCTCTTTACCAATGGCAAAGCCTTCCGCTGATTCAGTTTACATGTTTTGTGTGTGCGGAGTGCAGGTTGTCTTTTCAGACTTGAAATCAGAAGAAATGAAATAACACTGATCCTCCTGATCCGTTGTCACTCGCTGCAAAGTCACTTTTGATGCAACTGTGTTGTTCCTGACACAAGACCAAGGCTGCCCATATTCATCCTCCTGGGCCGCAGCTATTGTGGCAGACTAGCGCAGGACAATGTGATGCGAATTACAGCCTGCAGAAGCTGCAGATGACGATGCAGTGCAGGGATTCCGTGCAGAGGCTCCTCATCAAGTCGTGCAACTCCTCCGCTGTTCTCAGTTCCAGTCTGTGGCGCTGGAGCGCTGTGTGAACAGGTTCAGACAGCAGGCTGGAGAGGCCCCTGCAAAAAAGAAAGGAAAAAAAAAAAAGCAGGCTTTTGTGAAGACTGTTTATGCTTCAGGAAGCCCCCGGCTGTTTAAAAACAAAGCAGTGGAGGCAAGAGAAAAGAGGCTGGGGATGTTGTTGACTGCGAGGCTGGCGGATTGTTGGCTGGCGTGACAGATACTGGGTCAGATATTGTGCTGATGGGAACATCTGTACTCCAGGATATCAGAAACTGAGAGCAGATTTCCAGGTCTGGGTTCATCCACCACTGAAAATAGCACCTCGCACTTCAGCACTTCAAGACTGAATTGATGGTGATAGTGAAGGCCTTTGCTCGTTTTCCTCCAAGTCATTTGGATGACTGAACATTCATGCAAATTGCTTTGGTTTTCTTGGAGACGCTAATTTCCACGCAGAGAATCTCACCCTCCAAGTTCCTCCAAATCAGCGCCAGTCGTGGTACAAATTTCTGTTTCTGTTTGCATCAGGCGTATAGCGTATGTGCGTCGTCCGTTTGTGCTGGAGCGTAAATAAAATCCCTGATAGTGACAATGGACAATTCATACCTGCAGCGGTTTGTTTTACTATAACCAGCCAGTAATAACAGGAATGGTAATAAAATGCAAAGTTGGGATGGGTCTGTGCTGCTCAGACTTGTTTTCTTTTTCGTGATCAGTATCTTACATTCATACATACACAAGGTGAACCGAGCCATGTTTTCACCACACTGATCTTCATCTGCTTTGTGTTAAGCTCAGAGTTTCTTTTCTAAAAATAGATTTAAAAAAAAATTTAAAAAAAAGACCTCGTCACTCCGTTCTGTCTCCACGTCGCAGTAAATCCTGGCCAAAAAAATGTGTGCACCTCCATCTTTTCAATGACTTTATGATCATAATTATTATTATTCTGATGAGTTGTAGTAGAGTAGTAGTAGTCTCAGTAGTAGTAACCAGAGTTGTATCACTGCCTCTTTAAATTTGACATCCACGTGGTCTTCCTGGGATATCATATTGTAGAAGGCCTGGTGTGAACTCACACTTGGCTCGGGTTCAAAGATCATCGCTGTAACAAGTCACAAGCAGTCAGAAGGTCAAGGGTCAAAAAGTGCCACAACTTGCAGGCCCAGCAGAAAGACTGCGGCTGCGAGCGGCTCGCTGCAGGGGAACTGAGGAGCGCACGTGCACGCCTGGCGACACTTCTTCATTTGGATGAAAGGACCCCCCCCCCTCCGCCCCCTGCAGGGACGAGCGGACCAGCGCGCCGCTCGCGACACCATCGGCTGCTCAGATCTGAAGCCCCTCACTGTTTACGTAAGGCAGTTTTCTGTGGCCCACTCTCTGCTGCTCTCCCTGGTAACAGCGGCCTCGCTCCGCGCGTCTCCTCCAGTGCTGGGAGCTCACGATTGGTCTATATTTTTATATCTAATTGCTGGAGATGAGCAGCAGCGAGTGCCGGGGTGTTTCAGGTGGTGTGTGAGTGAGGGACGGAAAATGTGTGGTAGCGCGTTCACTCGCTGAGACTCAGTCGCACGGGACGGCGTGAAAATGGTGGCACTGCTGGGATTTCTGCTCTCGTTTGCGTCGCTGATCAACTTTGACTGTCGTGATGTTGTCCGAGCTTCCACAGAGGACGTTTGGTGTCTGTCAGAAGTGGCAGAGTTGAGAAAATGCTTCTTTGCTGCTTTCACTCAGAGAGTTAAAGGCTGAAGCCAATGGTTTTAATGTAACACGGAAAATGTTGCACTCACATGGAGTTAGCTTGACTTGGCTTTGGTGGTTAGTGTCAGCTGGAGGTTTGCAGGCTGTGCTGCTGTGGCTCCACTGATATGTCTACAAAACTCATACAAAACCTTTGTTTTTGCTTGTAAAATCTACTTGAGGTTCGCCTGAATGCCACGATGGCTGACCGTGAGTTGGACTCATTGGAATAATGGACCATTTTCCAGACTCTGCCTCAGGTGGAGGAGTTCAAGTCGAAGATGGAGCGTGAGATCGACAGGCAGATCGGTGCAGCGCCTGCAGTGATGCAGTCCCTGTACCGATCTGTCCTGGTGAAGAAGGAGCTAAGCTCTTGATTCACCGCTCTGATCTACGTTCCCACCCTCACCTACGCCATGGAGCTTCTACAACTAAACAATATGGATTTTTTTCAGTGCTTTGGGGGATTTGACAGAAATGTGATCTCCTTCCTGAAAGCTTAACGCTGCGAGGTCACTGAAACCAACGCCAAGCACTGCAGTGGCCTTCCACCACGTTCAAGTGGATTTAAACCTGCCGAAGAGGATCGCGGCAATAACAGGAAGGATGAGTTCCGCATTTAGGAGCGCCGTGTTGGGGGTCAGCAGTGGCCCTCGGTCGGGTCAGCGAAGGCAGCTGGGTCGCTCTTCTTCTGTTCCTTGAGAAGGATCTAAAAGGCCTTTCCTATGTCGCCCTTCCTCGTCTGTTCACCGCTTCTTATTATTTCCGGCTTGGCTCCGGAGGAGCTGGGCCTGGACATCCTGAAGAGGTGGGTGGAGGAGGAGGAGTGGGAGGAGGAGGAGGAGGAGGAGGAGGAGGAGGCGGGCAGAGGAGGGGGTGGGGGGAGCTCAGCGCTAAAACACCACTGCGCCGGGCAGGAAAACTTAAAAAAAAGAAAAAAGAGTTTGGGTTATCAAGCCCTCGCAGGCCTCACTGCTGCCCACATTGTTTGCCCTTGCTTAATTTTCCTATTATTTCCCCCCTCATTTTCCTCTTGTTTTTTCTGTTGTTTTTTTTCCTTTCTGCTCCCACATTCTTGGCGGGACAGATTGAAGTTTGACCGGGGAGGTTACACCTTCCCTCAGATGTGCGCTAACAACAAGGCATTCTTCGCCAACTCGCAGAACCATCTTATCTCGCGAAACACGGGGCCGTCGGGTCAAATCCCACAGCCGGAACCAACCCCGTTGCCATGGAATGTCATTCACAGTTTGTGTTGTTGAAGCTTTTGTATCGGTCTGACCCAGATTCCCAAACTTCTGATTTTTGAAATGAATTATTGAGAGAAATCTGTACTGCACAGAGCTTTTTGTGAATTTTTTTTTTGGGGGGGGTATTTCTCTGTTCATATTTGTGTTAAGCACTCAGCTTTGTATTTTTATATATTTTTTTTTTTACTGTTGTTCTTCCCTCCAGATGAAGAGCTGCTCATCGAGCGCAGCATCTACAAAGGGGTGATGAACCCCGGCGAGGAGAAGGAGGCGGTGGAGTCCAAGAGGCTGACGGTGCGGTTGGAGTACACCGTGCGCGTCCGCTGCGACGAGCACTACTACGGCAACAAGTGCAACAAGGTGTGCCGGCCGCGGGACGACTACTTCGGCCACTACGTGTGCGACCAGTTTGGCAACACTGAATGTATGGAGGGCTGGACTAACCTCGCCTCCAGCTGCAAAACAGGTAATGAGAGCAGGAGCTGCAATCGAGCTAGCTAGCTAGCTAGTTAGGTGTCTGTCTGTCTGTCTGTCTGTCTGTCTGTCTGTCTGTCTGTCTGGCTAGCTAGCTAGTTAGGTATCTATCTATCTATCTATCGAGCTAGCTAGCTAGGTTAGGTATCTATCTATCTAGCTAGCTAGCTAGTTAGTTAGTTCGTTAGGTAGCTATCTATCTGTCTGTCTGTCTATCTATCTATGTTGTCATCTTTGCACTTAACCACCACATATTATAGTTCACACACTATGCTGTCTTAATTTGCTGTTATATAAAATCCAGAAAGCAGTGGCCGTTGACGGCTAAACTATGCGCCGACAAATAAAACGGCTGTCAGTTCGGGAAAGACGGAAAGTTCCATCCGTTGGAATAACATCTTGTTTTCACCTTTTACGCAAAAATGGCCACACGCTGACGTGAGCCATTGTTCTGGCCGCCAGCGGTGCCGCTATCAGAGCGGTCCTCGCGTTAGCTTCCTGCCAGCTGCCCTTTCTCTCTTTTAACGGACACAAACTCCTCTGGAAGTTCCTTGACGTCTGTGTCACGTGTCACTTTTGCAAGAATCCGAAGAATGTGTGAAATCCAGGTGTCAAATGTGGCAACGCTGACGAATCTTCCAGCCATTGTCGTCAGGCCTTTGCTTTTTCCTTAAACAGGGAAATGACTGGGAATGGTATTTTTCATGCAAAAATTTCAAATAAATAAAAAAATAAAAAATGTTGATTGGCTGATGACTCTGTCACAAGTCGGGAAGAGAAACTAACACCAGATTTGATTTTTTTTTTCTCTCTTGTTTTTCCCACTAAAGCCATCTGCAAGCAAGGATGCAGCCCTGAACACGGGACGTGCAGCGTGCCGGGGGAGTGCAAGTGAGTGCCCCCCCGCCTTCCCCCATGTCAGCTGTCTGCTCATGTAAAATATGCTCCTGTTTGGATGGGAACAACCCCCCCCCCCCCCCCCCCACCCCCCTCGCTCCGACCCACAAAAGTGTTTAATGAGGAAAACAGTGGTGACAGCGTGGTGACGCGGTCTGGTGGGGGTGGGGGGAGGAGCAGGTTGGGGGAGGGGGGCGGGGAGGGTGCTGGAATGAGAAACTTGTTGATAACATACCAAGCAAAAACCTCAACTCGCTGCTCGATCCGCAAGCCATTGTTCTGCTTCCTGTTCTAAAGATGGCCCACACACACACACACACACACACACACACACACTCACACACTCACACACACGCAGATGGGGAGGGCTTCTCTTTCTCTTCGCCGTTGTTGTCGCCGCTACGTGTTTCCTCCCGGCCCTCGGCGTTCCCCCGCTCCCTCTGTCTGCAGCCCACATCACCTCTTCCTCTCCTGGCCTTTGTTATGGCTGCCGCTGGCCTGCTGGGGAAGTGCAGCGTTCCACCCTGCCAGCCTGAGGAGGTGGGGGGTGTTGAGGAGGGGCGGGGGGGGGGGCGCCAGGGGGGGAGCGGGTGCAAAGACCCCTTAATAGTTTCAGTATAGTGTCAGTTTTAAACTAATAACGTAAAAGTAAATAAACTTGCTTATTTACTTTATTGTGAACGTGTTCAAAACAAAAATAAAAATGTAATAATAATAATAATAATAATAAAAAAAAAAGCTAAACATGAACGTGACCGTGTGGGTACATGTTAGGAACAAAACGTCTTTATCCACATTTCAAATACATGATCAAAAAGACAGAAGTTCAAAACTTCTCTGGCCACACCCCCTTTTTCCATTACCTAATATCACACCGTGAATTATAATTAATATCACAACATAAATGGCAATATATACATGTGTACAGGCAGGTATAAGAACGCTGACTTGAAAACATACATGCATGTACATACATACACATGTACAATCACACAGACCCAGACAGGAGCCATCACCTTCACCTGTTGATGCTTCACACGTCAATCAAATCACAGCACACGATGACCCGTTCATCGTTCATAAACCAGGTCCAAAGAGAAAAAAAAATCACCTTGATTCCTTAAAGCATCAGAGGCAAACACCTGTTGTCTTCCATCATCATCATCTTCATCGTCAGTACCGCACATAAATGAAAATGAAGTTGTTGTGGTTTTAACGTGTCTCCTCCTGCGGCGTCTTTAGTTCCTCTTGGCTGCAGGCAGCGACACTCCAGGGTGGAGGCGGAGGCGGGTCAGGTGCTTTTACAAGGGAGAGGCCGCCTGTTGCGGTGACATAAAGTCAGGAGACCTTCGCCGGAACGCGTCTTATGAAAAATCGTTTTTATGAGCTGCGGTTTTTTTGGAGGAATGCGCATCTTGAACTCACACAACGTCTCCTCGGGGGCCCAAAATCGATCGGACTGAGTCTGAGCCAAAAAAAGAGAACAAATTCCCGCCTCTCCTGCTGCTTCATTCAATGTGACACTCAATCAGCCGGTGGGAAGGACTGCTAGTAGAATCATCATTCATCGCCTTTCGTAGGTCCTCACCAATCAACAACAGCTGAGTTATTAACGCCATAATGACATCAGAAGAACAGTTCCAGTTCTTCTTCTCAAAGGTAGAGGTTCAGATATGCTTTGAAATATTCATTTTACTGGTTCAGCACCCCCCCCCCCCAAAAAAAAAAAACATATTTCAGATTGAAGGCCTGCACTTGCACCACAAAAGGGGAGATTTCCTTTCTGATGACCCGAATGTGTTTTTAGAAATGCTGTTTAATTCAGCGATGATATCAGGCACATTGCTGCTTTTCAATCAGTTCACTGCAACCTGCCTGCTGCTTCATTGCTTTGTCGACTTCAAATCAAACTTTCTCTGCCGTCGTCTTCTGGGGCGCTGGAGTAATTGCTTGATCTTTTTTGACATCTTCTGACTCACCTTCTGAAACACTCGCATGCGGCAACATGTACACAGTGCGCGTTAATGTATAACAGTTGCAACCATAAATCAGCTCGTCTTTGCACAACCGTTCATTAAAAGAAAACATTCAGTCAAACCAAACAAACAAAAAAAAACACACAATCTGCAGAAAGAGCCACATTAGGTCGGGACGCGCGGTGCGTAAACTAATGCAAACTGCCCAATCCTGCCTCGCATTTACTAGTATTTATGGTCAGGCTGCACCGCTTGCAGCAGTAAATATTGTAATTATAGAATCCTGGCCTAAAAACGGCCGGCAGGTCATGTGACCAGGAGGGACGGGAGAGACGTTTAGGTGCCGTTACATGCAAAACTGAACCGTTCATTTAGACACAGTGGGACGGCAGGGCTTTAAAAAGCCACACAAACACACTGACTGGGGCAACTATTGTGGTGGTGGTGGTGGTGGTGGCAGTGGTGTGTGTGTGTGTGTGTGTGTGTGTTGGGAGGGGGTGGTGGGGGGGTCAACTGAGGAAGGTTTGGTTTGAAAAAGCTCTCATAAAAGTGGAATATAAAGCTGACATTTTAATTGGAAAAGGCCGGAGGATTGGAAGAGAGAGGAACACCCTGGAATGTGCCTCAACATGTGATTTAGAGCGTCACCCAAATCAGAAGCGCGCACGCACACACACTTCTCTGTTTTGTTGGTTGTCACAGAATGGAGAAAAACCCATAAACTTGAAATGAGCGGCGCTGCAGACAACTAGAGAAGTTGTGTAGCCTCTTCTTCTTCTTCTTCTGTCCTTCTTCTTTTTCTTCTTCTTCTTCTTCTTCTTTGCATAGTTCAAAAAAATTAATTAATCAGCAGATTTTGCGAATGATAATTATCCACCAAGTTTGTCAATCAGATGTGTCATGTTCAGAAATATGCAGTTAAGACGGCAGGTCAGGAAAAAAAAAAACCCCAATAAAAAAACAAAAAAGAAACATGCATATTAACTCAGTGGCACTGGTGAAATAAATAGAGGAAGTTGTCCAGAGGAGACGGAAGGAGAGTCAGTGAGGAAAAGCAACGGGTGAAAAAAGCAAAAAAAAAAAGAGCATCTCAGCTTTGCCCAGAGAGAAAAAAAAACAACAAAAAACAAAAGTGTGTGTTTGGTATCGTGTTTCTTCCACACACACACACACACACACACACACACAACCTACGCTCCCTCATGTGACACTGCTAAACACGTAGCTAGGCAACAGCGGGCTAAGTCCGTCCACTGGATTTGGGCGCGAGCTTTTTGCCTGTAAATAATTCAGCAGTCCCACACACACGCACACAGGCACACACACACACACACACACACACACACACACCCCTCCACTTGTAACCCCTGCCCACCGTCCCGACCTCCGGGTGGGTGTGGTTTGTCTTAGGAAGAGCGGGTGGGGGTGGGGTGTTGGGTTCGGGGATATTTTCAGCTCTGGTTGGCCCCTGTGGCCCCTTCCATCCACTGATGGGACGGCGACGGGGCTTGTGGGTAATGCCACCCTTGGCCTGCGGCCGCGTGCAAGCGTTTCCCCCCCCGGTTCTCCCACACTGCAGCCAGACAGGCTGTCCTCGCCGCCGCCGCCACCGCCGCTGCTGCACGGCTGACAGTGTGCAGGGCAGCGCCGCCGACCGCAGGGGCCGGACAGCGCCGCATACTGTAGTAAACACACACTCTCTCACACACACACACACACACACACACACACACACACACACACACACACACATCCGGGGCTCACTGACTCGATGATCCGATTAGTTATTGCCGCAGCGTGCTGGCGGTTTCAGCTTACAAATTGTCCGTCTGTACGTCCGACACCCGAACCGGGTGTGAAAAGAAACAACAGAAAACTGCGCAGCTCACTGCGGCACTTCTGCAGAATGCAGATTGAAAAAAAAGACAAACACCTCCCCTAGCACCCTCCCTTCTTTGCCAAGACAGAAAAATAGAGACCTCAGCTATTTCAGTAGATGCCGGATTTTGGGTAAAGCCTCACGAAACCGAACAAGCAGCACATAGTTGAAGGGAAGAAAAACACATTTTTTTTTTTAAATGGCTTCATTTAGATGAATGAGTTCCAGTATATTGAAACACAATCTCATTAAAAGCTGAAAACATTCAGTTAAAGATCCATGAGGGTCTTGCTCCCGGTTCGCTGCCATCTTGCACCCCATATTTCTAAGGAAGCCTGGTGTGGACAATCCAGCTGGCTGACAGCCTGCCTTGTATGTAAGGGTGAACGCTCGCGTCTTCAAATAGACCAACGAAGAAGAAAGTGGTGGAGGTATCCAGGTTTGTGTGCGAAGCCCACCGTAGTTCACTGGCAAGCTTGGGAGGGGTAGGAGTAGGAGCAGCGAAAGAGCGCTGCGGTCTAAAATGGAACCACTCGATGTCGCTGTTTCTTCCCAAAATCGCCAAATATTACACACTTAACCTTTGAGTACGAGTGAAGTTATACATTTGTGGTTTTTCAGATGTATCCATATTGAGGTATATCGCTAAAGTGTCATGGAAACACTCTTCGCAGTCACACCTCAGCGGACGTGACGTACGTGGTCACGTGACCAGTTCACTTCAAATAGCCGCTCTAAAACGCAAAATGTTCGGTACCTCCATCCTCCACAATGTGAGGTCTTGCGGGACGAGATTCTATGAGAATTGCAGCTTATGTGCTTCATAGCGTTCAATGGAAACACTGCAAATCACAGTTGTACTTTGTCGAAATTATAGAAATGCGAAAAACTGCAATGGAAACGCAGCTACTGGAAGCCAAGCGGCCCATTCAGTGAGCCAGCAGCATGCCACTGGGAGAGTGTTTGCTTGGCATCCATTTTGAAGTGTTTGTGAACCCAAGCGGTGGTGGGGGGGGGCTGCTGGGAGGGTCGTTGCCTAAAATAGCGAGCGGGACAAGGAGAAATGACAGGACAGGTGGGGCAAGGTTACCGCCGGCCTTGGAATAACAGAGCGCCGCCATAAACCAACAGATTAGCTAACCCTTCGCCCCCCCCACCCCTATCTCTCTCACCCCCCCCCACCACCCTGGAGACGCGCTCGCCCTCGTTCCACGGCCGCCCGCCGCCTCATTCCAAGCTTGACCCTGGCCGACACGGGGACGGGGGGGCTGAGAGACGACGAGCAACACATGACACGCTCGAAGCCCCCCCCCCCCCCCCCCCCCCCCCCACCCCCTTGTTCTACGTCTCCCGGTTTTCTGAATGGCACAACTGTTGTCGCCCATTGATGTCATTTTGGGAAAACTCCCTGAATTTTCATCGTGCCAACAAGCTGCTGTCATTTTGCCCCCAAAAAAAGACCCAAATGATTACATTTTAAATTAAATTAAATTAAATTAAATTCCATTATCAGCAGCTTCATAAAACAATCTACTGGACAGCTCTAAGAACTTTGTTATTGCACCAAAATCAGTGAGGAGCGTTCAAGAACATTATTTCATGAAACTGGTTAGAATGGAGTTCAGTGCAGAATTCAGCAGGTGACACCAAACTGTTGAGCGTATGTGTTTCTAAACCGGCCTTTTACAGCATCAGACAAATGAAATGTGAGTCGACTGGTCGTCCTTGGTGGTCCGGCACAGCATGGTCATCACACCTGATCAGAAGTCTTTACTGGTGCGTCTCAATTGGATTCGACGTAGGATAGTTTCTGAAAACAAGACCTTATCAGCAACAGTGCATCGCAGAAAAGCTTTGAGCTTTGTAATAAAGAGGTGCATCCGTGGCTGTCACCTGTTTACACTGTTTTCAATTCCCCAGTTGCACTACATTGTCCCTGGTACTTGCACAACATAACCAACCCTGCATTGCTCCTTCTTGCCCTTCGCTTCGTGGCCTCAAACATTGAAAGGACCAGCGGGTGGACCAGCAAGTGGACCAGCAAGTGGACAAGCGGGTGGACCAGAGGGTGGACTGGGTTCATGTTATTCCAGAAGATGTTTGAAAATTATACTTCAGGAAAGAGATACAAATGCGTGCATGCATAATGGTCTACGTAGACATAACACACACACACACACGCAGACACACACACACACACACACGCACACGCAGACACACACCAGCGCCAGGGACCCTGTCACCTCCATCAGGAGCCTCTTGGCTGCAGCTCCATCATCACCGCTCTCTGCTTTCCAAACCTGTTGACTCAACACGTGTTTGACTCTGAGTCATCTGCTGCTCTTCACCGAATCCATGAAGAACATTGCAGCGTTTCGCTCCTCCGTCGAGCTCCTCTGCGCCCGCTCGTCTTCACACATTCTGCAAAGTAATGGTTCACTCGCTTGCCATCGCTGCCTTTTCTTTTCTTTTTTCCTGTTTTAACGGCCGACCCCCCCTCCCCCACCCCCCCTGTGTGTTAAGGAGTGCGTCTGCGTGCCTGATTTTCCCTCAGGCTGAATCTGTACGTGAGGACACATTCTCAGTGTTCTCTTGTGAAATAAGGGGGGAATTTATTTCGTCAGAAAGCCGACCGAGCTACTGTTGCACTCGGTGAACTCCCCGCTGCCGCCACGCTCTGATGTTTTGATGTTGGGCGACGCCACACAAGCGCCCAGCCGTCCCACTGGGGCAGAAACAGTCGTGAAGCGGGGAAAAGCGCAGCCCTGGTAATAAAACCATGAACACCAGCGGGGATGAGGACTTTGAGGAGGCCATTATTGAGAACCCATATTTCATCTGATGTTATATCATTAACCCTAACCTGTTCTGCAGGACCGGATGTCCAGATAGTTTCTTGTCTTTGGTAGATTTAATAGAACTCGATGTCACTGCGATCTTCCTGCTCCGAGCAACCAGAAGATTTAAAAGAGAGGAAAAAACAACAACAATGTTCTTCCATAACCCTGAAGTTGCACAATCTGAAGCTGCCCTTTAAATATATTTCACATTCCTGGCGCGCGTGCACACATTTTTTACAACATATGTCACAGCGAAAACATTCTTTGCCCACATGAGGTGGAATTTTCCCAGACTTAGAAACAACATATTTACTTGAGTGGGAGTATTTTTTTTTTTTTTTAAACTTGCTTTGTTTATTTATTTATTTCGTTAGCTACCCAGTCAGCTTCACGCACCTTGGTACAGGTCGTTTCAGGGAGTCTTTGCGTCCCTGCGACTGCAGTGTGAGTTCCTCCTGGATGTTTCTGACTGACCGTGCTCCTCTCCTCCCTCCAGGTGTAACTACGGCTGGCAGGGTCCGCTCTGCGACGAGTGCGTGCCCTACCCCGGCTGCGTGCACGGCACGTGCAGCGAGCCCTGGCAGTGCACCTGCGAGAAGAACTGGGGAGGCCTGCTGTGCGACAAAGGTCAGACCACTGAAAGATGCTTGATTTTCAATCCTTCATCCTAAAAAAAATAAAACAAACCAAAAAAAAACACTCAACCCAACGACCCGAACAAGCTTCCGTGAGTTGTCCCGTTGGAGGTCTCTCGAACGGAGATGAAACGCTTATTCAGATATGTAAGATATGTCGGTTATGTAATCGGAGATGATTTCAAAACCCATCAACGCTCAAAACAACAGTCATTTCCCAACATCTGCTGATTTTTGGGGAAATGAGTGCCGGCGGCGGCAGCGGCGGCGGCCACCGCGAGGTAAACAGCACGTTGACACACCAGACACTACAACGCTATGTGGGAAGCGGGAGCTGTTGTCAAGCATCTTATTTTCAGTCTGGACTCGGGGAACTAAAACAGACTTAGAAAGCGCCACTCCAGTGTCTTACACGGCCCAGAGCGATTGGTCAACATGCGTTTGGACCAAAGTTGATTTTTTTTTTTGTTGCAGCAAACGTCTCCTGGCATCGTGCGGCTTGCAACCCAAAATCAGCACCTTTGCGAGACCGAATGAGCCTCCGGGTGATTATTTTAGGCGGAATGTCATCATCTTTGAGCGGTGTTTCATATTGGCACACACAAACACACACACAGAATAGCGTACGACTGGTTGCCGCAGTCAGTGCCTATTACATGTACCCATGACTTTTATCTGACCATACAAGAAAGAACAAAAACAAACCAAAGAAATCTGTTCTTACATCACCTCCAAAATGTGATAAACAATAAAAAACAACTAAAAAAAAAAAACACCTTGCCTCTGCGCAACTGACTGTTGTTGTCAATAAAGTACATCTATCTATCTATCTATCTATCTATCTGTCACCGTAATGAAAGTTTATATGCTGTTTATATGCTCACACTGGTGTTCTGCGCAGATCTGAACTACTGCGGCACCAACCGACCCTGCAAGAACGGTGGGACGTGTATGAACACAGAACCGGATGAGTACAACTGCGCCTGTCCGGACGGCTACTCGGGCAAGAACTGCGAGATCGGTAAAACCAGGCTCCGCACCGTTCTCCAATTTTTTTTTTTTTTACCGTGTGTCTGAAAACGGGAATGTAAAGAAGCAGAAAAGACGACTAAGCTTCCGTCCTCTGCCGCTTGGCTTCCAGCCGAGCACGCCTGCGTGTCCAACCCCTGCGCCAACGGAGGGACCTGCCACGAGGTCCCGTCCGGCTTTGAGTGTCATTGTCCAGCTGGCTGGTCCGGCCCCACCTGCGCTAAAGGTGAGAGTTCAGACTCCTCTGCGCCGCGTGGCCTTAATGTCATCTCACCTCTCAGACACCGCCGCCTACCGCCGGGATGCGGAACCTGATGAACTCTTTGAAATGCCGATCGGTGATGGATCTGCCTCAAACAGATCCAAATGTGTTTCAATCCATCCCAGAACCTGAGGCCTTGCTTTTGCGTTTCAGACACGGACGAATGTGCCTCCAGCCCCTGCGCTCAGGGGGGGACGTGCATCGACATGGAGAACGGCTTCGAATGCCTCTGCCCTCCGCAGTGGACGGGCAAGACCTGCCAGATCGGTACGACCCACTTCCAGTCCTTCACTTCGGCTTTTGAGGCTTTTGCAGCGTGTTTGGGCGCCGTGAGATACTGCAGACACTGATTATCGGTCTGCACTGCATGTCGGGTAAACCATTCGCAGTGGTTAAGCCACCATTAGGTGCCTGTGTGTGTGTGGGTGTGTGTGTGTTGCACCGTCATGAAAAGTCACGACCACAAGAAAATTGAATTCCTTTTTGCTGGTGGAACTAACAGCTGTTTGTTTACCCTTCCGTGCCATTTAAGCAAGCGGCATTACTGCAGGAGGGCCACTAATTTCAACCTTGGGTGTGTGTGTGTGTGTGTGTGCATAACAGAGACGCTCATTAGGTTTCGTACGCGGCTCAAGACAGGTGACTTGAGTAAAGCTAAAAATAGCCCCCCGCCTGGCAACTGCCAGCCCCCGGGAACCAAATATACTCCGCCGTGAGGATATCTTTGGCTCCAGACTGGGCGTAACCCCGGCGGGGTGAGGGGTGGAGTGTACACTACGGTGCGGCAGCCAAGGCCCCACCCCCCCCCCCAACCCCTTCACATCTCTCCTTTCCAGCCTCACCCAGGAAACACTTTAGAACCTGTAAACACGCTCAGGGTGGATTAAGGATTCTGTTATTCGCAGACGACCTCTCCTTTTCCGGCCGTGTGAGTGGGCGGGTACCTGCACCGGCGGGGCGGGGATCGGGGGGGGAGGGGCCACGCGGGTTTTTGGGAAGGAGGTGTTTGGCAGTGTTTGGTTTCAGGAGTTGGGGGTTGTGGGGGGGGGGTAACAGGTGCCACACACCTCCTGGGAGGAGTATTAAATGCACGGTGGGTTTATAGTGGGCAAGGCAACGCCGGCGGGTGGGGGGGGGTTGCTGGCCGCCTCTGAAACTGACCACTTGGAATGCTGCAGGGTTGGGGGTGGGGGGGTACTGTGGGGAGACATTAGCCCTCAGGGAGCAGTGAGTGATGATGAAGTAGTAGTAGCAGTGGAAGAAGTGAGCCGCCACCACCACCCCCCCCTTCCCCCACCACTCCTCCCCCACCACCACACCACCCTCCACTTGGCCATCTAAATGACCTGGCACTTCCAAGGGTTTGGAAAAAAGAAACGGTCTGGCAGCGTTGGCAGGAGGCGCTTGAGTCACATTCGCAGAAAACGTCTATTATTAACACGTTTACTGTCCGTGTCGTGGGCCGGACACAGCGACCAAACATTTAACAGCGACTGTAAATAGTCACTGTCACTCACAATTCAACCCCCTTTACCAAAGCTGAGTTAAGAAAGTGCAATGTGCAAAGTGAAATGCACTCAAGTAAAAGGTAAAAACAACCGTTTTTTTTCCCCCCCCAATAATGAAACAATTCACTTGTTGGCAATTTTGCAAAAGTGAAAAAGTTGTGACCGAATAATCTGGACTGAACTGACCAGAGTACTTGTAGCATGTAGCATTACCATGTTTTTCTCATGTAAGAAGTGGAAAGTAGTGGAAAGTTGACAATCTACTTAAGTGCAGTAACAAAGTATTTGTACTTTGTTACTTCCCACGTCTGGAAATCAGTCACTCAGGAAGGGTTCGGCTTTGTGTTTTTTTTTTGTTGGGGTTTTTTTTTTTTTGGCAACTTGTTTTGCCTTCTACCTTCAGGCTACGCTTGGTGACCAGGGCTTCTGAGCAGGTTCCTGCCTCTCTCTTGCTGATTCTCCCTCTTTGTCTCTCTCTCTCTCTCTCTCTCTCTCTCGTCTCCAATTTGCAGACGTGTATGAGTGCGCAGAGAAGCCTTGCGTCAATGCTTACTCTTGCAAAAACTTGATTGGTGGATATCACTGTGCCTGCTTTCCTGGATGGGTTGGCCAAAAGTGTGACATCAGTCAGTATCCAGCGGCAAAATCAACGGCCTTCAGTATCTGTCCACTTGTTTGCGCTTTAGCGCCCAAACTTTCTCTGCTGGCGTGCTTCTGTCCCACGAGGGTCTTCTGAGATTGACCCTTTGTTTGTTTGAGCGCAATAGATTTGGCTTTGGGCCACATTACGGAATCATAGATACTCTTAATATTGCTTAAATGTGTATGAGTGTACTAGACATTCTGGTCTAGTAGTCCATCATCTAAAGAAACACCTCAGTTCTGTGACATTATGCTACTTAAGTTGCTTGACATAGTTGTCAGTCGTACCCTACATTTGTGTGACGCACAATCACAATACGACCCTTGTGTTCAAGTGGTTCATAAAGTGAAGGTGGACAAAGTGAGCAACATGTGATGAAATACATGACGTCGTGCTGAACATTAAGTTGGATGACAGACGCTAGCTATGCTAATGGGACAGAGGCTAGCCAGGGAAGAGTTTCATTTTCTTAAGATTTTCCTTGATTTCTTAAATGATGGACCTTCCTCTCCTCCACTGTCAAAACGGATATTTTCCGACTCTTCAAATCAAATCCTCAACCTCAAGTTTTAGACTTTTTATAGTTTGGCTCTTCACATCTGAATCTGCATCTCTCCTTTGCCTTGGCATGCAATGCTTGCTTTTCTAGACCCTTCTCTATAGTGGTTGCATATTCCGCTGCCGGTGCATGATTAGCTTTGCACTTTGTCAGGCCATATGCTGATTTTCCATGTTTTTCACTCAGATGTAAACAGCTGCCACGGTCAGTGCCAGAACGGAGGGACCTGCAAGGTGAGATTCGTTCATGTGTGATGAGGCCACGTTTCGTAAAACAGAATGGAGTACTCAGAAGTATACTTTTTTACAACTTTAACTTACATCTGTATTGCTTAAATATTCGTAATGTTACTTTTCACTGTCAAAAATAATAAATGAAAAATAATTAGTGCCATTTATACTGGATAAGCCTGAAAAAGCCTTAAAATTTACAGTTTGGCAGTTTTTATTTCTGATATAACTTTGCTGAGATACATTCAGGCATTTTGTGACCTTGTTTTTTTTTTGATATTTATATATATTGCAGGAAACAACCAGAGGCTACCAGTGTACCTGCCAGCCGGGATTCTTGGGTCGGCACTGTGAGGTTCAGAGAAACCGCTGTGGCAGCAGTCCGTGTCGGAACGGAGGCCGCTGCCACGTGCTGCTGGATGGCTTCATTTGTGAATGTCCACACGGCTTCACTGGTACAACCTGTGAGGTGAGGACTTGCTTTGAATGTATGCGTAGCATACATAGGTAGCTAGCCAGGTACCTGTGATCTGTCTGTTAGCCTGTCCATCTATCTAGGTAGGTAACTAGTTAGCTAGCTAGCTAGCTAATTGTCTATCTATCTATCTATCTATCGATTTGGCTGGAACTCACTCACAGACATGGCTTCACCTTCTCCCCTCCACTCTCCAGGTTCAGAGTGACCCGTGCAGCCCCAACCCTTGCCACAACAAGGCTCAGTGCCACAATATGAAGGGCCATTTCTACTGCAGCTGCCCAGACGACTACGAAGGCAAAACCTGCTCGGAGCTCAAGGACCACTGCAAAACCAACCACTGTCAAGGTAGCGGTTCGCCGAGGACCGAGAGCCTCTTCATCCACCACCGTCAGACTTTCTGCTGACCGCCTTGTTTTGTCTTCTGCCGCCGACCCTCAGTGATTGACAGTTGCACGGTTGCCGTGGCGACCAACGACACCCAGAGGCGGGTGTGGCACATCTCATCCAACGTGTGCGGCCCCCACGGCCGCTGCATGAGCCTGCCTGCCGGGAACTTCAGCTGCTCCTGTGACCCCGGATTCACCGGCACCTACTGCCACGAGAGTGAGTCAGCGTCGGACTCGCAACTCCTCGCAGACGTTTTTTTTTTTTTCGCCACCACCGCTCACCCTTACGGGGAAACCGCGCCGCTCTCACGCATTTCAGACTCACAATTACACGAATCATCGTCAGTCATCAGTCACTCCGGTCCCAAGGGAAAATATGAGCACTTGCAGGAAAGTTGACTCACGTGGAAATTCTTTTTTATTGTGAGATGAACAATACATTTGGGACACCTTCCAAGACGACTGATTGTATGTAGCATTGTGAACACTTTCAATCAGGCAATATGAGGTTTGTTACGAGCCTTTACAGTCGCAAAACTGGGACGTTTGTGGCAATGAATTTATAAGAAATGCGTTTATATATATTCATTTATATAATATACATGAATAAGAAAGTAGTGAAAATTAATTTTGCATTCGGAATGAATCATAAATGAACTTATAAACATCAACAACAGGGTTCTTTATGAGGCTCCTCATTCATAATGTAACATGAGATGAGAAATGTTCATAGAGGAAAGTAAGTTAGACAAATGCACGTCAGTGGCGTGGTGTTGAAACCCGGCCTTTGTGTCTCCGTGCAGACATCAACGACTGTGCATCATCGCCCTGTAAGAACGGAGGCACCTGCATCGATGGAATCAACTCCTTCCAGTGTTTCTGCCCAGACGGCTGGGAGGGCAGTCTGTGTGATGTCGGTGAGTGTGTGTGTGTGTGTGTGTGTGTGTGTGTGTGTGTGTGTGTGTGTGTGTGTGTGTGTGTGTGTGTGTGTGTGTGTGTGTCTGAGCAACGCTACAAGTGTACATATTGTGCAGCAGCCTTCAGTCCCGCTGCGTGTGTGAGTCACTGAGGTGTGAGAAGTCAAGCCTGGCCTACAGCGACGCAGGAATGAGTCGCAGTCTGAGAATCTGAGAGGCAGCGGGGCAGAGGCGGACGCGTTGAAAAAATGCGTTTGAAGGAAGTTAGTCGGTTAATTTTGCCGCAGAGGTTCCTGAGTTGTTTGCGGAGAGCTCAGTGGCCCGAGTTTGGATTTTTATTTTGCATCTTAAAAAAAAAAAAACGCGCGAGCGGAGGGTGAAACGGAATCTGATGCGTTCCAGACGTGAACGAGTGCAACAGGAACCCGTGTCAGAACGGAGGCGAGTGCGTCGACCTGATCAACGACTTCCTGTGCAACTGCGTGGACAACTGGAAAGGAAAGACCTGCCACTCAAGTGAGTTCATCCTGTTAGCGCAGACTGACTGGAGAGCGAGTTAAAGTTCCCCGTGCTGCGCCTGTTACGTTAACATCAGCAGAGGCTTTTTGCTCCACTGCGTCGTCTGTTTTGCTTCTGCGCCGGCTCGCCCTCACGTTCTCAGCGTCTCATCCCCTGCTCCCAGGCGAGAGCCAGTGCGACGCCACCACCTGCAGCAACGGCGGCACCTGCTTCGACCACGGCGACTCCTTCCTGTGCAGCTGCCCGTCGGGCTGGGGGGGCGGCACCTGCAACACGGGTGGGTCGCTCGTTTTCCGCCTCGGCTCGGATTCGAAAGAGCGTCGGAGAAAGGAAGCTAAACAAAGACTTTTTGGGTCTTGTAGCCCAGAACAGCTCGTGCGACTCGGGACCCTGCGAGAACGGAGGGACGTGCGTGGGAGGAGGCGACGTCTTCACCTGCATCTGCAAGGACGGCTGGGAAGGACCCACGTGCACGCAGAGTAGGTCGCCGTCGCCGCCAGGAGAGGGGATTGGGGGGGCGGGGGGGGCACTTCACTGTCAGGGAAAGTCACTCACTGTTCTTCTTCTTTTTGTGCTTCTCTCTCTCTCACGCAGACGTTGATGACTGCAACCCCCATCCCTGGTAAGAAACCCCTCCCCCTCCTCCTCCCCTCTCTATTAGTCCTTACACACTGGGAGCAAATTTGAGGCAAATAATTTGCTTCTTTTTTTAAAAACCTCTTGAAGTCAACGCAACCTTCCACACCCGAGCGAATTTCCACTGAAATGAGAAATCGACTTTTATTTTGGTGGAAAGGCTAACGGCTAGCTTTTTTTTTTGTTTTTGCGTTAATTATCAAGTTAACGTGATGTCGCCCCAGCCCTAATATTTCTATCATCTTCATTTACCCTGGCAAGCAGTGAAGAACAAATTCTTGGTTGCAAATGCAGCCTCACCCTAAAGGACCCTTACAAGTAGGACAGATGTCAAAGCACGGCTAACGGCCGAAAGAGCCGTCGACGGCGGCGAAGGCTCAGCTCCTCTTATTGATATGCAGAGTCGGGTATTTGCGGTAGTTTGTCAATCTTCAAACTCCACCGCCATTGGGGAAGCCCTCCCCTCCAGATTTCCTCCCTTGGCAGCTGCGACTCTGACGGTGCTTTAAACTACATCATGATAACGTTAGAAAAAAATAGTTCAATCCTGTAGGAACCTGTTTCCTCTGCGTTTGTTCTGATCGGGCTGGGCCCTGCAGGCGAGTCGTCGCTGCTTCTCACCGCTCGCGAAGGCGTTTTCTCACACGTAATTGCCCTTTGCGCTCTTAAGTGTCTAACTTCATCAAATTGCATCAAATTAAACCTGACCTTGCGTCAATCTGACTTCAATCCAACCAATGTGGTCTGGACCGGAGCCCTGTTTTTTTTTTTTTTATTGAATTTCTGTTTGGGTGCAGGACGCTTTGATCATCACAAGTGAGGAGCTCATTTGGGTTGATTTTTGTTTTTCTGGAATGATAAACAAGGCATCAGAACAGCAGAAGAAGTTCCCTCAGGGACGCTTTTCTGTTATCTGACTGCTTTCACGTGTCGGATGAGGACTTTGTTGAGGGTGTGAAGGCTCCAGTCTTCATTATTTTTCGCTCACTCCATGCGTCGTCTCTGCGTCTCTGCTGCTCTGCGCAGGTTAACACATTTGAAGGTCTTTGAGTTTTTTTCCCCGCCGCGTTCTCACGTTTTATTGGCGTGAATTGAAAGCCAGACGGGAGGGAAAACAGAGACAGCTTCTCTGGATCAGCGATTCCTCTTAGGACAAAAGCCCCCCCCACCACCCCACCGACTCTCTGCTCCCCCAGCCTGCTCCTCAATGCCTGGCAGGTGGATTAGTGGCTTTTTTGTAGGGTGGGGGGGAGCTTTTTGTAGAGAGGGGTGTGTGTGTGTGTGTGTGTGTGTGTGTGTGTGTGTGTGTGTGTGTAAAGGGAAGCCCTTCTCACTATTCAGCGGCCTCGACCTGGGGGTAGTGAGAAGTTGAGGTGTTGGGAGGGAGGGGGGAGGTGCGGCGAGGGCTCAGTATGTGGTAAGTGTGGATTTACATATCAAGTCTGGACATTGATCCAGGATCAGCTTCAGCCTGCTGACACTCACAGTGCCTGGGAGTCCGGCTGCTGCTGCTGAAGTGAAGTCAAGTGAAAAAAAAAAGCCAAAAACTGCGACTATGAAAGCAAACATTTTCAGTTGTGAACGGCTTTTCTGAAACTGGCTTTCAAGCTTTTGATACGCCCACACGAAACACACATTGAAATTACCCGAAAAATTAGAATATCAAGTAAAAGTTGTTTTATTTTGGCAATTTAACATAAAAGATGAAAGCAACACATTTTATTGAGCCATTCCACGCAAATTGACATCTCAAGCAGTTCCTTGTTGTAACTTTGCTGATTAAGATTTTCAGCTTATTAAAACCACAAACCCACAAACTGAGAAAATTTAGAATACTGTGAAAAGCTTCAGCTTTGTAGCTTGAAAGAGTCCAAAGAATCCAAAACACCTGCAAAAGGGTCCTGAGCCTTTAAAAAGTCTGTCTTGGGTTGTTGGCTCAGAGGAGTTCACACATGGGGAGAATCAGGAGATTCTCATGTTCTGGGTACGTACTACTGTGCAGTCGTAGGACTTTCTTCTTATTTCAGTGACGCTCCTGGGCCTGAGATCCCATTTTATTTGAAACCCTTTCCTCCCGTCAGTGGTGGGAAGATGAGGGAACGCTTGGTTGGCTGTGTGACGAGCTGCTGGATGCCTCCTGAGATGTTTAAGGAACCTCCCAGAGTCTTAAACGCTGATTCACTCCCGCAGACGCAAATCAGCGCCGCTCGCGTCCGCATATCATCTCGCAATCAAGCCTGTCTGACTTCAAGCAGTCGGGTCAGCGCCACCCAAGAAGAAACATTACAATACTTTGTTACTGTACTCCGGTATCTGCACCTCACTGGAAAACGTTTTACTTTTACTTGCAACATTTGTACACAAATATGTGTACTTTTACACTTCTTGTATTGGAGATTACATTAAAGTTCACTAAAATCACCGTTCAGTACAGAGAAGAGTAGAACATGTAGAAAATAACAGGTTGCTGTTATTAAAAGTGTCAACATCCAATATGCTAGTGAAGTTATCTGGGTGCCAATGCAAGACCTCTGACCTCTGACCTCTGGTCAGTTCGGTCCAGATTATTCTGCCACGACTTTTGGAGTTGAATCAGTGCATTTACCAGAGTGTGTTTATTGACACAAATATCCATCATTGGACTTCAGTGCAGAATGTGAGCGGTGTTCACACCTCAGACACAAAAACAAAAACCCCTCTTCTGCTTCTCTTTGAACCTGTTTAAACTGAACACTGTTGAACACTGTGTTGAACACTCTGTTGAACGCTCTCCGTGTCTCCGTCTCCGCAGCTACAACGGCGGGCTGTGCGTGGACGGCGTGAACTGGTTCCGCTGCGAGTGCGCCCCGGGGTTCGCCGGACCGGACTGCCGCATCAGTGAGTGAGCCTGGGAACTGGGCGAGAGGGAGCGGGGTCGGGCGGAGGGAGGTCGAAGGTCAAAGGCCGCGGTGAGCCCATTGTTTCAGGGCGACAGATTAGGAAGACGGGCTTAACCTCTGGTTCTCAGCGCCGCCCCTCCCCCCACCACCACCAACACCGCCGCCGGCCCGGTGCGCTCACCCGCGGACCTCTAGGAGAAAAAACCCCTCGAGAGGGAAAAAAAAAAAAAAAAAAAACCTTTTGAGGATGAGAGTGTTATCCAATTGAAGCGTTTCACCGCCGATCCCACGTAAAGCCATTGTGAAAGGGCCAATTCTCTGCATTCCAACGCACATTGAGGACACTTGAATGCGGCGCCGAGATGTGTCAAAGTTGGGCGTTGGAAGGACTCAACAAAGCCTTGTGTGAAATGTTTGGATTTCATTGTGATAGATAGATAGATAGATAGATAGATAGATAGATGGATAGATAGATAGATTTAAAGTACAATTTTCAGTCACGTGGCAAATAAAGATGAGGATGTTGTATTGACTGTTTATATTTCACACACTGGAAAGAAAAAAAAAGAACTGATAAGTGAATCATGTTGAAATCATAAGAACATTTCATTCCCTTTGGACACTCGGGAACCAGTAGCGAGTCACTTCTCATTTGTCAGACAGTTACATCACACGGTGTGAAAACAACATCAGCAAGCATGTCGCCTCGTGGGACCAAAGAAACAAAGCCACTCAAACCTCCTCATGTAGCAATAAAACCCTCCATGTTAAATTTATTATCGTGTAATTACCTATAGTAATATCCCTCTGCAACTGTCCAGATATTGTCCCGGCCCCATGAAGGGTTGAAAGTGTTGAAAATGTAAAGATTTCCCATTGATGATGATAATTGCACCAAGTGTCCCTGTTGCCTTGATTTTGCCCCCAGACTGCATCTGATCCGCTATTAAAACAATGACAAACATCTTTTTCTTGCTCCAGACATCGATGAGTGTCAGTCGTCTCCTTGTGCCGAAGGCTCCACCTGCGTGGACGACATCAACGGCTACAGCTGCGTCTGTCCGCCGGGACACGCCGGACCTCGCTGTCAAGAGTGTGAGTGGCCGAGCGGACTTTACCACATAGGATAACTTATTTTTCCTCAGACATTCTGTTATTTCAACAACTCGGCGTCTTTTTCCGAGAACATGGCCTGACTTACGCAAGTTTCACTGCAGCACAAACACAAATTTAACAAAATTGTCATCGATGCATATACAACTGGGATCCATATTGCGGTATCGGCACATATTTTACAAGTACAAGTAGAGTTTTCAACCCTGGTATCGGTACCAATACCCAAACATGATATCGGTAAGATACCCAATATCAGTATCGATACCATTATCGGTCCCATATTGACGGCATCCCTACTCTTATGTATACGTGAGGTAAGAGATACGTCACCCCTGCGTCGATGGACGATGTGCCTCACCGAAGAAACATTTAGAAAATAGAATTTAAAAAATAGAAAACTATGTAGTCTCCTTTTAAAACGTCCTTTTGTCGGACTTTGTCGTGCTCTTGAGAAGGGGCGAGGCCGCCGCACCTTGCGGATGTCCTGATGAACAAATTTGGGAATATTTCGTAATAGTTTGATTGTGTTGATGATGCTATAGTTTTCATAGGCTTGCGTCCTTCTTTGGTTCAGACAAGGATTAACATGTTCTGCCGAAACATGTCAAGTTAGGACATACACAACCACTGTCTGAACAAAAGAGTGACACAGTATTTCATTTGTCATTGGTAGACATCGGACTGGGGAAGTCGTGCCGTCACGCCGGCCTGCAGTTCCCCCACGGCAGCCGCTGGGAGGAGGAGTGCAACAGCTGCCAGTGCGTCAACGGACACGTGCGCTGCTCCAAGGTCGGCCGTCTCGCCCGCGCTGCTGCCGTTCAGAGTCCACGACCAGAAAAGTTTCGGAAACAACGATAATAATAATATTGACGCTTGTTCCCCAGGTGAGGTGCGGCCGTCGGCCCTGCCTCCTGCCCCAGGCCCTGCCCTCTCCCGTCGAGGCCCCGCCCCCTCCGTGCCCCGGCGGCCACGAGTGCGTGGAGCACCCCTTCCTCAGCTGCTTCTCGCCGCCCTGCCACCGCTGGGGGGTGTGCGCCAGCCCGGACCCCCCGCCGCCCCTGCAGACCCAGTGCGAGCCCAACACCGGCTACCTGGACAACAGCTGCGCCCGCATCACACTCATCTTCAAGAAGGACAAAGTGCCACAGGTACCACAGGGGGGAAACACCTGGATTACCCCCTCAAGCTCTGCATGCAGCAAAACAGAAATGATGTGATGAGGATCAGTGATGAGGGAACTCCATCAGCAGGGGCTCAGCCATACCAGGGATACCAGGGATATCGGTACCGATACCAAGTAAATACGGGTCTATGTATCAGTAACTGCGTTTTCATGACCCCTAGAATTGCGCACTTAAATATTGCATCAAATACCGTAAATGTAAACAAATAAAAGCAGACAAAATTCTCGTAAATCTCGCGGGATGAGGTTTGACGAGAATTACGGCTCATGAGCTTCACGCCATTCAATGGAAAGACCTGCAAATCGCAATTATACTTTGTTGAAATTTTAGACATCGCTTTCATTTCGCGAAAAACTGTAATGGAAACGCGTGCCAGTGACGCAGCTACCGATACAGCTACCGATACTTGTCAACTTAAAAACGTCATGATCATTTAACAGTTCTGCGATTTGTATGCAATAAAAGTAATGTTACACGGTAAAACTACGTCGTATGATGTATGATATTATTTATATGATATTACTGTGTGTAATCTTCTGCCTCTGGTAACAATCAGATTTGGTCTTTCACTTCTATAAAGGGTCAAAATATGTATATAATATATATTAATAGGCGTCAAGATGAATTTCTTTTTGGAGAAAACACTTTTTCAGTGTTTCATGTGTTGGGTCCGATCAGATGCTGCTGAAGACGCTCATTTATCCCCCACTCACTGAATGATATTTAAAAAAAAAAAAAAAAAAAAAGGCCGCCCTCACATCTTCCCTTGGTATAAACGAGGCTGCTGGCGTACAAAGGCGCTCTCTGTCTTACCAGTTACACAAAGATGAATCGGCGATGGGAGTGAAGCCGGTGGTTTTTTCTCACTACCTTGCGTAAAAGTGGCCACTGTGTCAGTTTGGCCCAGCGTTTTAGAAATGGGGGGGGGGGGAGCAAAAAAACAGCAGATTCCCGCATTCACATGTATAGAAAACAGACTTAGGCTGCAGAGTCTGAAGCCAATTGTTCCTCCATTGCGGTGGGGGTACTAATCTATCTTGTGTGTGTGTGTGTGTGTGTGTGTGTGTGTGTGTGTGTGTGTGTGTGTGTGTGTGTGTGTGTGTGTGTGTGTGTGTTTGCGTTGCAGGGCACCACCGTGGAGAACATCTGCTCCGAGCTGAGGTACCTCCCCGTGACGCAGGCGCTGGCCGAGGAGCGTCCGCTGCTCATCCTCTGCGACCTGTCCTACTCCAACAACGACGCTGTGGAAGTTGCCATGGTGATTGTTACACGCCGACACCGAGTGCAGAGCTTCCCGCTTTCGCGAACCAGCACGCGGTTTTGGGTTGTTGTTGTTGAGCATCTACCAATGAAGACGATGAAAACACAGGCACAATTTGGCAACTTACGACATTAGGAAGAGGGAGAAACTCCGTTTTGAATTAGCGGCTATTGCTAACTGTTGCAGCTAGCATAAAATCAGAGTTTTTATTTGCACGTTGTCTTATTGAACAGTTTCTGGATTCGTCCAGTGGATCTGTTGGCCGTTGCTAATCAACGGGCTCTTTTTTGTTCCCGTTTCAGAGTTCAAAAATAAACACAAGACAATGAACAACATAAAGCTAGCAAAGAAACAATTGGTCAAGCAGTTTGAAGCTTCCAGCATCTGGATGATATTTCCGGATGGAACACCTTCCATTCTATTTTTCCCTCCTCTTTTTTTGTCCTTCTCTCCCCGATGCCTCGTTAGGCCCCTACGCATTTTCTTTTACAGCGGTCTTCCTTTTCTTTGCCTCCACTGCTTTCTCCCCTCGGCCACCCGTACTCGGGGGAAATCAGTCCTTTCGGGGCTTTAAGCTCATAATGGAGGGGATTAGGTCGTATTCTTCTGATGTTTGCGAGCCCTGTTGTAAGTGACAGATACAGGAAGAGGCGGGGCGCATCTGACGTAAGCCATCAACAAGGATTTCATTAAAAGGTAAAAAAAAAAAAAAAAAAGAAGTTATCTCCAGACGCTGACAGTTTTGCCACCCTCGCCTCCTCCTGATAGTGATATTTTTATTATGCTGGTTCGGCAGAGTGCAACAGGTTTTCAGAAGACCTCTGAAAGCGATCAGTGCATTCGGGCCTCAGTTGGGAAACAGTGAAGCACTTGATGACGACCTGTTGGACCAGTCTCAGCTATCAGACTCTATTTCTCTCACGTTAGCATTTGTTTTTTTGCCACGACTTTATTCCCGTTTTTTTTAAACCTTCTGACTTCTCTCCTTGTTTGCTGTTTTGTAAAATCTACTCGGTCGAGCAAATTTCTGCCGCTCCCTAAATTCTTCTACAGCTGCCTAACGCTTCCAGCAGCTCACTTAAATTTACAGCAGCTAGCTAATGTTCTTATAGCAATTTTTATGAATCTACACTGCCACTGGTATGTCCAAACTTTTGACTGATGGTTTATGTAATTGTATTTTTTAAAGCCGTTTGGGATTAAAATTTGTTTCCCATTTTTTTGTGTTCCCCTCGTCCTCCAGAGTTAAATTAGCAAAATTAGCAACGCTAATTAGCAGTTAAATTATCAACGCAAAGGGAAACATTGCAGACTAAAGGTAGAGTTTGTTAACAATGCAGTCGAGAATTAATTAAAGTGCGCCAACGCCAAGAGGATCATTTGAGATTAACCTTTCATTCCCTCATCAAGTCCCCCTCAAAGTTCTGACAGCAGTTCAATCATGAATACCAAATAAGGAAATGAGGGCAATTGCCGCGCACAAATTGCCCGTGACGGTGGATAATCAGCCCCCATTTCGCCGCTGATCTGCTCCGTCAATCACTCATTGAAGTGGGCGGAGCCAGAGCGGTGTGAATAAGTGGCTGGTGTCCCGGGGAGAAGAAAAGAGGTGTGTTGGGTGTGTTGTGTCACGGGCCAGGCAGGGAGCACAGCTGCTGTCTTCCCCTTTGTTTGTCCTAATTGAACTGCGCCGCAGCACACAGCTAATCCCACCCCCCCCACCCCCACCCCCCCAGCCCTCAGCACCTTATTAGGCAATTAACTCCACCCTCTGCCGTCCCAGCGGGGGGTGGAGGGGGTCGGGGGGGTCCGTGGCCTGCCAGATGTTGGGATGGGAATCTCTTTTCTTCTGGCGGTTGAATGTGTTGTTTTTTTTCCTCCCTTTTTTTCTCCCTCTGTCTTTTGTTGTTGGCCGTAGCCTCGAGCCCCGAGTCTGACCGCTTGGTGGACGGCCTCTGCTCGAGGTGCCTCCTCACCTTTCAGCCGCACGTCAACGTTCCCGTGCGGACGCCTCCAATAGATGCATCTCCATCACTGTTTTTCGCAAAATAAAAGCCATATTGCTAAAATTTCGACAAACTACAACAAGAGTTTTTCCATGACACTTCTGCGATAGACCTCTATATGGATACGTTTTTTATCACGATATTTAGGTTTAGGTACAGACTTGTTTATCACACTTTTGCCTCAAAACAGGTGTGTTCAATAGCTGTCATTACCAAAATTGTTATGTTAATGTTATTACTTCAGCTAAAGTTAATAATTAGAGCTTTGTATGAATAAATACACATTGGTGCCTAAGTGTATGAGTTAATTTAGGACTTTCCTAAGATCTCAAATATGAAACATCCCGTTTTGTGTTCAAATACTCAACTGCTTTCTCTCTCCCTCTCTCTCTCTCTCTCTCTCTCTCTCCAGTCATTTGAGCAGGAAGGTCGATCGAAGGACGGCGACCGAGGTCAGATCCAGAAGGCGGCCAGCGCCATCATCGGGGCGCTTTCCAAACGGCACAACAGCACGGTCATGCTGGCCGTGGTGGAGGTCAAAGTGGAGACGCAAGTGGAGCCGCCGCCAGTTGGTGAGTCGCCTGCTGTCGCTCGCGTGGACCAATGACAAGTAAAAGGGTTCGGCAAGAAGCCCTTGTTTGGAATTGGACCGTTTGTTTGAGCCGGGGAAGGAGTTGGAAAGGCGTTTTTGTAGCAGGAGCCATCGTTGCTGTGATGTGCAACACACCAGCAAGAGGCGGGAAATAGCCTCTGCTTGTGTGTGAATATGTAAAAGTGAGAATATTTTGCTCGCATTTCTAGCTGCTTAAGTTTGCCACTCAAGACAGCAAGCTTTCAATTTTGATGGATTTTTCACGGTATGAGGTTTCTGTACTGCCGTCCCCTTCCTGCTGCTGTGAAACCTCCAGTGAGGAGCAACATGGAACCATTGAAGGGCCATTTTAAGAGATTCCTCAGCAAAGTTTTAATGAGTCCACCAAAAGTTAGACGAAACACTAACAAACTCTTGAAATATTAAATTAACATGTGAGTGCAGCTGCAGAGGATTCCTCGTCTAACCCTCTACCTTCTCCTTCATCCATTGTAACACCGCCGTGCTCGCTAACGGCTAGCTACCCCATTAATCACATTATCGCAAACTCGACATCTGATTGGCTGTTGCAACTGATGCTGGTCCGTTCGCCTAAAGCGCTCAGCAGCCTGCAGTGTTGATTCTGAAGGCCTACAGCACAAGTTGGCTGAAATATGATCCTCCTCTGTCCATTTTCACTGGTCAGTCAACTGGTCACGTGACCACGTACGTCACGTCCGCTGACGTGTAATTGCGAAAAAAAAAAAAAAAAGTGCTTCCGCAACACTTTTGCGACGTCCCTCAAAAACCTCCTCATGAGAGCCTCCAAACCTTTCAGCTTTTTCCAAGAAAAATAGAACAGCCGTGTATTTTTCCTAAGCACCGCCCCCTGGTGGTGTGAACCTGCGCAGTGACTTTTAACCTCGCTTTCGGTGTGAATTGGGGATGACGTCTCTTTTTCCGCCGCCCCCTGCAGGCTACCTGGTGCCGGTGCTCTGCGTGGTCTTCGCCCTGCTGTGGATCTTCTGCATCGTGGTGTGCGCGTGGTGGACGCGCAAGAGGAAGAAAGAGCGCGAGAGGGCGAGCCGCTCCGAGGACACCACGGTCAACAACCAGCTGGGGCCGGTGCGCGGCCACGCCCGCAAGGACAACAACAGCGACAAGGGCGCCGAGTACGAGCGCAAGAAGCTGATGGGGCCTCACCAGCGGACGTGCGACGAGGCCGAGGGGGGTGAGGGGGAGCCGTTGGAGGGGGAGGGGGAAGAGGACGAGGAGAGGGCGGCGGGCGCCGGCGACAAGTGCTCGACGAGGGCGGGCGGCCTGATCTGCACGTGGCGCAGCGGGCCGGTCAAGGCGCCGCACCGGACCGCCGGCCACTGCAGCCCCAAAGACAACCGCTGCAAGAACCTGAACGCAGCCAAGCTGGGCGACGACGTCAAGGACCAGTACGTCTGAGCCGCAGCAGCCGCCCGGCAGGAGCAGGAGCAGGAGGAGGTGGAGGAGGAGCAGGAGGAGTTTTTTGAACCACCCCACCCTCTGCTCTTTCAATAGGGGGACAAACGTGGAGATTTTAGAATACACTCGAACCCCCCCCCCCACACACACACACACACACACACACACACACACACCCCAGCGCGTGCACACACACACACACACCTTGTTTTGTTTCCGACCCCCCCAAGACGTTAACAACAGAAGAAGAAGAAGAAAATCAGGAGAAGCTCCAGGAAGCAGCAAACTGGCGCCCCCTCTGGATTCTGTTGCAATTGAAAGGATTTTTTTTTTTTTTTTTTTTTTGTCCTCGCCATTTTTTTCTTTTTTTTCTTTTTTGCCGTTTACAGACTTTTTTTGAGCCTCTCTTGGACTTTGGGAGTTGGAAGTTGTGAACTCACGTTGGTGTCGTGTTTCTCTTTGGTTCCTGTCTTGCCTTAAGCCCCAGCCTGCGGGCCCTTTTTTCTACACCACGTTCATTCAGCGTCTTTTATAAGTATAAATATATATGTAGATATATCTACTGTATATCTACAAATATAGAAACAACAAAAAATGCTAACTTTCTAAAAGTCCTCCGACGTCGCCGTCGTGGCTGCGTTCCCGCTTGTATCACACCTGGCTGAAGCGTTCGTCTTTGGTTTACACTCACACTCACACTTTCTCATTCAGTCTGCGTCTGTCTTTCAGGAAAAGAAAAACAAAAAAAACACTTCCCGAAACTCTGGTGGCGAGTTCTACACTGTATGCTTCTTGTGGAGAAGTGCCTTTGCCCTTGTTTCTGTCTCCTTTGCTCTCCTCCTGCAGAGTTTGTGCAGAATTTGAACACAAAAAAGGGAAAAATCAGATGTCCGAGCAGCAACTCTTCACGCCACGCTAGAGGTTATTTTTATTGCCGTGTAAATATGTAAATACAAAAAAAAAAGAAAAATGGCTGTGTATATTTGAATTTAGTAAATTAAGTGAGGCGCTGTATTATAGTTATTGGAAAGAATCTTTGCTTGTTTGTTTGTTTTGTTTTTTGTTTGTTTTTGTTTTTCTATGATGTCATTCCGTCTGTCGGCGTCAGTGGACGGCGACGGGGTTCTTGTTGTTTTTTTTTAAAGCATTTCAGAGCGTCGTGTCGGCGCCTCTGCTGACTCCACAACCAGACGACAAGAGAGCAGAGAGTGCGGCGACTGTCGCAGAGCCGCTCGCCGCTCGCCGCGCCTGCCAGTCACTGCCGTCTAGTTCAGCCACCGCGACACAGAACCCGTGTGTTCGACAGCTTCGGCAGTTCCAGCTGGAGGAGTTCTTTCAAACCTTGGAAAAAGTCCTTTTGAATAATTTGGTTATATATAGAAATGTATATTTTGTTCACTTTTGGGATCACAGTTTCCCTTCAAAATCAAATGTAGATGTTTATACATATATGTATATATATATATATATATATATATATATATATATATATATATATATATATATATATATATATATATATATATATATATATATATATGTATGTATGTGTGTATATATATATATATATATATATATATATATATATATATATATATATATATATATATATATATATATATATATATATATATATATACATATATATATATATATACATATATATATACTTTTTTTTTTTTTGGACTCTTCCCCACATCACTAATTATCAACCTGACTGTCTTATCATGTGTTGAGTGTGGAAGTTGTTGGAGTTGTGGAGTCTTTGGCTGCGAGGGTAGAAACCTGCTGGCACCCTGACGCTGCTGCAACAACAGGAGGGGTGGGGCAATTTGGAATGTAAAAATAAACAGCAGAGGCCTCCCTGTGCGGAGTCGCGCTTCTTTTTTTTTTTTTTTTCTTCTTTTTTTTGGGTTATTGTTGTTGTTTGAAATTTGCCCGCTCCCTCGCTCACATAGCTTTATGAAGTGGCCTCGCTGAGTTCGACGTGTGCGTCGTCGGGCTGTCAACGCCCCCGAGCGAAGCGGCGTCGACTTTGATTGGGCGGAAGCGGCTCGTCTGGAGTCGTTATCTCCACAAATGAACATATCACACAAACAATTATCTGCATATTTGGGGTGAACAGGAATGTTGTGCGCGTGCGTGTGTGTGTGTGTGTGTGTGTGTGTGTGTGTGAGTGTTTAGACAGAGGGTATATCGATGGAAATATCAACGTCTTGCCCGACTTGTGCGTGCTGAGCAGAAGTGCTGCTCTTTAAAAACCCAGGCCCTCACTAATGTTCTTCACAGCGAGCGTCCCTGTTAGAAACACTCCACTTCCTCCTTGTGTGAGACACCAGGCGCTAGCTGTGATAGCGCCTTCCCAATCACTTCCTGAAATCAAAGATTTTTTTTTTTTTTTTTTACCAGAACAATGAAGAGATTTACACACTGTTTTGTACCCAGTTTTATTTCACCATTGGTCCACGGGCGTCAACTCAAGTGTTTGAGAGTTAATGTTTAAAACGATCCGGGAATCAGTTTGTTTGTTCTTGATTAGAGATTCCTAAACGGCCTCATGAAACAGCGTCGGCTCTCTTTCTACGTTCCAGGTCACAGGGTTTAGATGAATCAAAGAGCGCGTCGTCAGCAGCTGGCGTTCATTACTCGCCACACACACTCCCACCCACGCTGTCTCGACTAAGTCCCCAAAATTTAAAAGTGGTTATTTTGGTGTCGCAAATCAAAACTGTGTTTTTTTTTTTAGTGTTTACCCTCAAGTCTTCTCCGTGTTCCAGCCGGCCCTTCCTGGTGCGTCTGATGAAGGGAACAAGTTGTGTCAATTGCAATGATATATATTTTTTTTTATTTCTGCTTTTTTGCTTGTCGTCGGTCGGTAGTAAAGAGTCAGCGTCCGCGCTACTAACGGGAGGAGAGCAACAATTAGGGTTTGGCTCTCCAGTCAGTCCAATACGGTTTAAAAAAAATTGTGGTCATTATGTGATTTTGAAAAGCCACAATTCATATTCTGTCAGTGCATTTTTCATTTTGTTAGTCCCGCAGAAGGGACTGAATGTGCAGATCATTGTAATTATTTTGTACAAAATTTGGTAAAAGTCTTGGTTTGTTAGTGGATTTTTTTTTTGTTTGTTCTTAGAACAATCCTATTATTTATTAAAGTAAAGTATTTTATACCAAATCTGGTCTTATTTTGTCTTTTTCATGCCAGAATTCTTCAGAATGCTGAAATGATCTACAGTAGACCCACTGACATTGAATCGCACAGTTAAACATGTCAACACATTTATTTTTTTTTTATTTTTTTTTTGTTTTTTATCATTGTGAACATTTTATGTGTGAAAATGTAGAAAAATACCAGCTTGTCCCTGGCAAAAATATCAACTTTTTGAAGCATCACTGACACCAATTTAAAGTTTATACCAACAAAGAATGGAGAATGGATATTATAGAAAGATTCAGGGGAAAAATAGCTATCACACTTTAAGTCAATTGCCATTGCCATTGATGAAGGAGTGATGTTATGTAACACAGAGTTAGGTCGACTAAACAGACATGCAGAGGTGAGGTGTGTCGGGATGAACTCAAGATTCTGACTGAGTCACATGAATATTAAAATTTCCTTGACGTGGTTTTTCGAGAGGGGTCCAGAAAATAGCGACTTAGACTCTTTCCTTCCCTTAGAGCCTTGGTTTTGACATGGATGAAAATCAGTCAATTACAAGGAATTTTTTAAATGACTATGAACAGCTTAAATGTTGTAGTATATATAGACTAAGACTGAGAAAAGAGATTGAACGAATATACACCCTTGTGGAACGCCACAAAGGGGGAGCACAAGGAGGAAGACCTGTAGTAACATTACACGTTTCATGTTTGTTTTTAAACTGTGGAGCCTCATGAAGTTCAATGGAAAAAAAAAAAAGAAAGAAAACTGCGAAATCACCTGAAGAGCAAAGAAAACTGGTGTCTGGGAAAATTTCATTCATGCTATCTCACGCTGTCAGAAAAGATTGATGTCTGTCCCAACGTCCAGTCGGTCATTGCTGAAGACCACCATCAAAGATCAAGTATTGTTTTCAAAACAAATGGACATAGTTGTGTTTAATGTGGGATGAGGCAAAGCAGAAGTCGGAATTTGTTCAGAACACTCTGAACTGGTGGAAGCCAAAAAAAAAATGCGACACAACCATGTTCACACTCTATTATCAAAATAGGAGTCAAAAATTCCCAGAGGGGAACACAGAATGCCTCTTTTACACGACAGCTCACTGCAGCTGAAATATCTTGTTCAAAAATGTATTGATGGGAGGTTGCAGGCAGCTCCATTGATTATTATTTTTCCGACATACTGAATCTAATGGTCAGGTAGAATGATATGTGAGCTTCTGGCTTCAGAAGTGGCACTAATGTTAGGTATACACCGTTAGTTAGCCTGGAAAGCTAGCATTAGTGGCTTACACCTTAGCAGACAAACACATGGTTTAACAAAAATACAGCAGGTGTCAGTTAAACCTGTGGCGCTGCCCTTACACCTCTTCCTTTTCAGTATCTTTATAGTCGAAAGAGAAAACTCACAAGGTGGGTGAAGAAATTAAAGAAGAAAAAAGAAAAATGTGACAACAGCAAGCAAGGATCAGCGTGGGATCACTCTCTCCAAAGTTTTGTGACACCTCATTAAGGAACTATCCATAACTCATTCAGCCTTTCTTTGCAATAATTCATGATTTAGGAGACTGTGCAAATAATTTTTTATTGCAACACATATAAACAAAATTGTCAGAATTGAAACGAAGGCCACCCTTAAAAAACCTCAGAACCAAGTATTGCAGTTTCAAACAACTTTATTTGTCTGATGCATCTTAAGATATTTTTGTTTTCATGGCAGCCTCATCTGAAGTTGTTCAATGCGACCAGCTGCTAACAATCTGATTACAACCATAACTAAAAAAAAATGCCTAATTTTCTTTTTGCTGCGGTTGAACTGTGTTATTTAAAGCTGCGGTTGCGTCGGCACTATTGCCAATCAGTCTCCCCCCGACCACCTGCTTCATTGAGCGGCAGGCCGATGAGGTGAGTCCCTCCGCGTGCCTCCATCTGCCCCTTTAACGACTCTGTGGGAAATGATTAACATTAGCCGGCTCTGCGTGATGCCCCCTCCAGCAGCTGTGTAGGATATCCATAATGCTTGGCGGGATGTTACGCGCCGCGCCGTGTGTTCATTAACCCAACAGTTGTTTTGGCAAGAATGGGAAACGTGTCCGGAATCCTGGTTGGCTGCAGCACTCGGGGTCACATGTTTGTTCAGCGCGCGGCCGCTGACCTACTTGGAGCGAAATGCACAATGAAGGGGGCGAAGAAGAAGAAGAAGGGGATGATGGTACAGAGCCGGTCGGAGGTGCTGGCATTAGGATCGCATGTCGTCCCACAATGCAGCGTGTAAACTGATACCAGATTCCAGCAGAAAGTGGTTATGGAGCGAGCTCGCTATAGCGGCTCATCCACGCTGGATCAATTTGCATTCCCAATGCTGGCCAACATTGAGTCTATAATGATGATTATGAGATTTTTTTTTTTTTTAAATTCAGACTTATAAAACCCGGATCGGTCCAGTTAAGACTTAATAGTCAATACTCACAAGTTCAATTGTCTTGATTGAATGCCTACATTGAAGCACCTTCTTGGGAAGCTTTTCATTCTCATATTGGTCCTGCCAAATTTGAACTACAAGGAACAAAACTTGTTATCTGTGCCCTGTATCCTTATTTTTAGAGTCCACGTGCTCAGACCAGTGATGTAACATATAGTCAATATATGAAAGTCTTCCTCAGCATTTGAAAATAATTTCTATATTTGATGAAGCCAGAGCCTAATCTGTCAGAGCTCTATGGTTTCCCCACTCGACCCGGAATAAATTGTGCTAATGTTGCTCACCCGTCGTCACCTTACCTGGTTGCCAGTGACTTGTTTGGATCCTACTCCCAAACACATGCTTGGAAAACAGTAACTGATGTGTAAAAGCTGATGACAGAACATGATGGCAGTTTTTATGCTCCATTTGACGCAGGTCGGCTGGAGAAACAAAAGCCGTCACCACAGTGACACAGCGGAGGCTTGGCTTGATGTTTAACCCAACGTCATCTGCTACTGAAACTATAGTGCAACGCCAAAAAGTGATTTGAAAAATCAGAAAATCAGGCGGCCATACACACCTGTTTCCTGCTCTACAAGCTGTGGTGCATGCTGGTTTGCAAGTCTAAATTTAGCTGAAGAGGTCCTCAGAGCACATCACACCAGAAAACATACTTCTGCTCTCACAATGAGAACAGAACAGCTGTTAGAGGATGGCTTCTCTTTTCCAGGGAAAACAGTAGAAATGTGTTTTAGATCATCCTCGAAACACTTGGTACTTTGAGCGCACAAGTGTGTGAAGTGCACTCACTGACTGCATAAAAAGATGGAGGAAGTTAAGTGTTAGTCTGTCCTGTTAGAGCGGTTCAAAAAACACGGAAGTACCAAAACTTGCAGTCCCTCATCTGGCCAGCGGAAATCACCAAAGTTGGTTGCAAAAAGACTAAAAATAACTGACTGAGCACCAACTTCACATCATTACAAACTAGCTTAGATGATCTTTATGATCAAAAATTGCAATTTTGAGTGAAAATGTTGTGGCTGAAGTTTAGCAACCGACTGTAGTTGCGTGTATTGGGGCTCACACTCGAACTCAACTACGCTCAAGGATGACGCTGACCGTGAAACAAATCTCTAGGTCTCCGGTCTCAATGTCACAATGTCACAATGACTCTGTCCAACTTTACATACAGTCAATGAGTGCGCTGAGACTGAGGAGTATGCCTAAAAATGTAATGCACCGCCACTGAGAATGGTCCAGAAGATCAGAGTGAAGTGATGGACACGGTGAAACACAATTCTTGTTTCTGGTAGCCGCAGACAAGTTTTTGTTGAATCTGTAGACGGACAAAAGAAAGTCCCGAGGCGAGCTTGTGCACAAAACCCAATGCCAAGAAAAGGTTCTTTTATTTGACAGGCAGTAACTTCGAGCTTGATTTGCGCTGGAGGCGAGGCGAACATAAACCTTTGTTCAAGTTTCCCCTTAGTCAACACTATTTCTTGTCAGTTATTTGGCTACGTTCCACTTCCAATCCCTCGCACTGAAACGGTAGCCAGCCAGGTTACACGCGGATGTTGTGAAGCTAAACTATAGCAACTTGCATAAAAGCCCCCTAAACCAATTGGTAAAGGGATTCATCTTCACCATCCTTCCTATCGTCCGCAGTGCTCTTTCACATCAGTCCTCTATTTGGAGTTATAAGATGATATGCGAACAGTTGTGACCGTATGCTAGCTTTCTTGAAGTGAATCGGGGGTTTGACAACGTGTAAGGCGAAGGTGAGGGAAAAGTTGCACATGAATAGAAGCAGGAATGCTCAGCGGAGCTCCTCTGGACAGCAGGAGAGCGGATTCCTCTGCGCAGCGACCACGCCTCAGCTCCTCGGCTGGCGGCGAGCCCCGAAGACTCCTCCCGGGGCTGGGGCCGAGTCCACATGTTCAAACGGAGATGAAAGGCCCCCGGTAGGAAAGGTTGTCGGTGCCAATACCAACCACCTGCCAAGTAAGCCCTGCTTAGCAGCACTCGCCCAGATGTTCCCGACGCTGAATATTCTTGCTCTTCGCCGCTCCCCGGGGACGAACGCGGAGCCTCCGCTTGACCCTCCACATCAAAGTGTGGAGGAGGACTCAAAACAATGAGCGCTTCCACAGAGGGAAGGAGAGAAAGTTCTGAGGAGAGATTCGATGATTTAGGAGGGCGAGTTGTGGGTTGGGCCCGTCATCGGAAAGCTTAAATGGATGTGTACGTCCTGTGGGTAATGCACTCAGGGAGCAATCTGTACTCAAGCCTCCGCCCACACGGCTTTGCTTGAAATCCTTTATCCATACAGTACTGTATATACATGCAGAGGAGAATCAGATTCCCTTGCTCGATGCAGAGAAAGCTAAAGAACACACACACAGGTAGAAACCCAATTGAAAGACAGTAGTGACGCATCTTGATTGAAGCCCGACGCCCCAGAAAGAATCCATGACTTCTGTTTTTACACGTTGGTCTCAGGAAGATAAGCCCTTAGACAAATTCTGGCAAAAAGGAGGGCCTCTAAAAAAAAAAAAAAAAAAACTCTTGCAAGATAATTGGGGGGAATTTCTGTCTGCTGTGACATTTTAAATGGGTAGGATTTCATCTCTGAAAGGGGAGGAAGTAGTCTGCCGTGATACTTCAGATCTACGCTCGGATTGAAACTTTTTGTAGTCACTGCACCTCTGGGTTTACCAAAACACTTGCCAAAGCCTTCCTTTCTCATTTTCATGAGGCTCTGCTGCTTAGGTAGTAATGTAATAAATCATTAATAGCTGTTGCACTGTAGACCCGTTTCCTCGCCAGACTACTTTTTCTCCTTGATGAAAGCTGGTTGGTCTTATTTCAAGGTGAAGACGCAAGTTGTTTGGACTGTTTGTGTTGGTTCTGTTCTGGACTAATGTTAATGAGTCTTGGCTTCGAGACCTTTCAGTTATCAGCCAATGCAACACTGCCAAGTGCAAGGCAAATTTCATCTGCCAGATGTTTTTAGAAGACTTTGTACAGTTGTTCTTAGATTAACATTCAATTAATTAACCACAGCAGCAGCTGCAACAGTCAGCAGGGATGTGTGGTACGATTTAGTTTGTGCCATTCTATTGGAACAAGCTCCAGCTTTAGTTCTACATGGAAAAAGCTTTGGCTCTTGGGAAAACTTTCCAAGCTGCTTGAGCTTTGAACTGCTGCTGCAATAGAAGATGACAGCATCATGACCGAAGGGAAGTCTTAATGTCTTTGATGGTAGAGACGGACCTCATGAAGCCTTTCAGGCACAGCACAGTTGTCATGTCATTGTCATGGTCTGCTTTAGTGTTTGACCGTTGTGTCATTGTGCTTGTTTCTCACTAATGTTAAGGTTTGTTATGGTGGTTCCGCTTTCACTTAAGTTTGTCTGTCTGAATGTCAGTTTCACTTTTTTTTTTCCCTCAGTCTCTCATTCTGGTTTTTGTTCTCTATACTTTGAAAACACATTTAGTTTAGTTTTGTTCATCATTTGGAATGGTGAGTTTTCTCCAGGTTCTCCACACCCACAGTCGTCTGCATCTGAGTCCTGGCCACGTTGCCCCCTGACAGTCATGGATTGTTTTGACCATATATAACAATGACGGATCACAGAGGAGTTTACTAAGGATGATATATTCTCCTTTTAGAACATCATCATCAACATACTTCTACTCACATTAATAACTACAATGCTAACAAAAAGGTCAAGATTAACAACTATGACAACCATGTAACCTCTGAAAGGTTAAAAGTTTGAGGACACAGTTTCAACTTGTTTGCTTCAACTTTCATTTGCAAGCGAGAAATCCAGCGGTGGACTCCAACTGGAGTGAGGCAGGAACAATAAGTCACCCAACAGAACAGTCGGGGTGAAGGCAGACGCTGGAATAATCTGTGTAATTTCAAAGCCTTTTGAAAATTGGAGACGATGGCGAGGCACGCCTGTTTTTTTTGTTTTGTTTTGTTTTGTTTTCTTGTTTTAGATTCACACCACCCAAGGCTATGCATTTTAAAGACAAGTCTGAACTGAGAGAGAATCTATCCGCCTATTCACCGCTGAACTGTTTCAATGCCCACGCAAAATGAAAGCTAGGAAGACACTGCGCAGTGAAAGGCGAGCGCATCGACATGAAACGCATTGGCTCACGTGGTCGTGGTCGCGCTCACCGCACGCCCATTAATCTGTCCAATGATGCGGAGCAGCAACGACAACAGCCTGGAGGTGAGAGGAAGAGTTCACCAGCGAACCCTGCGCTGATCCTACAGCACGCAGGTCAAACCTGGGCCCCCTGCCACACATCCAGGGCAGCTGCACTCACTGTTTTAACTGTTGAAAGACACACACACACAAAAAAAAAGTAATTTGCATTTGTTGTATTTGCCTGATGCTTTTTAAATACGAGAAAAAAAAAAAAAATCATGATAAAATTTGAGAGTCTGTGAAATCTGAAGGGTGTCCAGAAAACGTTTTTTCTGCGACTGGATATTTTAAGATTTGAAGAATGAATCCAAACCAGTGTGTGAAATACATGAGAGCCCCAGATGGTTGGACCCTTCCATTAACCCATGAGACCCCCTGAAAGCCTCCAAGAAAATTTTAAGGGGGTCTTATATTTTTTCAAAAAGCCAAAAATATATATTATCGATCACTCAATAAAACTTTATTTGTATAGCAACTTTTATACATGTAAAAATGCAAAATAATAATTGAAAAAAAAAATTCAACAGAACTGCAAATGGTCATTAAAATATCTTGAAGATCAGCCTGTCTAAAATTCTTTTTTTTTTTTTTCTTCTTTTTTTTTTTTAATAATAATATGCAAGCTGCATGTGAAGGAAATTTAGTCTGGTATTGAGTAACAATCAGGAGGATGGTGAGCCTCCCAGATATTGACGAGTGTTTCACACACTGATCCAAACAGAGGACAGATGCACGGCTCTTATTTTCAAACAAGGTTCATGAACAAATGTGTCTAATGTAGCAGCACAAACATGAATGAGAGTAAATTCCCGTCTTCCTCACATCCAGCGACTCTGGCGGACACACGCTGGCACGCACACGTAGACATGACCCTTACGTCATGGCATTAGCACGCCATGAGGTCGAGCCCTGGGGCCTTTGGCCTGAGGCAGCGTGATGGACGGAACCACTGTGTCATCAGCCGGCCGGAGGTGCAACAATAAGGCTTAATGCGCGATTAAGTCCCAAATCAACTCTCATTATGAGTGAGCACGTCAACTGTGACCCCCACCACACACACACACACACACACACACACACACACACACACTGCAGAGGTCCTTGCACAGCGGCTCCGCGAGTTTCCTGCCTTTCAGCCTCTTTGCATCTTTTCATCGCCACCGACTTGCCTGCCAACTGATACCACTTGATTGAAAATGTCTACAGTCGACATTTCAGAGTGAGTCACCACATTTGGTTGGATGCACCCTGCGGCTCTCGCTCCGCCGCTCGTTGTCGCACTGTCTAAACATTTAGCTGGAGGGCGACGTCACGCCGCCGATCCCTCGTACGCGCCGCTTGTACCTCCTGATGTATGACTTTTTCAAAAGCCTTCTGAGAAGGAGAAATAAAAAAAAACAGGTTGTTTGGTTCTTATCTTTCCTTAACTTTCTTTTTGACTCATTGCCTGTTGCTGAATGTGCCTTTGAAACCGTGTGCAACAGTGCTGCAACATTCTCCCCCCACAGCCAGGGTGAAAATATCGACGTGGACCCCTTTCTATCACAACCGTGTTTCTCATGTGCAACCAGCGACCGACCTGCATCTGACACGGGACCTCAGTCAAGGTGTGTCAGAGGTTCAGTTTTGTTTTACCAGGCATTCAAGCAATAGAACGAAAGAAAAAGTCCGACATGGCAGCAGAATTCCGAGTGTCAGGCAGGAGTCGGTGGATTGAAGGTGATATCCAGTGTCACCGTTCAGCTGATATCAGCTCGTCCTGCTGGGTTACAGGAGTGCGAGTTGCTGTATTGCCCCTTTAAGTGAAACTCAATGATATTTGGTTTGCAGAGTGGCGGCGCTCTGTGTGATGGGGCTTGAAACTCTCTCAGTCGTGGTTTCGTGTCAGCCGTCACTTAACATTTTTATATGTTATAGAGGTTCTATAAGACTTACATATACGTATTTATCCCAGGGGGCATTCTCCTCCTGCTGCTTTTCCTTCATGCGCCTATCAACTCCTCCTCGCAGCTGCTACTTACAGTGCCACTGTACGATCTGATCAAAGGCTGAGCAAATAATAAAACACACGTGTTTTTTCAAGACTAATCATTAGTAACCTTTTCCAGTAGCCTGGGGATTCTGCTGAGCACAGGATCTGTGTTTTTACACGCAGCAAGTTGAGATCTGCCACGTTCAGGGTGTAAACGGAACGTTACAGCATATTATGGATGAAATGAGTTGCATTTTAGCTGTTGCCGATGAAATTCAAATTCAAAAGGCTGAATATCTGCAGCGTGCTCGTGCTTGACTGCAGTAATGAGTGGTTTCTTTCTGGGTTACGAAGGTTTTTGCGATTCTGGGGAGGGCACGGTGCTGAAACACATAGTTTATTACCTCTGGACTCAAACCGGAAGCACTCCCTCTTCACTGTTTATCTATCATGACAGTTTTGTTATGAGTTGCACCATTTTGGAGTTACCGGCTGTGGTGATGTTTCACAATTAGATTATCACCAAATAAACTATCTCACTTGTGTTTAAAAACAAACAGCCCCCAGCACTTCCCCTACTGCCAGGGGAAAAAAAAACCTGTAAGTGATTCTTTATTAAATTTTGAAAATATATAAAACACCAATGAAAAATATTGAAAATTCTTCAGTATATTTTGGAAGTGGACCAAAACCCTTAGAGCTTTCGGCCGAGTGGGTTTGAGGACGCTTCGTTCCTTCACCCCTGTTGCTGCCAGTTGTGATCAGACCAGAGCTGATGTGAATGGTGATAGTGATGATGATGATGATGATGATGATTGGTTGTTGTTTATCTGAAGTGAGACATGGCACCTCTACAGAGGGTCAGGCCCAGAAACACTGAATAATCTCTACACCTCCGACCACTGCAGCTGTCAAAGTAGAGCAGAAAAAGTGGTGCATAAACACGGATCAACCTGACAAGGGGAACACGACCAGCGTATAAATCTTCTCCTCTCGGGGGCCTCGGCTTTGATGTCCCACAACAAGAGCGGACCTGTGTTTTTCCACCCGGCCGCTGAAACCAAAGAGGCCGGCGGATTTGCACTGAGGTGGTCGAGGACTCGCTTTCTGCTGACCCCGACCGACGCAGAGAGAAGAGCCTTTTGAAGTGGCCCGTGGCCACTGCAGGTCCTGGCAGGCTGGATGGATGGATGGATGGCTGGATGGATGGATGGATGGCTGGATGGACGTGTGGGCACGGATGACTTCTCTTGAAAAGAGCTCTGGCTGCGCTGAGACGACGGTGCACAGACGCTGGAGTGGCTCCTCACTCAGACGTCCAGACGGGGGTTAATGGACCACTTCACCTCCTGGATGTCCAGGTCAGATGGTCAGATAAACAGCAGACAGACAGACAGACAGACAGACAGACAGGCAGACAGAGCACGACGATCGGGGGGTCAGTGAACATTAAAGGCTTGAAAATGATTTCATCTATTCAGGTAAGTTGTCAAATGCATCAGTTAATATAGAATATTACACGAAAAAAGTAATCGAAAAGAATAACATTAAGATTGTTCAAAACTAACAAGTTCAGTTTCTCTCCCTCTTTAATTCCTTTTTTCATGGCCGCTATAGTAAACGCCATGGATGGAGCAGGTGGGGGGGGGGGGGGGCAGGCCGGAGAGACCAAACAGCCTCTTCAGGCTGAGTGAGAGTGAACCTTGTTCTCTACAGACCGTCACAGCTCAAACCAGGAGTATTTACACCAAACAAACCTTTATTGTTGGAAGCTGACCAGCAACATCAATTTATATTTAATCTAAAAATGTCCTTATTAAGGTTGCTTTAAACACTTCATACTAATTTCATTAAAAGGCTTTAAAAAGTGAGATTATCATATTTTATTTTGTTTTGATATTCATGCTTCAAATCTGTTTTCATGCTTCAACATGAAAACAGCAGAGTTACAGTCTCACGTCTTCAGTGCGTTTCTGCCCAGTGCGTCTCCTCATCTGTACAAAAATAACCCTCGCAAATGATCCGACTGCAATGGAATGTTAATACCATCTGAAAATGGATCCATACGACATAAATCATTAGGGCTCGCTGCTTCAACATGGAAACATGTGGAACCTGAACGTCCCTTTTTTTTTCTTTTTCTTTTTCACAACCCAACAGACTTGGGTGAAAGTGAGGGAGGCGGGGCAGTCGGTGTATGTAAATCAAATGGTGTTCACGCGCTTCCTGTGTCATCCCCCCCCCCCCACACACACACACACACACACACACACACACACACACACACACACCACTCATCCAACATCTCATCCTGGCAGGTTGGAGCAGCGGCCGCCTTCAAAAGCTTCACCCAGGAGGCTCGCAGAGTTTGCGCGCCAGATGCTCTGCACTGACGTCCAGCAGGGTGCCAGCAGGAGACCCTGCTGCTGGAAAACAGACAGTTGAGAAATCTCCGTCGTCTCCAACCATTAATCCTCCCTTCCTCCAAGCCCCCAGAAGATCCTGCGTGTTGCGTGTAAGCATGAGGAGAGTGATAAAACTGAACTGAGCGACTTCCATCTATGTGACGTCATCGACCTCAGTGTGATGTTGTTGCTGAGCTGGCTTTTTATACTGTGCACTCTCAGAAATTAATATGTTCCCTAAAATTCTCAAGGCTGTTTACTTAGAATAGAATTTATAATTTAGAAGCAAACTGAGACAATTAAATAACTTTGCGTTAATTTACTTTTGTTCTCTATTGCTACAAAAGCTACTACTACTACTACTAATAATAATAATAATAATAATGAAGAAGAAGAAGAAGAAGAAAAAGCATCTTTCATTTGTGATATCCATGTTCACTCTAATCACAGTGAAAATCAGCTGCCAGGCAGCTGTTTAAAAAATAAAGTTATCGTGCTTGACATTCAGAGCAGCTGCTTTTGAACTTGGTTTGGGCGCTCAGCTAACCTCGTGCATAAATCAACAGGTTTACCATCGTGGTGGCTGCGGCTTGCTCAGGACAGCCTCGTTTACCTGTTGAACAAAGGTTCCTCTGATATGAACATAATACAGATGCAGTCAAACAGCAGCATCATTGCTCTTTCCATAACACTGCTTGGTGTAAAATACAGGTTTTGGAAGTTTTAAAAGTAAAACTGACAAGACAAGTTCACTGTCCAACCAATCAGTGTGCTTTCTTTTATAATAATTGTTTAGAAAAACAATCGAACAAATCAAACCTAGAGATCAACTCCAGGAGAAGCCGACTGAGTCTAATGGTTCAGATAAAACCAACAGCTACGGATTCACCAGGCTGTCATCAAGGCGACTGGATGAGCGCCTTCCCGACGCTGAGCGATGCAGCGTCAGCGGCGGACGTCAGTCTGGCAAACAAGAAAAGCACTTTAGCGCCACTCGATACGAGCACATTGTTGGTCCGCAGCTCGTGTTTCCCCACATCCAGCGTCCACATGCAGCTGGACAGCAGCTCTCGGCATTTTCACCCGGGCTGACACACACACACCTGCTTCTCATTCACACACACATGCCCCTATCAGCGATGATCTCTGGAAGGTTGGACTCACTCAGTCTCCCAGCGAAATGTCCGCAGCCGCGGCTCAAGGCTGGATCCACTCACACAGGGAAAAAAAAAAAATGCAACGGAGGTATTTATTTCAAAGCCTGACCCAATTTCAGGAAATCATCGGTCGATACTTCAAAGATGCAGATGACCGAATCCTTAAGAAAAATGTTAAGATTCAGTTGGCAAACCGTGTCTGACATGACTTACGGCCTTTTTGAATAAATAAGATTCTGATGGTTACAGTCGGAGAAGTTGCTTCGCTCGTTTTGGATCAAAGCTTCTCTTCACGCAACCACGAGAGTCTGCTTTTGTTAAAAACACAGACACGCGTCTCCTTCTTCTTCTTCTCTGGACAGGGAATATCAACCAAAGGCTGTGGATCCTCGTCGGTCCGTGAAGACCACAAAGCTGAAGTCGAAACTTCTGCTGGGAGTGGAAGATGCAGATGCTGGACCACCAGAGATCACAATGAACAGACTTGTTGGAGAAGTGTACGCGGATGTGAACGCAACAAGGACATATTGTCGCAATAGAATGAAGAAGAAGAAAGATTAATGTGGCTCTTGTACATATTGTTAAAGACAAGCTCAGAGCAATTATTTTAGAAAAAAAAAACACTTGGTAAAAACAGTCTTTTGGCAAATCATTTTTCACCTTGCAAAGCAACTAAGTGCTCATGTTATTAAATGGTGGTTTGCCTCCAGGTTGATCTGGATGATCTTCGATATCTTAAATCAAATATCTTTGATAAGCTTCCTTGCAGAACGTGTGACTCAACACTACAAATAACAGCTAATTTTTTCATCTTTCAACACATCTTTGGCTTCGCTCATCTGCCATTGTGAACTGACTGCGGGGCATGTTGGTGTTTCGACACCTCCATGGAAGCAAGTTGAAGCTTTCAAGTCTTTGGGTGGGACTTGTAGTAGTGTAATGTAGTGTAATGTGATGATGACACATTGACCTCCAGCTGCATTATGTGAACTCTGTCACTTAAACATTTCCGGGTAGATGAACATTAGGGCGTTTACCCACTAGCCCTGTGCGGCTAGTGCCAGCCCTTCACGGTACGGGACAGCTCGGTTGAAAGGTATTTCCATAAGCCCGACTAGTACCTGAGTGGGGGCGGAGTCACGGTTGCAAGGCGAACCAAAGGTTTTTTTGTGCCTCCCGTGTCCCGGAAACCATAGGATTCACTTTTTGTATTAACCGTGGTTTTGTTTTGTTTTGTGCGAGACATTTTCATAGGGCTTAGAATGATTTTGTTGCATACTGTTGACTTGTATCAAAACACTGTCCTAGAAGAGAAAATGTAGATGCTGAAACGATCACCTTGAGTCTCACAGTCGTTTATTATTAGACAAGAATATCCGCACAACTTAAGTCCACACAAAGCACAAAACAGCAACAACTCTATTCGACCGGCGTTAACAAGTGAGCAGCGTTTAAAAATCGCTATAGGGAGTGAAACTTACGAAACTTGCGAGCCAAAATCGCCGCCTCTTAAGTTTCGCTGCCAGCGAACACAACACAAGCAGAGCACGGAGTTAGCGGTGGTGGCTAGCGGTTTATCCACACGATTCAACGGCTCTCCTTTGCAAATAGCCTTCAAACTAAAGTTGCTTGATGTTACAAAACACATTTACAGTCCTCGAGCATGTTTTCAAATATCGTCGTGGCCGACTATTCTCTCGCCGTCCACCAGGGGGCCGAGTCGAGCCCGTCTCACTCCCGTTGGCCACCGCGTCGGTGTTCCATCGCATCCGAATTAGGCTGAACAAACCTCCAACATTTTCTCTGTTCGTTCCACTCCGACCGTTGTAGTCCTTGGTGCTTCGGTAGTCGCTCGGCATTTTTATTTTTTTATTTCTCCGGACACTGTTTCGCTGTACAGCGACGGCCACCGGCTGCGAAACCAGGAAGGCTTTTCATTGCGCGTCGCTCCGTCCGTCCAGCTCTCTATGAGCTTTTTCTTCGGCCACAGAGAACAGAAACGTCTGTAGTTCTAGGTTCGCCCATGGTACAGTTTCATAATCCTTTCAGTTTTTAATACGTGAAACTGTAAAAATCCACACGCGGGGCATTTAAAAAATGGCGGTTTTGGTCTTTCGTGAGAGACTGCCTTTGGCTTTCGTCAAAACTTTTACCCAATCAGTGCCCTGCATGTTGCTATGTCACCCATACGGTGTCAGCTCTGCTCGCTTCGAACCCCAAGGAGGCAGGTACCAAAATCGTAACCCCTGAGACCGTGCTGGGGCCCGTGGAAATGCGTCAATACCGACCCGTACTGTACCGAGATGTTACCGAGGGCGCCTGTGGGTAAACGCCCTTAGATTGCATATGTTCAATGCAAGGTGTTGGCTTGGCTTTGGGTCTCGTCACCACTTCCACAAGTGGTGGCAAGTTGTGTGAACAAAAAGAAAACGATTTCCTGATAACAGGAAAGAACAGATTTCTGTCAATTCCCTTTTCCTGCAAATCAGCTTAGGCGTGTCAACACACACCCACTGCAATGGGTGGCTGGTGCTCCTCTGAACAATGAACATTTAAAGGCCAGTGATGGAGAAAAGAAAATGATCATTATCAGGAAAGCATTTGGAAACACACCCGGGTCGCCCAGGTGTGACTCAGCGGCGGGCCGAGCATTTCACACCGAGGTCATCAGTGACGTCATATTGAGTGCACCCTAAGTGAATACGCCGCATCTTACCCTCAATATGACACTGAGGCTTGAGAATCCATAGAGAATCGCACTAGCACATTACATCATCGCAAGAGTTTCTCATGCAATTCGCCCATGTTGCCTCTGCAGGAGGCAGATGTTTGTTTCTATTTATTTATGTTTCATCTCGAAACAAGGACACAATGTTTCGCTTTCTCAAACAAGATTTAAAAATCAAGCAAATATTGCCTTCACAAACACATCAGCCCAGAACTAGGACAAGTCAAATACACTGAGATCATGGAGGATTTGGATCCATTCTCTATCTGGAGTCGATGCCAGCTGTCTAGGGGGGGGAGGTCAGTTGCACAACTCACCACTTTATCACAAGACCAACACAGAGAGTCCAGAACTGTGGAGAGAGACATGGAGGCACAGTGGCAACACAGAAAGGCCCGAGGCCTGGGAATCCAACCCGTGATCTTCTTACTGTGGGGCAACAGTGCACCAAACCACCGCACCTTTGTAACCTCTTGTATCTTTATGACATTATGAGAGTGAATATTGATGCAACAACAAGCCTTTTGCAAGCTTGTGCAGAGCAAAGCCTTCTGGTACCAGAGGTAGCAGAGGGCGACTGTATGGATTCAGAGTCACAACCACCGTTAACATCCATTTGATTTGTTAATGTCCATAACTGTGGAAGGACAACTGTTTCAATGTACTGGAGGAGGCAAAGGTTTACATGCGCTAACTTTGTAGACACGAGGATAAGAAGGGCTTGGAATGAGCAGACAGAGAGGGCGAATGATGTGATCCTCTACCAGGCACCAGGCACCACAACTTCACATAACACATTTCAATTAGAAATGGTTTTTAGCCTCTTAACCATGTTTAAAAAAATCAACAAATTAAAACCTTTAACCTTTACGCAACGATGGGAAAAATAACAAATAAAAGGACAAAAAAAAAAAACAACAGCAATTGCAAGTTTCATAGAAAGTTGAAAGACAGCCCAAAGTGCTGACAGAGGTTCGTGGAGAGGTTGGGAAACACACCAGTCACATGTTTTCAGTCAACATGGACGCAACTCAGCGCCAGGAGCCGCCGCACGCAAAAGTGGAGACAGGGAGCATCTTGACATTTGGACGGAGGAGTCTGCAGTGAATCTGGGGATCTGCCCACGTCGACGACCCGCCGGACGACCAGCCGGACGACCAGCCGGACGACCAGCAAAGAAACCAGAAGCCGCTTCCTTGATGTGCCGTTGTGTAAAACCTTGGTGAAAGAGGGGCCAACGGGCTCGCAGTGGCGGAGGCTTAGCGGTGATTAATTCCGTGAGGCGCGATTCTTTGTTCCTGTCAGCGCTGAAAAGCCCTCACCTGCCCTGCCTCGACACGCCGCCCTCCGCCGTGCCTACCCCTGCTTGTCCGGGCAAACGTCAAGGCGAGCGCGTCGAGGCCGAGCGAGTTAGACAGCGGCGGGCGAAATACTTTGGCATGGAATATAAAACCTCTTTTACACGTAGCTGCAGGGCCCAAAACTCTGCCGGGAGTGACTCACAAACCTGCAGGAGTGGGCGATTTGACTTTTCTTTTTTCTCTCTCTCTCTCTCTCTCTCTCTCTCTCTCTCTCTCTCTCTCTCTTCTCCCTTCTTTCTGATGCAGAGGAGAGGCTACCGGCGGCACGTCCCTATCTGGAGTTTTTCATCGGCTCACTTCCTGCAAAGGTTTTTGCAAAAAAAGAAAAACCTGGGAGGAGAAGAAAGGAGCAGCGATTTCAATGCTTTGACCTTTTCGCATCGCTCTGCGTACGCGTCCCGCTGTATATGAAAGGTCATGTGATCCTTTCATTCACTCTGGAGAGGCATTCTTCAGGGGAGAGATGAATGGCGTGTAAAGAATTCTACAAGTGTCTGGAGCATTTTGTGACATTTCACTGCAGACGTTGGTCTCTTTTATGGAGTTTTTGTCTGTGAAATGTCAAAATATAGTGTGATGGTGAAGATACAGGTGGGGTCGGGGGGTCAAGTCATGCTGAGATTCACTTTAGGAAGAGGAGCACGATGGTTTAAAGCACAAGATGTTCTGTTTTTTTTCCTATGATTTATGACTATTTTTGTAAAGATCTGTGTCTTTCTTTCCTTCCTGCCTTCCTTCCTCCCTTCTTTTCTTCCTCTTCCTGTTCTCCTGCTTCAACGTTATGGCCTCTGGTGCCCAAAGAGCAACACCATCACCATCACCATACCATCAAAAGCTGAGCTAATTGTAAGTATATGGCTCCCGTCGCCACATACTTACATCATCACTCAACATTTTCCTGTTGGACGGAACAATGGAGTTAAGAGAAGTTGCGAGGAGTTTCGGCTATGGAGCCTCTTTGTTTTGGTTTTCATGCTAGCTAGAGCTCTAAAGGGAGCGCTTCTCTGTCATGTGGTTCGGGGGAAACAGGCTTCGTTTGCGGCTGCAAGGCTACGGCCTCCCGCTGTCGCACGTCTACTTTGGTGCAAGACCGAAACAAACGAGTGTTTCCTAAGAAGGAGCTGAGTGGCTGCTGTTTCTGGTGGTTTGGCTGACGATCATCGCCTCCCGGTTTCTAAAGAGTTGCAGTGTCGTGTTTAGAAAGCGCTTATGGCCTCATTAGTTGGTACTGCCTGTCAGATGAGGCAGATGCAAAGAAAGGGCACAGCGCCAGACGAAACATTTGTGTCTCTGGAGGCTCCAGTAGCTGCATAAACGACATGTTTCAGCAACTCTGAGCCTGTGTCAGCAGTGTGTGTGTGTGTGTGTGTCTGTGTGTGTGTGTGTTGTCAGTGAAGGTGTGGAAGGATGTATTTATGTCATCTATTATAAATGATTTTAAAGTAACTTAGTCAGGCCAAGCCTCTAATGACTCAATAGATTTTGTATGTGTGTGTGTATGTGTGTGTGTGTGTGCGTGTGTGTGTGTGCACCCATGCCAATTTCCTGTAACAGCCCCTTCATGGCGAAAGATCCAAATTACGGAGCTTCGGAAAGAGGAACTATTGAAACCAAAGCATTTACTCCAAATCGAGCAGCTTCTCAGAAGGCTCACATATTTTGGACAGTAGGAAGATTTGTTGTCTTGCGAGGCAGCTGGATGGCTGAGATTTATCTGACCTGTTGCACGTCGACCTCTCCGAACTCCAAACTGGCAAGAGTTTAGTTCCACAATGCAGCATGGCTGAGATTCTTGCTCAGTTTTGACCCCATTCATCAAGACCTCAGACCTGGTCCACATGAAGAAGAAAACATTCCATTTATTTTTTGAAACCTGTTCCCTAAACGCAACATCATCATACTAAGAAATATGTTTGTCCCATTGGCTGTACATCGAGATGGTCAAAGTCATCGTGACGGCAGCAACTGGTTTGCCAGTACTGGTTTCAAAGCCAGGAGTTTGGCTTCAAGGTCAGCGCCACCTTCAGTTTCCGGAACGTTTTGAAACTGGAAGATTTCATACTTGGATGTGTGGGTGGTACCGGAGGTGAGCAATGATTGGAGCATGAGTGGAATGTGTGACCCAATGCCCGCCCACAACACCACGAAGCCGACTGCACTTGGCGACTAGACTGAAGCCACAGAGACTTTACAGCCATCTTTCTGGATACAATATAAGTTGATTCTGCCATTGATCACCTGGCAGGAAACTCTCCAGGTAGTTCTGTGTAGTCGGTGTTAACTTCCAAATGCTTCAAATGTAGATTGAACTCCTAACCTGATTTCCACCCTAGATGGGATATTTCCCAAGTTTGTTCCTTTATTTCATATAGTGGAGAACAGCAAAGAGAACAAAAGCACTTTTTTTTTTTTTAGGCCTTCACAGCTCAAACTACAAGTTTTTTTTGACCAAACAAACCTTGTTCATCGTTGGAAGTGGGTCACCAAAATCAATGTATTAGATCTGGGGATTGCCATAATGACTTGTAGAGGGTTCCACGCTGCCTTCGCCCAATGACAGCTGGGACAGGCATAGCAGACCCCCATGACCCTGAGTTCAGGAAGAAGCAGGTATTGAAAATGGATGGATGGATGGATGGATGGATGGATGGGTGGGTGGATGAATGGATGGATGAGAGGGTGGATGGATTGCCATAATAGGGCCAGTTGAAGGTGTTTTGCACTGCCAGTTTAGAGGAGCAGTGAGGGATTATCATATTGCAAATATCGCTCCATGTTTTGGAAAGTGTTTCCGAACATTAAAGACCTTTTCGCGTCTGAACTTTGCTGTTATCACTTTACCCTTTGAGCGCACTTTGTACACAGACTAATCACAAGGTGACCTGTTCGTATTGAAGCTCTGATAAATGCGTGTGCGCAGTGCCTTGTGCACACACGGCTACATTAGTGAATAGCGAATAGAGTTCCGCCCAGGCAGTTTGGCACTGGCAGCCAGTTTGGAAAAGTTAACAACCAGAAGCACCATCGGCATCGACTACTATGAAAACATCCTGTACCTTCAGATTTTAACAATGGGCTGGCTTAATAATTGTCACACACAGAATGATTAATGCGCTCGCATGTTAAAAATCAAGGCGCCCTGCGGTGTCACCAGGCAACACGCCGAGCTCACCTTTCACATCTCTGGGCTTGACGCAGCGTCTCAGTGGATTTTAGCCTAATTGCACGCAGTACTGGCTTGTTGTCTTGGTTGCTAAGCTACGTTAAGGCAGATTATGCCAGCAATGTTTGTTTAACTCTTGTCAAATAGCTTGGTTAGTGATTGGAAAGACTACCGGTTGGCATTTTCAAATACTGCCAATTCAACAGTTTACTTGTTGAACATACTGTGTGAGATCCTTTACTTGGCTTTACATGGCTGCCACTGTTGTTATGCTGACAGGGGTTTGAAGTGCGAAATCAAATATACCTCTGTGAAGAAAAAGAGAGGGATTCCCTCACATTATCTTTGTTAAATGAAGTCTTAAAACACTCGGGAAAAAAATTAAAAGTTGGTGAACTTGAGCTATTTTATCACTCACTTCCTATTAATATAATTTCTTCAAGTTTGGTGAGCCGGATTAGAAAGCTTCAAGGGCCACACATGGCCCCCGGGCCGTAGTTTGGCCATGTCTGGTGTAGAAGGACTTTGAGGGAAAATGAAAAGCACAGTGTCCAAATTTGGATGGGATTTACCTCCGACTGGGTGTTTGATTAATTTTGATTTATCTACTTTGACCGTCTTAAAGATTTCTTTTCACACTCTCACTGCTCAAAGCTCGGTAGGTGTTTCCCAAGTCAACAGATATCACTCCCGCCAATGACTGTCATTATATCCATCACAGAGGGGCCTTTTGATCGGAAGCATCAAAACACAACCAGTCGCACCTACACACGCCCATTAAATCACGTAACAGAGCACATCGCGGTTGCCAGGTCCATTTTTTTTCTCTTCTTTTTTTTTCAGGAATGTCCCGTGACGCAGGTTCGCTCGCTGGTAGCGGCAGACCTCCCATTGGAAGCTTTTTTTTGCTGCGGTTTGTCGAGAACGCCTTCAAGTGGTTTTCATCTGATTGGGAAAAAGCGTCATTGGGCGCCGATTATCGTTGCTGAAACACCCTGCAAGATTAAAATCTGGTTCCTCCTTTCTTTCTCCTTTTTATAACAGGCTGCCAACACAAACCTCTGGTGTGCCGAGCAGCTCCAGACTGTCTGTGGGTGCAGCAGACTAAAGACTGGCTCCAAGCGCTTGATGGAGACACTCCCAACTCCTTCATTCACACACACGCACGCACACACAAATGCACCTGTGGTTGCGTGTAGTGTACCAGTCACTAGCTGCGTTTCCATCACCCCAAGCATTTGTGCAAAACCTCAATATGGCAATAAAAACTGGTGATGGAAGCAGGTAAACTTGGAAAAACCTCTCAAATACGGCTAAAAGGTTTTGATGCTCTCATGAGGTGGTTTTTCAGACATATCCAAGCAGAGGAATGTCGCAAAAGTGTCATGGAAACACTTTTTTCACATTGACACGTCAGCGGACGTGACATACGGAGTCACGTGACCAGTTCACTTCAAGTGAAAGTGGAGCGTTATGATTGCACGGAGGAGGGGGTGGAATATTTTTTTGAACAAGTCATCAAAGAGAAAAATATAACAACCATTCTTGATAGCAAGCAACATGGAAATGAAGATTTACACAAGGAATTAGACAGGAAATGGAAATCTCTTTTATTTCTAGTCAGCTAGTCAGTCAGTCAGTCAGTGCGGGGCTGGCAAAAAAGAATCAAAAAAGCCAAACACCTCACTGTCATTAGATGGCCCACTGGCGCGCGCACACACACACACACACACACACACACACACACACACACACACACACACACCCTGTTCCTCCCTCTCATTATCAGCGCTCGCTGGCGCTAAACGCTACCTGAGAGGAGACCAAAGTGAAGCACCCTCATTACTCTCTGGGGCTAATACAATAACTACCACATGAGGTAGCCCCTCCCACACCCCCCAACCCCTTCCCGACCACTCCTCACACCCCTGCGACAGTCCCGACCTCAGCACAGTCTAATCACACACTGTCCCAGCAAGCCAGTCCACTCCTTGCAAGAGTCAGGCCACAGTTTTTGTGTCCCCGCCCTTTCCGATATTTAGGTCATTTTTATTTTTTTCCGCTACTCGGTTCAAAGGTTGACGAGCCTCCATATTTCCTGTCCAAATTATTATTTTTGCGGTTCCGCGCCTTTTTTTGGGGGGGGGGGGGGGGGGTTTGCTTTCCCACCAGAAAGATAATGATCGGATTGGTGCTGAACCTGAGGTTTGAAAATCATACGACGCCACCGTCATTTAACCGCCAGGTTCCAGTGTGGACGGTCACACAGACTCGGAGGTCGTTGTAGTCATTTTGTAGGACGACGGTTGAAGTGCATTTGATTTGTCTTTGATTCCACAAACTTTTAAATATCAAGACTAGGACATCTGTGGTTGCAATCCCAGATGATTGAAGTTGATAGAAACAAACAGTGAGGTACAAAACTAGAGCTGTGGAACAGAGATGCCTCGCAGCAAATCAGTGCCGAGTTTGCAGTTGCTGTCTGTTTGAATGATAAATTATGTTAGAGTGCAGGAGATCAGAAGTCCCAGGCACATAAAGTAAGGCCTTTGTCTTGGTCAGTAGTAAGAATTGTCATATTATCAGAAGAATATGGCCTTAACTAGAGAAAGATTGCTGAAAATCCTGAAGTAAGACACAGGTTTAACAAATTTGCACGCATTCTCACCAAACCCTTCCGATTTTTTTCATCGAACTCCTGTATTTCATTTCGCTTTGCGGTGTCCTCCCATATTTTCAAATAAGGAAAGATTAAATTTTTTTTCACAAAATGTTCTACACAGTAATAAGATTCTCCTGTCAAGGAAGTGATGCTTCAAATGTGTACACACATTTTTCAGTTTCAGCCAATGACAATCAAATCTTGAACTTTTTCATTTTTTGTTATTTCTAAGGCGCTGCACTCAGTGATGTCTGTATTTTATTTATCTATTTATTAATTTTCTATTTAAATCATCTGAAAATTCTACCAAACTAATAATCCACCACACACACGCATTACCTTTGTATTAATTACCTTTAATTTTACTGAAATTGGATCCATCTATACAAATTAATGTTCACATGCTCACTATGATTATTATTAATGGTTATTTTACCTCCTAAGGCCATTTGTATCTAACAAATAGAAGAAGATCTTGTGTATTTATGGTTGACTCATATAAGATTGTAGCAAGGCAGGACACAGGAAGTGAGGCAAACAGGAAGTGACATCACACAAAGTGGAGGAGGGGATCTGAGAAATCAGAGACACCTGCTGGGAAACAGAGGGAAGTTCAAACAGAGGAGAAGAAAAGGACGGATCAGGAAAGCTGAACTGGGATTCACTGGGAGTGAACTGGGAGTGAACTAGAAGTGGCACTGCCGGCGAGGAGTTAAGAGAGGAAGTCACCTGTTTGGAAGCAACAGAAGCCATTCTGGTTCCTCACCTAAGTCCCTCCCCTTCCTCTTCCTCCTGGCTCCTCCATCTGACAGCCAAAGTCGCATTCTCTCTCTTCCTCACACAACCACATTTGGTCCTTGTAAAAGCAGCTTTTCCACACACAGAATTTAGCACTTAGCATTCCACATTAGCACCAGCAGAGTACACATGTTAAAACCTAATACTGCGAGTGAAATTTTATGGAATATTTTACAAATTTCAAATTAATTTGCCAAAAGTTTGTTGCCAAGTAAAGTTCAGCTTAGAATAATAAAAAAAAAAAATTGTGCTTCAAATCGGTACGAGCTCCCCCAGGGTTGACTGAATAGCTGCTCAGTGAGCCAGCCGTGCTGGTGTGTTGCTGAACGTTGATTCACGAACTGTATCTCAGGTGCCGGTCAACAGAGTGCCAGTGTGAGAACGCCGTGGTTATCGTCCACTTATCTCTCTGTCTTGGTCGCGCTTTTTATATCCCAATATTTGTGAACAGACTCCGCTGGGGTCACGCAGTGTAAACGCCCACGGTGATGGAGTGTTTTGTGCGCGCGCGCGCGCGCGTGTGTGTGTGTGTGTGTGTGTGTGTGCGCGCGCGCGCGCATGTGATTTACTGCGGCTGAGAACGTGGAGCCTGTCATCTCACCAGACCATGTGACTGGCGCTAAAAAGAGGAGGGGGGGGGGGGGGAGAACATGAGTTGGGAACACGGCGAGGCCGCATTCAAACAAGTTGAGAAGTCCTTGAGAGCTGGTTCTGATTGTCAGACGGACCCGACTCCCTCATTGTTTACGGCTCCGTGACAAAGCTGCCGGGCTCGGCGCGGCGCGGAGCTCCATTCATCAAGCCAGCGCCGCTGATTAGGCCTCCGCTGACTTATGGTGGGAACCAGTAAGACTTCCTCCCTGGCGGAGCCCCGGGTTCCTGCTGATAACAAACGGCCGCGCGCAGGCAGCTCCCCCCGCGTGCGTACGTGCGCCGCGGCGCGGGCTCGCGTCGCCGCGCGTCGCCCGCAGAGCGCCGCTGCTCGAAGGAGCCGCTGGCGCTCACAGCGGCGGCGCTGTATTAATAGATTTATGGGACGCGGAGGAACACGAGTGGAGAATAAAGCAGGAAATACACATCAGTCGGCGGTGCCTCCCTGTTGCCACTTACTTTATTTTCTATTCAGCCGGCGTCAACACGCGGGGCAAGCTCTGAGTGTGTCCTTGTTCAACTCCACTTGTGGGTTTTGATGTATGTTGTCTGGCATTGTGAGGCAACAATCGCCGTAATAATCTGGAGTGATGTTTATTTTTTTTATTTATTTTTTTATTTTTAAATAAATATTTCTGCTCTATTGTTTCTCACATGGTCCGCTAAATTTAGACATGAATCCAATGACATTCAAGTACGGTTTTATATATTGTACAATTACTATATAAAGTTTAATCTAGATCAGGGCAGGGCAAACTGTGACAGAGGGGGGGTAGCGGAGCAGCAGCAGACGGATGGAGTGATTTGGTGAGCCGCCTCATTTTTGAGATAAATCACATGGCGTGCCGTCTTTTATACTTCAATCCTATGCTCAGTTTTATATTGTGTGTTTCTTTCATTTCTTTTATCATGTCACATTTTTTCATGCTTTTTTTTTTAAGTATATATATATATATTTGCATTGACTCATGTATTCACAAATCACAAAAGATTGAATAAGCAGGTATTTGTGAGTTCTTCTCTTTTCTTTATCTGGATCTTCTGTGTTTAGTTTGGTTTCTAAGCACCGGGATGTTTGCTGGTAGCTCAGGGCAAGAAAACAAAACAAAACACAACAACTAAGACGAGAAGTTGATTTGTAGACTTTGGGCACCGTAACTTCATTGTGTTATGTTTGGCCCCCCTTTTTTTTTTTTTTTTTTTTTACATCAATCACAGCAGTGTCAAGCAGGAAAATTAGCAGAGGCCTTTTTGTGAGCCAAACAACCATAAAAAGCCTTGTGGAGAGATTAAGAGCTGATCAGACAGACTGAAGTCAACTGGTTGAACTGAGGCTGAGCTGAGGCTGAACAGCAGCGAAACTGACTGAGATTTGACGTCATTTTAATGCGGAATTATGCAAATTCTCAAGAAACATGTGAAATGACTGGCAGGGAGCCTCTGCTTAAATTATTAGAACATGGTGAAGCCGTTTGAACTCATCTTCCCAAAAGTGGAGGATGGCACCCTTGGGTGCTTTGACAGTTTTTCTCATAGAATACTCTGCGTCTGCACTGTATTCGTCCACACTGCGACTGTGTAAATACAACGGGGGCCAGCAATCTGCATTCCCAGCTGCCCCGTGTCCCCAACTCACTGTCAGCAGCGTATCAGTAAAGCCACCCTCCCAAAAGTTGCCCCCTGGAGACCTGACACACATCCACCGTCCGCCAGTCAACGGATATGTTAGCAGCGGCAGGGCCAGTAGAGGCAACCTGTGCTGCTGCTGCTGCTGCTGCTGCTGCTGCTGCTGCTGCTGCTGCTGGACCTCCAGGGACATTGAGAAATCAATCAATGACACAGCACTGCCATGATTGGCAGTAGAATGAATGCTCTCCTCAACTTAGCTTCAAACTACTGGTGGGAAAACTTCATTTTGCTGACTCAAGTTCATATGAGGCGGTGAAGTGAATCAGCGTTTGAAGTCACTTGAGTCAGTGAGTCAGTCAGGCATTTTGTTGGGAACGCCAGGTGACTGGCTGTTTGTTCACAGCTCATCCTGACAGGCAGCCGGTGGAAGCGGAGCCGAGTTGAAACGGAAAACCAGCCGTTTCCCCACAGGGCCAACACAGCAATTCACCTGAGCAGTCACACAGTGAATCGAGACAAGAAATCAGTTCAATTGCTGCTTCAGGACTCACACATAATCCTAACGTAATCCTTCAAATTGCTGAAATACTTCTGCTGACACGTTTTATTGAGGAACAATGAATAATAGCCAGAAAGATTCATATAAGCAACAATTTATGGTTGTTAGGCAACTTGTCCTCATTGATCTTCAGGAAGCTGATGAATCACTGGGGTAGTGTGTGCAATGCAAAGTGGTAATTTTTGTGGATTCCTTCAGGCGCCCTTCATAAAACTGCTCTTGCTGAAAGTGCGAACACTGTTGGCAATTATAGGCACAATGACAGACAAGAGAATCAGTGTGAACCCCCAAGAAAAGTTGACGGCTATACTGCACAGTGAATGTAATTCCAAAACTGGCCACTTTTCACCTTCTGGTTGTTTGTAGTTTGCCACCAGGAATTCAGTGTACCAACCCTTCTATGTTTGCTTCGTGTTGATTCCTTCCAAGGTTGTGGGTCTCGACACTTTTGGCATTAGCGCGCTGCATCGTGAAGACAGTCAAGTGGCTGTCAGTCACTGGGGAATCCACTCACATGCTGTGAATTTAGGTTGTGGGTTCACATTTTTGCCAAAAAGACTTAGGGTCAGACTCAGATAGGGGCCAACATTGAGACCTAGATGGAGAGAATGGAATGAAAGTAGAGCAGATCTAAATCAAGGCTGCTGTTGCACTAAGCGGACGATAGAAGAAGACACAGCAAAGTGCCAGAAATTGCAATTTACACACACAATCCAACCCGATCATTACAGAAACTCCTCTGCAGACTATTTGTTCATTTAAATGTGGGTGTGGCGTTACGCTAGGAGAGCTAGTGGCCATGTTCCCCACTAGCGAGCGCTAACGCGGAGCGGCTGGCCAATCACAGGGGAGTGGGCAGTTCCAAGGTGTAGCCAGTGATGAAGTAGGATTGTGTGTATTGCCAGCAGTAGACCACCAAAATGAAATGATTCAACCTGGAAACGTCCTCAATAGGGTCCCTGTAAAACTGAGCAGAGCAGCTGAGAACTTTTTAGTTTATAACATGAAAGGATCGGCCCGTCTGACCCGCCCGCACACGTGTTTACAGTCAGAATGTGTCAGCCACGTCCCCACACATCCGTCAGCCACCCCCCCCCCCCCCAAACCCCCAACCTCCCTCCCCTTCAGCATTCACTCATCCGTCCTGCAAATCTGACAACTTTATTGTCCATTACACCCACAACATATGGACCTCTGGCATCACAACACGCCGGCTAAAAATAGATTTTAAAAGCAGGCTCTGACAGATTTACAGTACATGACATAAATAACAGGAGATCTTGAAATTGCACGCCACTTAAAACCAACAGGTGCCCTTCTCTTTCTTCTTCTTCTTCTTCATTCTATTCCTATTCTACTCCAGTGCCTGTGTGCCAGTGTTCAAGGGCAACCAGAGCAATAGGCTGCAGAAAAATAAAACATCTCACTGTCCAACTCCACCATTGGAAATTGGAAACGGAAAACACAACAACAACATGAAGACTCAAAGCATCAAGAGACATTTTCTCGTCATGTTTTGATTTGACTTGACGCCGAGTCAGCAGAATGGCTCCCAGTTCAGGTCACCAAATAGCTCAACCTGCACACATCACTTAAAAAAAAAGCACATTTGTCCGAGACGGTAGTAAAAAATGTCCCACCAAACTACAGTGTGGGGTGGAATTGGTTTGATTTGTGTGTGTAACCAGGTGACTGTAGCGTAAAGAGGCTCACGGCCCAAAGGTGTAAAACTGATTTGTTTTCCCTCCGACAGACTGAGACGTGAGGTCCAAAACCATCTGACGGCTCCGGTTCATATAATCACATCAACATTCCTGGCGGTTTGGCGCTCGGTGTGAGAATTAGCTGTACGGACGTTCTGCTCACCACTCGGGGCGTGTGACGTCCCTTTTATGTGGCTTTGTTTGTTGATAGGATCGTTAATTGGCAAATGTCAGCTGCCATCACGGCAACAATTTAATGGGAAGGATCAAAAACAACAAAAAGTTTGCGCATGGGCTTCAATTTACTGCGTTAATGTCGTTTCAGTTGCACAGGAAGCCTCGATTTGTTATGTTGGCAATTCACTGTATGTCAAGATTGAATTTAAGATAAAAACGACTTCAAATATGTCACACTAGGTTACCTTCTGTCATTTGTAAGTGAATAAAACCAGAGACTGGTAAAAAATCCGATGACCCAAGTTTGCACGTCACGGTTGCACGGTTTGCACGATGGGGGCGTGGTTTCTAGCTGTGACATCAGCGTTTCCAGAAAAGATGGGTTTTGACGTTTACACGAAGCCGGACAAGGCGGCGTTTTGGAAAATCTGCAGTTTCAGTGAAAACGCCGCCTTCGTGTAAACGCACGGCTGAACCAAAGAAATATTTCTGCGTTTGAGTCAAAACTCCAACCCGCATGTCCAACCGTGTCGTCCTCTCTTGGCACCAGGTGGCGAGAACATGATGATGGTCAATGGAGCGAACTCTTATGATGTCGCACTATTGAATCAGCACTTGCTTAATCACATGAGGGCCATGAGGAGCCTGCAAGGAGGGTAATCTAATCCCCGCAGGAGAGCAGAGGATGTTCTCCCAGTCGGCTGCTCTCTTCTTATTAAGATCAGCTGTTCCCGTTTTTTTTGTTTGTTGCTGTCGTCTTTGTTGTTTGCGTCTTTGCCTCGTCGAGTGCAACAAAGGCGGCAATTCAACGCTTGTTTGGCTGCGTGAAAGCAAGCGAATCACCTGAACGCGGGCAGGTTCTGCGTCGTGGCAACCGACTCTGTTTGTCACAGGCCAGTGCTGACTCTGCCTCTCGGGTGGCTGCCTTGCAACCGGCTGCGTTTTACTTTCCCTTTTATGGTGTCAATAGTCTGCCAATTGAGGAGCTCAGGCCGCACCAACGCTTTCAATTTCAAACTGGTGCGCTAGAGGGGATCGCGAGTCATTGGTTTAAACGCCGACATGGTTGAAATCACACTGCGTGATCGCTCCATTCCGATCAAATGGGCCCCCGATCCGATTGAATTTTCCGTTGGATCGGGCCAGAGGAAGTGGCGTAACCCTGTTTTCATCGGATCAGCGTCCATGTCACAGTAACGACAGAACTACATTGTTCTGCACTACATTGAACTACGCTGTGAAGGAAACTAGACCTTTTTGACTGATATGAACTTGATGTCACACAATCTGCCCTGTTGTAAACCAGGTAGCATCAAACACTGCTGACTGCGACCTGGAATTTCAACAGGCGGTGGATCTGTTCAAACCAAACCCAAAGGTGAAAAACGGTTGTCGTCATAATGTACATATTTTAAAGAAATCTAGATCTCCTCTCTTTAGATATTTTGTCAAATGGCACAGATTGATATTTATTGGAGGCTTTTGTTCCCTCAGGTCTCACAAAGTGAGCGCTGGTTTCATTGGTTTCAGTGCCTCACTGGCTTATGAATTGCGCCTCCACCAGGAGAGCGGCTCGCACGCATCTCATGGAGATACATGATCCACACACACGCACGCACGCACACACACACACGCACGCACACACTGTAGAGCACCACTATGTCGCTGGCCCAAAATAGCCACGTGTCCGGCTTCTCACATCTGATAGCGGCCCCGAGAGAAGCAGCGTGAGGGCTGTGGGATGTGACGAGACCAGAGCGCCGCCCGCTACGGGTGGAAGCTTCTCCTCCAAGAGCATTCCACCCACTAATCCTCAAAGATACCATCAAGTGTTGGAGCTCCTGAAGCAACTTTGGTGAGATTAAACTGCACCGTTGATATTGAACCGCACACGCAAAATTGTTCCCAAAAGAGTCGCATGCATTGTAACAGAGCATTTTTAGCCTATGTTAATTATTTCTTTTGACTTTTTTACTGGACTGAAGTTTTGTAGTGACCAAAGTGAAAGGCATCATACGGATTAGCGTGACTGCTGCATCCGTAGCAAAGAAACGGGTTGTTCATTCTTTTCATTGTCAGAAAAAAACGCTTGCATAAATCGATAAAACCTCTTTTAATACTGAAAAACCAAAGGCTTCACTCATTCCAAACTGGACCAACAAATCACAGTAATTCAGCGCAACACCACAACCAGTCCACAGGAATCAGTCAGCAGGAATCAGTCAGCAGCAAACAGTCAGCAGGAATCAGTCAGCAGCAATCAGTCAGCAGCAATCAGTGAGCACGTACCAGTGAGCATGAATCAGTGAGCATGAATCAGTGAGCATGAATCAGTCAGCAGCAATCAGTCAGCAGGAATCAGTCAGCAGCAATCAGTCAGCATGAATCAGTCAGCATGAATCAGTCAGCAGCAATCAGTCAACAGGAACCAGTCAGCAGCAATCAGTCAGCATGAATCAGTCAGCAGCAATCAGTCAGCAGCAATCAGTCAGCATGAATTAGTCAGCAGCAATCAGTCAGCAGGAATCAGTCAGCAGCAATCAGTCAGCATGAATCAGTCAGCATGAATCAGTCAGCAGGAACCAGTCAGCAGCAATCAGTCAGCAGCAATCAGTCAGCAGCAACCAGTCAGCAGCAACCAGTCAGCAGGAATCAGTCAGCAGCAACCAGTCAGCAGCAACCAGTCAGCAGCAACCAGTCAGCAGGAATCAGTCAGCAGCAACCAGTCAGCAGCAACCAGTCAGCAGGAATCAGTCAGCAGGAATCAGTCAGCAGGAATCAGTCAGCATCCTTCTCAGGACTTTGCCACTTCATTTTGCAGTCGACGCTTTTCAAACGGGCACGCGGCGGCTCAGGCGTTTATTATGAAACCCTGCCGAGGTGCCAAGCGTCCGCATGCAACACAACACAACACAACACAGCACAACACAACACAACACAACACAACACAACACAACACAACACAACACAACACACACGGCGCAGCAGTTTACATTGGGCGGCGCTGGCGTGATCAGCAGTGCTGCTGAGGCGTGAGAACGTCTCGCTCGGCGTGCGCAGGCCGCGCTCGCACTGCGCCAGCCTTTCATCTCCCTCTGCTCACACCCGGCGGGACTTCCTGCTCACGCCCGGCCCGGCCCCGCCCATCGTCCAACAACCCGCCCGCCCCCCCCCCTGCACTGGCTGCCAACGCCGGGGTTTTAGCAGCCTTCCCTCTAATTGGCCCAAGTTTCAAATCACACTCATCCGAAGGCCGGTTGCCTGTTTGATGTGCAGTGTCTCTTATTGCCAGAGGCAGCGTCTGATGCGCCTGAATAAAGTGCGGTGGCTAAATGGCCCCCTGTCTCGCCAACGCTCTGCTCTGTGAGTCCACTGTGGTGCGGACGTCGCTCAGAGCAGCAGCTGCTTTTCCCCAAAATGTCACTTGTGACTTGAAATCTGCCATATTTAGGCCAGCAGTCAACAGTTTGGACTCAACCTATGAATTGAATGTCTTTTCTTTCATTCTCATGACTGTTGACATTGCAGTTTCTCACTGAAGGCGTCAATACGACGTATGAACACACATGGAATTGTGTAGGAAACAGGAGACAATTGACAGCATCTTCATGGACAACGCCAGGGCAGCATGTTGGGGCCGACGCAGCAGCAGCAGCAGCAGCAGCAGCAGCAGCAGCAGCAGCAGCAGCAGCAGCAGCAGCAGCAAACTCCAGGATCGTTTGCCTGCAGACGCGCTGAGGTGTTTTTCCAGCAGCCAACGAGCTGTCGGAGCTCCTGCGAGTGTTTCAAGCTGGTGAAAGTGAAAGTTGTGAGGATGAAAACATCTGGTGACTGTGAAGGTTCTTCTTCTTCATCACCGGCTGCCTGCAGTTTGAACCTGAGGTGTCTTGTTTGGTCTCGATTTGCAACTCTGCTAGCTTTAATAGAGTCAAGGCCACAGCCCAGCTATGTGCTTCAATGGTGGAAAACTTTCTTCCAATCTGAGGCTGCTATGATCTCTTCAGTCTTTCATACATAAAGATCAATGATGCGCTCTCGGCTAGTCATGCCTCCCTCTTTCCTGATTGTTGCCTTCACGGTTCATCACCGTGCGGGAAACGTGGCTCGCCAGTGAGGCTGCAGACGACCTCGGACGATTCCCGCCACCCCCCCTTACCCCCCCCTCCACCACCACCTCCCCCTCGGAGGGGTCGGGGGAGTCGGAGGCTATCATTAGCGGCACCTCCTCTCCACTCTGCAGCCAGCTGCGCTCCTGCACTCCCTCATTAGCTCCATCTCGTCTCCAGTTTACCTGCTGGCCGCGTCGCCCTTTTCCTTATCGCTGCCCCTCATGCCCCCCCCCCCCCCCCCCCCACTACCTCTTTCCCACCTTCCCGCCACCCTCTATCTTAATCGGCCCTAATGTGTGTGTAAATAAGGTTTGCGCCGTCCAGATAGCTTTTTGTTGTACCATCAAACAAGGCCCCGGCCATGGGAACCTGCTCATTAATCACCACGTGATTCATGGTTACGGCTCCGTGTCTCTGTGTCTCGCCACCGGTCTGTCATTAAGACTTTCCCAGACTTCCCATCCCCGGGCCTCTCCCAGCTCACAGCTCCCAGCTCACAGCTCACAGCTCACAGCTCACAGCTCATAGCTCACCCACACCAGCAACCAGTGCCGACCAAAAAAAACCAAACACCCCACCGTCACCGCTGACACGCAGCGTCGCCACCTTCTCTTCCACCAGGAAGCAGGAAACTTGTTCACACGTCACACTTGTCAGTCACCCAGACGGCGAGAAGACTCAGCAGATTGTAACAGGGAAACCACTTCTGAAACAAATTAACAAGGAGATAATTGGAGATTGACGTGACGGCTGAGACAAACCAATAGATAATTAGTCATTGTTGAAAATGCAGCCACACTGCTATGAACAAGCTGGAGCATGACTGATGCTCTGGTTTCTATTTTGTAGTATGCAAGTCAGTATTTTCCAAAAGTATTTTAAAAAAATCACCAAGACCTGCGTAATTTGTCTTGTTTTGTAAATAATTCCAAGTAATTTGTTTCCATTTAAAACCTAAAACCTATGAAAATTGTTTAAATTAACGATTTTGTTTAAGTGTGTGTGTGTGTGTGTGTGTGTGTGTGTGTGTCTGTGTTGGGGATGGTGGTGGTGGGGGGGGGGGGGGGGGGCGTGATTGAGTTAGCTAAACTAAGCTCACGTGACACTGGAATTCTGTTCCCATTTGTCATTGACATATTTACCACTGCTGGCAGTAGAGAGTAACTGATACGACTGTAGAGAGACCAACACAACCTTCCACTGCTGCTGGGTCCAAACTATACCAACTATACGCTGAATTTTTGATCCAGACCAGTCAAGACTCAGCCAGTAGTGTAATAACACGATAATAACAGAAAAGAATCCAGCTGCTGCCTTGTTTCACTCTGTTGGTGACACCCAGAGTGACACCATGCCCCCCTTTTCCCAGTTCATTTATTTTTTTTTTTAATTTTATGAAGCAAAGACACCTTGCTGAAAAGAGATGTTGCTGTTCCATTCAGAAGCAAACTGGAATTTCAAAGATTCTGGTCATTCTTTTCTCTTTTGTTGTTATTTTTCCTTGATCTATAAGGTCTTGGCCTCGGTCTTGAACCCCAAATGTCTTGGCCTGGTCTGGATCTCGATGCTGTCTCGTCTTGATGATGTCTTGGTCTCGGTTGGTGCCGTCTTGACTACAACACCAGCTTTAAATGATACAGATTTGCCAACAGTGTGTTTGTGCAGAGCAATTCTGCAGCTGAAACCTGCAAGTGTGTGAACAATGTAGTTCCACACGCTGTCCTGGCTGCACGTTCGACAGCAGACAGTATTTTCATCAGTGGGGAGATTTTCAAAAGAATTTCTTTCTCCTTTAAACGCACCTCTTTTTTTTTCTTTTTTTTTTTAGAAAACATTCCACAGACCTGTGTTGAAACATTTGGATTGGCCTTTGTGTTCTTTGTGATAGAAATTAGATTGGGATGTCTGAGCACAGTTGTGTGGATGTTTCTGTTTTGCTTGGGAGCCTCCAGGCGGCTGAGGTGGCCTCTCGGGGGTTTGCTTGTCAGGCGGCTGTCAGTTGCTCCATCCAGTGTGAGCTTTCCCAACAGCTTCAGACTGCGGCAGGTTGGCAGGAAGCGATCTCACTCCCTCCCAACACACACTGTGGTGGCCGTGTCTTCCCAGTGCGTCTGCAGTGCCAGCGTGTCACATTGAAGCCAGCTAAAGACAAAAGCACGTGACCAATGCAGGGTGGAATATAAATAAATATCATTTCAATGATCCAGGACAGATTGTTTCTGTAGGTTTTGTTGTTGCAGTTTTAGTCTTAAAGTGAAAAAAGTATTTAGATGATGATCAGCAAAATTGAAAATTGGAAAATAATTTGGGAAAATGTTTTTTCTTTTCAGCTTTTTTCTAAGTTAGCTGCTTCCTCTTTGTCTTCGTCATAACATGTTCATTTTAACCTTTTGGGACCTCTTGATCTCTATATTTTTGCATACTGTACACACATATTTTTTTCTTTTTTTTTTTTTCTTAAATGTTGCTCCAGCTGCTTCAGACTGTAACTCAGTCCACCACACACATGCACACGCACACACACACACACGCACACACACACACACACACACACACACACACACACACACACACACACACTGTGTGACCCTCCCGGTCCCACCAGTTGGTCACGTCACTTCAGTGCAGCCAGACTCTGACTGTAAACACTCCAGTTGACGATCAAATAATATTAGCAAATAAATCCCGCTATCGGGTGTCTCCACGTCTCACTTTGCATAGTTTGCGAGGTCCTTGGAACTGCACTGGCACCGTCTGGACATTTAATCTGTGCCTGCTACTGTACAAGGCCTGCAGCACTTTCAAGCAGATTATTGACTGTAGCTGCTGCTGCTTTCCTTCTTTCTTTCTTTCTTTCTTTCTTGCTTTTGGGCCTTGCTCTCAGCACAAAGGCTTTATTCAGAAGATTTGCAGCTTAAAGGTTGCAGCCCCCAAAAGTGTCCTTTAACATTCTAAAATAAAGAAATGTGCACTTTTGTTTGCCCTTTTAAAGGTTGGCTTCGGGGCCGCCGCAGTTTCTCCTGTAAACTGACCAAATGATCAAAGTGGGCCCGAGGCTCGTAAATAACATCTCGGAGCACACGACAGCACCAGGATTGTTCTCACCCTCGTCTTTGCGACGGGGGAATGTTTGAGCTCGGCGTCTCTCACTTTACCCCGCCGTTCGTGCCCAGTGTGACGCATGCCTGGGAGGAGAGATTATCCAAAAATGTGCACCGCCAGCCCATCTGAGGGGATCATCCCAATTTGAAGGGTTAATTGCCACAAGGCAACAGAAACATGCAAAAGATCGAGAATTCTCTCGGAAAGGATCAGACGGGCTTTTGATTTGGAACAGACATAAACACTCAGTCCAGATGAGTGCAACCCCACGGGAAATAGCCCTCACTCAGCGCAGATACACTCCCTCGTCCTTGTCTCCCCGACATCTGCTTTAGAAAACGCTCAAGTCATTTCTCAAACGCGTCCCATCCATTGCAAACAAACATCTTCGTCGGCGTTGTTCCTTTCGGAGGAACACACAGGGACAACCAGTACATGATCACCGGCTGCTTTATCTGGTCCACGATGCACCAGGTTGGACCCCACTTTGCCTTTACTGCTGACTTTATTTCTTGTGTAAATTGGGTAAATGCGCTACTTTAAACACCCTCGATTTAGTCGACCCACATACATGCACAGGTGAATCCATGGTTTCCCCATATTTCTTTTTTAGGACCAACCTACTGGTTCCTACAGCCTGCACCAAGGAACACGGCACATGGGAGGAAACACACACACACACACACACACCAAGTCAAATGCGAAGAGTGAATTTATGCTCTCACACACTTGGAGTGTGAAGTTCTGCTTCCAGCAGGCTCCTCTGATCCTTTATGTTCCTCCTCTATTTTTAGCCACCTCATTAAACTGCCGCTAATGATTCCTAGCCGTGTAAATGGTCTGATAAGCTAATTATTGGAGGAGAAAAGCCTATTTCCATCCCACCCACATAAAGGCCTCGTCGCGTCGCTGCTTTGTTCCTGCGCAGTTGATTAATAGCAGAGGTTTGGCATGAGCGCCGCGTTTTTATTACGAGTATCAAGAAGTTCTGCATCCCCTTGAAAATTGGAAACATTTAGTCAGCAAGAGAAGCTGAGTTCTGGGCTGTTTTCTATTTGTTTAGCTGTTTTAATCGCACACTGTTGTTGTTTGACTGACACTTTTTTCTGTGTTTGTGCCTTTTGTTTTCCTTTTTGTCTGTCGCTTTGAAGCAGATGACAGCAAGTGCACGGGATCACTAGAAATTTCAAGTCTAAATTCCCCCAGCGGAATATTGAAAAGCTAAAATCTGAATTGTTTTTTATACAGATGGGGGGGGGGGAAACTTACAAGATGAGAAATTACAGATGAGTAAATGCGCTACTTTAAAAACTTCGGGGAACTTGATTAGCATCGTACTGAGCACTTTTTTTCATTTTGGCTCAGTTGCGCAGGCAAAGATAGCTTTTGGAAAATGCAAGAACATCGTCAAAACTCGCAGTTTGTGTTCTGAAGAAAAGATTCAGGATTGATCAAGATCAAGAGTGAGTTAGAATCAAACAGTGCATTTAAATGAAGTAGTAATCTGTGAATTTAATAACTTGACATTGAATATGTAACTGTGAGAAGTTCCTCCATAATCAGCCACAATCAAACCAGCATTAATTTATTCCGACAGAGGGCAACTCTGTGCCAGTGTTTCAGGGAGGAGACGGAAAGAAACTCATGAGAGCATCCAAACCTTTTAGCCATGTTTGAGAGGTTTTTCCAAGTTTAGCTGTTTCCATCAACCAGGTTTTTCTATTGCCATATTTAGGTTTTGCGCGGTTCTCGGGGTGATGGAAACGCAGCTTCAGAGTCAAAGTTAAAAGTTGCCTGAGGCTGAGACAGACTTTGATCAACTCATCGAGCTCTAGCGCAATTTTCTTCTTTTCCCAAAAGAGAGATGCAAAACTTTAAACCGAAATATCTTTGAGAATCTTGTGCGCGTGGCTCTGACTGTACACGAGCCATCCTGTTGCTGACTCTTGATAAATGAACAAGACGGCAAAGGCTAAGGCAAAACAAACACCAGCGACCACATGTCTCTGCTGATGATGACGCCTCTTCATCAAATTGACGTGTTGATGAGGGGGCTTCAATACAGTCATCAGTCATGGACGCAAACATCCTCCATTGTTGCAGTTATTTGCCTGGAAATGTGACGCGCATGGTGGACACAGCTGGTAGGAATCTCAGATTATCACTGATTTCACTCTGGAACCCCTTCTCAGGGGTCTGCAGACTCAGGGGTTGAAGCTACACTGCAGTCACGTTAAAAGAAAAAGGTCGAACAGAAACAAAAGTGTCGCATTTCACTGTGCAGAAACTGGCAGGAGACGCGTATTTTTTTTTTAATGTAATCGACAGAAGGTTTGACCAATCGCTTTTGAGGTTGTTTGTTTTCCTTGAATTGACCTCCTTGTTCCAAGGGTTTCCTCCGGCTCCTTCCCAAATTTATTAGTATAGTGAAATCCGTCCAACAGATTTGGGAATCACTCCATCTGGCACATGGACTCGCCGAACATTTCCCAACACTGCTCGCACTTTTTTGGAACGAGCGCCCCGCTCTCACGGGGAACAGTTGCCGTGCTTCTGGGATCTAAATGTGTTCACGCATCCTGTGGTAAATTTAAATATGAATCAAGTGCTACTGTGGCTGTTTGAAGCCAGGTTTAGACTTTTTATTAAAGGGATTACAGAAAAGCCTCGTCATGATAACCGCAATCGGCCCCGCCAGTTGTCGCCCCATCGTTTTTTTGAAAGTCTCTTATTTTGAATTAAGAGAAAACCTTGGTTGCCATTGGGGGAAATTGGGCGTATCAGTTCAGTACATCCATCTACAGGGTGTGAAATACTCTTTTTTGGGGTTTTTTTCGTTGTAGTTTGGATCAAGTTTCATTTGCCAACAAGAGAAACCAACCGCTAGGGGTGGCCTCCTTTTACAGGCACAGAATATTTCTCAAATATGTCTCAGAAGAAAAAGGACAGACAGCATTTAGAGCAGGAAGAGGAATCTGAGGTGTTAGATGAAGGATAACAGTCTGTTAAGAGCAACTGCTGTAACAACGCACTAGCCTCCGTACAGGAAGTAGCCGGAGGACATGCCCAGACAAGTGAAGTGACCCTGCTGCAGGTCCAGGGGTTTAGAGGAATGCCACTCACATGGATGTGTTTGGTTGCGATGAATACCAGCTGAGTAACTGCAGGTCAGCGGGGGGGGGGGGGGGGACTGAGTGCAGGAGTCAAGAAAACACCATAAATTCATTCGGGTTTGATTGAGCTTTTTCTCTGGAATCACCATCTGGATTTGTGTAAAAGACCCTGTGGAAAGTTTGTGCAAAGAGTGATGCTGTCAACATGAACACACGCGATCAATGGAAAACAAAGTGTTACTAGTTTTTTGGATGGAAATGAATCTCTTTCCCCCCGAGGGAAGCTGACTGCTGCAGTGTCATCAAGACGAGGATTTGCAGTGAAATTGAGATGACAACACAATCTGCCTCTACGAAACCCAACTGGCTCGGAGGAACACTTCCTTGTCCGCCTGTTTGACCTCATCGCTGAGTTCTGCAAGCGCAAACCACTCGGTTAACTGAACCCAACTTTAACAACCGCTGATAAAGAGCGTGGCCTGAGTCAGGTAAAGCCAAACTGCGCTGACTTTTGCAGACCGACAACAGTCATTTGGCGCCGCATCCGCCAATTTGACAACCTTTCTGCTGTGATTAAACGCTTTAATGCAGCGGCCTGGCTGCGCGCACCGGACACTCAAGTCTGTCCAGAAGACCAATTTGTCCGCGCGGGTCAGCGACATCATCGCCAATGATTACCGTCAGCCGACAGTTCAGGCGATGAGCTCCCCCGGTTCTATTTACACGGCACATTTGGTGATTCCAGCCCCCCCAGCTCTCCATCTGCACCTGCTGACTGGGTTTCCCTGCGTGACGCCACCGTCGCCAGTAATCACAACCTCTTGCGAACGAGCGTAAACAGACATTAAGCCGCTGCCACTCCAGCCTGCATTTAAAAGATTGAGCCTGGACGTGCATTTTGGCCCCCACCTTGTAAGGATTTCACTCCCGGCTCCCTCTGGGTGCGAGCTAATCACCGAGTTCACATTAGCACAGGTGAAGTTCACCAAAGTGGCAAGAGCCACCAATGCCGCTGTCTGCAGCGCCCCCGGGTGGCCATGATCAAAATCTGGAACGTTTAGTCGCTCGAGATGCGTCGCCTTCAGAGGGCAAATGCATGCACGTTCTGTCAAAGTGTAAATACTTGTGTGAGAGGAAAAAAAAATACTCTGATTCACAGCCCTGACTCAGGTAAAAGTAAGAAAGTTCTGAAATGTACTGAAGTTAAAAGCAAAAAATGATTAATTTATATAATCTGCAGCTTCTGAAAGGCAAATATAAGTTTCATGGCTTCAGCCTCCCCTTTTTAAATCAAGTATTAACTGCTTCGTTGTGTATCTGATTGTACATGCACACATATGATCAAACTAAACTAAACTAATCTTTGATTCACCCCCCCTTTTTTTTGCATCCATTCTTTGAAAATGGAGCGGAACGCATTGAAGCGGATGAGTTCCATCAGCTCAGATCTAAAATGTGTTGCAACCTGATCAGAGTGAGTTGCGGAGAGTGCAGATTACACTTCGGACGCATCGCGACGTGACTTAACACGCCTCTGCTACGACGAGAGAGCGCGACTCCTCCGCTCTCCCGCTTCACCGACAAGCCGGCTGCTCGGTTCCGCCGTGCTGCCGTGACCTCATGCGACCTTCTGCCCCTGGTCAGATTTCCCGAACAAATTTCATTCAGCCAGCGCGTTAAACTTGTTGTAGTTTCTTGTAGTTTCCTGGCCGCAAAAACAAAACTCGGCGATGCACCTGGTAGAATGGAGAGACTAACCCGTGAGGCGAGCGCGGCTCCTCAGGGAGCTTCCTCCAAGGCCGCTGGCTGGCTCGAAGTGTGGCCTGAAGCAGGGGGCCAGGAGGTCAGGAGGTCGCCAGCTGAGATGTGGAGCGGCAGACAGCCGGTCTCACCTCGCGGTCGGCAGCCCTCACAGGGTGTGAAGGCCGAGGGGAAACGTTTGATGCACTTTTAGACGCAGAGTGAAGCTGAAGCGCCGACGTCGTACCTGCAGAGGAGAACCATGGAAACAAAGCTTTGCTATGAAGTGAGTTCAAACTGAACACTTTCCTTTATTCACACTATTCAGCCATTTCTGCACGCTCATTAAAACCAGAGATAATTAAAACATTAGGACAACTAAAAGTTTCTTCTTTCTTCCCTCTTTCTGTTATTGCTGAGTTGCGTTCTGAGAAAAAAAAAAAAAGTGAGCTATAAACTTGGAAACCTGGAGAAAAAAAAAACAGATGCTCAGCAACACACTGCTACTTTTGATCTCTGCCCCCACCTCAGTGGTCCAACCACCCCACACCCAACCCCCTGTGTGTGTGTGTGTGTGTGTGTGTGTGTGTGTGTGTGTGTGTCCTTGCCTCTCTTTTGAACCTCGCCCTAATAGCAGCTCAGGCTGCATGTCGGCCCGTCTTCAAACCCAGCGTGGCCCCTCAGCGGCCGACCTGAGGGCCCAGTTTGTTTAGCTGCCGTTCAAGTGCTGGGGACGTGTGTGTGTGTGTGTGTGTGTGTGTGTGTGTGTGTGTGTGTGTGTGTGTGTGTGGTGGGGGAGATGATGGCAGACCCTGAGGTGATGAATGGCTTCACTCTGTCTCTCCCCCCCCCCTCCCTCCCTCCCTCTCCCACTTCACCCATTTGCAGCTGATCACCTGTTCTTTGGTCACAGGGAGGGGGGCTTGTGTGTGTGTGTGTGTGTGTGTGTGTGTGTGTGTGTGTGTGTGTGTGTGTGGTCACAGTAGATGTTATTGATTTTCTCCTGGTGTGTCAGTGTTAGCCTGTAGCATTTTGCCCAGCAGGTTGTTTGTTTGTTTATATGTGTGTGTGTGTGTGTGTGTGTGTGTGTGTGTGTGTGTGTGTGTTCTTGATGATTGCACATCATCTGGTTTACGCCAGACATTTCTGAGGGAATCACTGTCTGCTTAAGGTTAGTGCTTGCAGTGCTGGTATAACAGCGGTTTGTATTGTTTGGATTCATGATTTCCAGGTGTTCTCTGAATGCAAAGCGCCTTCACTGCCCTCTTGTGGCCTTCAGCTTTAATAGGCTATCAAGTATTTTACTGTTTATACGTGTAAACGATCATACTTTGTAGCCATTGTGTGTTGGGTATATTTGATTCAGTTTGGATTCAGTCAAGAGCAGGCCTAAAATCCAGGTGTGTAAGATTTAGTGACATCTTGTGGTAAGAAAGAAAACTGCAAACAATATTTATTTATAATCTCAGTCTCCTAACGTTTCACTTCCGCTCTTCTTACTAATACTGGCAATGCAAGACTCCAAGTGGAAAGACTTTAAATATAAATCTGCCTGTTGATCCCTTTGAACGCTAGACACTGGGACAGAGACGATAGTCCACTTTTCATTGGGCATCGCAGTTTATAGTCTTAGAGCCTCATGTTAGTCCAGACCACAGGACAACCTCTGTGTTTGTTTTCAGTGATGTCATGAGAGTTGGCTGCGAGTGACATCACCGCTGACACGCCCACTTCAGCTCCTTTTTTTTTTTTTTTTTTTTTTGAAGCCGCTTTGTTTTGATTCCCAGATTCCCACATCACAAAGCCGGAAGACGATCATCACGCCGGTTAAGATCACAGGAGCGACGTCGGTGCTGCGTGTTTTCAGACGGATTTTCCCTCAAAGCCCCCTGGAGATGCTGCACTCGAAACCAGCTGGAAGTCCACCGTCCCGCCGCTTTGAGCTCCCATCATCCAAGGACACCATTTATTTTTTTTTCCTCCCCTTTTGTCATTCGTAAGAAATGAAGTATCGCGTGGCGGCGGTGGATCGCTTCCTCTGCGGAGTTGCGCGTACAATTGGCGTAACGCAACACCGCATCGACGCGGCCCCTTGCATTGTGCGGCCGGCGGTGAGGCGATTCTGCTTGTCATCTTTGGCAACAAAAAAGCAACCACCATCTTTTGTGCCAACAACAAGTGGTTCGTTATTCAGCTCCCGCAAGACACAGCAGTCAACTCAGGGCAGGGCTGGGCCAGAGGGGCCGGAGCAGCAGCAGATGGATGGAGTGTGTTGGTGAACCACCACATAGAAGGAATAAAAAATATATATAAGATATATAAGTTACAACAAGTCAGTGTCTCTGTAGCCCCACGGAATTTAGCTCTTTATTGAAATTGCACTCAAAACATCAACAGTATAATTTATTCAAGTTCGGAACCGGCCGAGTGCAGCGATGTTCTCCCCCTGCTGGAGAGGCCCGGCAGCTTCTCAAAGCGCTGGATTGAGGGTGTTGTCCTGAAGCATGATGGGAAGGATGGGGAGCGCTGAGGCTTTTCACCCTCCGACTTCACTTCACTGCAGTGGGACTGCTGGAATAATCTCGAGGCTGCTAAGAGGGTTGGGATGAGGAGAGGTCACGGTTCTCTTCATCACTCAGAGTAAAGTTCATTACGTCAGGGCATTTTCCCATGGAAAAGTGGGCCGACAGCGCTGAGACCGGCCTTACACTGGAATTCCAATCATCCAACCTTTGGTGTCAAAGCTTTTGGAGTTCTGGGGGAAGTTTTAAACGTGGAAAGAAAGTAGAAGCAGAAGCATCAGCTGCCTTTTCAGCTTGTTTGATCCTTGTGGGGGAAAACTTTGATCTGAAACCCTGATAGTTGTGGTGATGAAAATATCAGGTTTGATTTTTATCATGAGTTGGCCTGAGCAGTTTCTGAAGACATATTCTGACTTCAGCCAAAGTCCTACTAGCTAAATCTTACCACTCAGCGTCTTCATCATCCTAAGGACGCCAACCAAAGGAGACCAGAGCCTCATCTAAATGGGTGGGGACCACGATCATACCACGTTCTAAAGTGACAGTCGTATATATATATAAAAAAATAACACGTATACATGGTCGCCAAATCAAGTCCTCAAAAACAAGAATAGTGATAGTCTGATGTAATAATTCCTTGGCTAACTAATGCACGGAGAAACTAGCGCTTGGCTAGCTTGCTCAGAGACGCTTTGCATTGTACCTCACGAGTCGCATAATTAATTGCATAAAATAACTGTGAAATTCTATAACCAATTGAAATAGAATTAAAGAAACAATCAATTTAAAAAAGGTCGGCGGAAAAAGAGTCTGTTTGTCACAAGCTGTGTTTCCATAGATCCATAGACCCACAAAACCTCAATATGGCAATAGAAAAAAACTGGTGATGGTAACAGCTCAACTTGGAAGAGCCTCTCTACTGGTGGTCTTGTGGGACGAGATTTGATGAGAATTACAGCTTATTTCGCTTCGCAACATTCAATGGAAACGTCTGCAAATTGCAATTGCACTTGGTCAAAATTTCAGAAATATTGCCTTTATTTTGCAAAAAAAACAAAAACAAACTGCAATGAAAATGCAGCTACAGGCTGAGAGTGGCACCAGGTGCGATGCGCGGCGTCTCCCCGGTCTCGAGTTTCTGGCTCTGGCAGCGAGCGTCGGCATTATCTCACCATCAGTGCGTCTTTGTTGCCGTACAGGAAGCGTGTAAAGATATCCTAATGCTTCCATGTATCCTGAGGGTTAAAAACCACATAAAGGGGAGAAAACAAAACAGCCAGCGCCGGAAATCCTGCCCCGACAGGTGGGGCGACAATGGCCGTCTTCCCTGCTTCCAGTCTTTTCCTCTCACCTCTCTATCGCCTCCGTCTCACTCTCTCCTCCCTCGTCTCTGCCATCAGCCAGGTACGAGGCCGAGGTGACAGCGGCGTGGATGCGCGGGTGTGGACTCAGATGAACTGACAGGGGTGGCAACTGTACTCACCTTCGGTACTTCAGTATAGTTACTTGTGTAAAAAAAAAAAAAAAAAAAGTACTCTGGCCAAAGTGAAAGTATTGATTCAACTCCTTACGCTCCAGTAGTGCAGGATCTGAAATGTATGATTGTGAAAAATCTGGAATGAACTGGTCAGAGGTCAGAGGTCCTGATGAGCAGCTTTGCTACTTTGTATGGTTTTATGTTGCTACTCTATTACTGTAATCAGTCATAGTTATGACCAATGAGCCATTATTGGAGGTTGACACTTTTAATAGCAATAATGATTGTAAGGAGCAGAAAGTACAGATGTGTGTGTACAAATGTAGCGAGTAAAAGTAAAAAGAAATACTCGGGTAGAGTACACCTGAAATACCTGAAAACTGTACTGCAGTGCCTCAGTAACAAAGTATTTGTACTCAGATAAACTGAAATATGTTTTAGTGTGTGTGTGTGTGTGTGTGTGTGTGTGTGTGTGTCTTATTAAGTCCCCTCTCACTGACAGGCTTCATATGCGGCTCCCACAGCGCTCGCATCTTAAGACAACCAGAGCTGTGTGTGACTTAAAAGGTGTGTGGAGGTTTTCTCATCGCGCTCCCGCAGCTTATCTTGTCCTCAAACTGCCAAGTCGCTTTGTGTGTGTGTGTGTGTGTGTGTGGGGGGTTTTTTTTTTTGTTTTTTTTTTGCAGGCGGGAGTTCCCTCTACCTGAAGGCGGACGTGAATCAGAGGAGCCGGCGGTGTTGGGAAAGTGGGTTGAAAAAGAGGCTGGCGAGGGGTGAGGTCATGTGAGTGAAGTTAAGACATGTCCCATAAGCAGAAATGTAGCAATTAAGGCGGATCAGAGAGGGAGGGAAGTTCTCATCGCACGGCATGATGGGAAGTGGAAGCTTCTGTCTGTGATGAGAAAGCGAGACGCGGCGCTGACGGCTGCTAACCGGCGTCCGTGGCGCGTGGGATTTTCTCTCGCTTCCTCGTCAGACAGGAAATCCATTCGTAATCACGGGATAATGCAGGGGAAGTTAAAGGCCCCACTGAGCAGCGCTTCAACAGAGCTCCATCGGCATGTAATGGTATTAAATATATCAGGATGTTATTAGTAATAAAAATAAAAAAAAAGTAAATCTGAACAACTGCTGTTTTATTTATTTTTATATTTTGGTTTAAAGAAATAAACAGGTATGCTGACAGCGAGGCGGTCATATTGTGCTGCATCATGTGACCACACAGATCCACGGGAATCGCAAACTTGATTCTCCGCTGGGTTCAGTGATTTTACCCTGAAACCAAGTCGGACGACAGAAAACTAAAGTGAATGTAGCTTTCTTACCAGTAGATGGCCTAGTCCCATTTTTAATTTCTGCCTGTACTCTTTGCCCCTTGGCATAATAATAATAACAATAATAATAATAATGATAATAATAATAATAATAATAATAATATTACAGTTTTATTTGCTGGTGCCTCTCTTTACACTCACTTACTTTGCTGGCTGTGGTCTCTCTGGCTGCGGCTGCGAGGTGTGTGTGAGAGAGTCAAACAGGTGACCGTGTGAGTGTGTGAGTGTTTGTTTAGCATGACTGATGAGGTGACAGCCATCAAACAGACAGTAGCACAAGACTGCTAGGAGTGTGCAGAGGCCTAGGGGGGTGTTTGGACTGTGTGTGTGTGTGTGTGTGTGTGTGTGTGTGTGTGTGTGCGGCAGATGCCCCTGTAAGTCGATCTCATTGTCTCGTCCTCCGTCTGCTGCCTCACTGCTTTTTTAGTTGGCGTGTGGCTGGGCGCAGCGCTGCGTGGAGCTGTTGTGTTTTCACAGTTGTTGGTCTTCTGCTGCTGCTGAATTCCAAACCTCATCTTGAGGCTCCAGGTCAGGTCGAGACACCCCGACACGGCCGCCGCCGCAGCCGTTCCGTACCAACGTCCACCACAGAAATGTGGCATTAAAAAAGGTCGCAGCGGCGCAGACCTCGTGTGTGTGTGTGTGTGTGTGTGTGTGTGTGTGTGTGTGTGTGTGTGTGTGTGTGTGTGTGTGTGTGTGTGTGTTGGGGGAGTGGGAGGGAGGGGAGGTGAAGATCATGGAACTTGTTGTTGCGTAGTACTACTCCTGACTCCTGGTGTGCGCATCGCTTAAAAACAAATTGTATTGAATTAAACTTGAATATATTGAATGGAAAAAAAAACTCCTGCAGTCTTGTGCTGCTGTCTGTTTGATTCAATATATTGAATCAAACTCTGAATATATTGAATGGAATTTGAATATATTGAATGAACCTTGAATACATTGATTTGAGGGTATTGAGAGCCTCCTCTGGGTTTCCTTTCAGCTTGACTCCCACAAACCAATCCCAACACTTTATTCAGTGTTCACAAATACAAGTGTCTGATCTCTCAGTTAAACAAATCAGCGACCGTGTAAACCCACCGTTGTACATGGTCACTTTTTTTTCCCCTAGCGTTGCTGGTTGCAACCCCCCATTGTGTAACCTTAGCCCGGGAGCGTGCACATTTCAAGTGGTTGAGGGGAGCTGCTTCACACAGCCCAGCTGATTCCGTGCTCCTGTTGAAAACACAAGGGTCAGGAGGAGCAGCAAGACCAGCTCCCCTCCCCCGCGCCGTTTCCATGCCTTACCTACCTTGGTAACGAAACGTGCACATGTGCAAACAATGTGTGCATGAGCGGTTGCGGCCGTGCAATTATCTATTTATGCCGGGGGAGGGGCGGCTCATTAGATTGTGGAGGGTTGGATTATGGCTCAGGAGTCCACTTGAGGCACTCGGGTGCAGAGGATGCTCCAGAATCTGGTGCCACTGTCTCCCAGTTGCAAAGGCAATTAGCCTAATGGAGCTCTCATCTGGCTGTGCATTACTGGTCTGGACTCGCTGTAGGTTTCAGCTCTCCACTCAATCCACTGTGTTTGCTTGGTTATCTCCCTCCCGTGACTCCACTAAACCAACACTGAACACAAACTGGCCTTCGTGTGAAGAATTCAACGCAAACTGAAATTGAGCTGTCTGCTCATTTATCCATGGTATTATTTATCCAGGTTTTTTTTAGACACAAGCCTGACTAATCCATCGCCTTGTGCTTCAAGGGCTACTTTCTTGAGATACAGCAAATACAATACAAATTTAAAGGGTTAGAAATATGTATATCCAAATCATAAGTTAACTGTTGCTATAAAGTGAGAATGTGTGCAACTTTTTAAAACGTAAACGTGTAAAAGGTTGCTTTCACTGTGTCTCCTGCTTTTATTAATCCAGAGCAGTTGAAGGCAACACAAAGACATTATATTGGGGATATATGGAGACTGACTGCCCCAAGTGGCCTTTTAAAGAAATGCAATTTCTGGAACTTAGTCATTGTCCTCAAAATGTTCTCGTTGTAATTCAAACAAATTACTGAGATTTATCAACAACAACAAAAATAAATAAATAATAATAATAATAATTCTAAGTTACGATGGTTGTCGCAGATGCGTAACAAGAATTTATTTAAAATGATCTGCTACTGGTTGATTAAAGGCAAATTAAATTCCCTTTCGACTCTAAAAAGAACACAAACCAAGAGTTGCTGCTGATTTTGCCTGAGATGACAAAATAGAAAAAAAAGACGTATGGAAAATAATGGAGGGATTTCTTCTTCTTTTTTTTTTGCAATCCGGAACCTTGAAAAAATGTATGAAATATTAACTTAACTGCGTGTCTATGTGCTGACGACACATCATTTACACGGGTCTCGAGCGTTTGGGGTGGGGGGGCAGACAGTAGACTTTACAATGCTGCACTCTAGTGTTCAATTCATGTTAACACATAACATAATATTAATACCACGTCATAGAGAGTCAGTGTGATTTCTTCAAGCAAAATTGAACGTAGCAAAAACACCGTGTGAATTTGAATCAGCAACTACACGTTAACTGGGCCAAAAACATTGACAGCATTTCTGCATTTGTTCTTTATTCATCTCTAGTATTGTAGTCGTGGAGCTGAAGACAAAGCCTTGCTTTCTCTCTCTCTCTCTCTCTCTCTCTCTCTCTCTCTCTCTCTCTCTCTCTCTCTCTCTCTCTCCACCATTTTTTGTTCAATGAAGTTTGTTTTTCTCTCGGGTGTCAATGAGTGCTAAATCAAATACCGCTTGCAAACAAACACAAGACTTCTGTACATAGTAACTGTTTTATTCTGTCGCGCTGTACGCTCTGTGTGCTTTTCATCTTGTTTTCATTTTCACTTTTGAAAGCCTATGAACTGCAAGGAAAAAATACAGCAATGTCATCTCATTAAATTGAACCAAAATGTATAAAAAATCCTTCCAAGCATATAATGAGATTTTCCTCGACAATAATATGACACATCATGAATTATGACAGTAATATAAATTGTTGCACATGTTCAGAATGCTCACACTCACATTTACTGCCTCTCATTTGTATTTATATATTGCCGTAACAAGTCCAACACAACTTTTGCCTTCAGCGTCTTAAACTTTTAACGAATCCAAAGGACTGTAAGTCGGTAATAAAACACGAGAATACGTTGTAAAAACTCCCTCAATTAAAAGAAATTCCTTTAAGTGTGCTAGAATATATCAGACTATTCCAGAATTAGCTGAGTAGTTCCAACACGAGGGAGCCTTGCGGGAAATCAGGCTGCACTTTCATCTGCTTTGCGGTTTTGTGAACAACCCGTTTTTTCCGTAAACACATCCGGTGACGGTAACTAATTCAGAGGAAGCAGCTCGGAGAGCAGGTTTTTCGAACGCCGTCGAGTTCAATCTGCCCTCCTCTGCTGACTGACATCCAGAGAGAGACTCTGGTCAGAGAGGACGCCGAGATTCCGGGAAGATTTTTCTCAAATGTTGCTTTGGGGAGGGCCAAAATTATCCTACTTCATGTGAAAAACAAAAGGCCCTCATTCTCACGTCATGATGTCAGTTAACTCGCTCTCTATCTGTCCACGTTTGCTATAATCGCTTTCAATTTAATGCAATGGCTCATCTGTCAAGAGAAGCTGTCACTTTAAATGGACTGGCCTTCCTTTTTACAGTCTTATCATCACCAGAGAAGAAGAAGGAAGAATATGGACAAAAGTTTGTTCTTTTTCAGTAGTTTTGGATGTTTCTTGTAGGAAACACTAGAGCGTATCCTGCTAAGTAACCATTAATGTTGCATAGTGTAGTTAGTTTTTGTATCATTTATTGTTGGGTGCTTTAAGTTGATTGTAAAAGTCTTTTTTTTTATGATTACAATAAAATAGTTTGTCTAATAGTTGCAACGAGAAAGTTTAAAAAGTGGGATTTCATCAATCGACAATCGACTTGATGCAGGTTACCACAAACACAAGAGGAAACGGGTTACACTGTGGCAATATGGTCATATTATTAGATTGTTTTTTATTATAAAGGACCTGTGGTTGATCTTTACGCAACTTCCATCTGAGCTTGACCCTTGATACGTGTCTCATTTCGATGTGTTCATGGAAGAAAAAAAAAATATTGGAATAAGTTTGTAAATTAGAAGTCAACAGAATAGTAATGCAATGAAATTAAGACACAGAATGATTCTTTCCAACAGATAGCGCCATTGAGTCTGTTCCAGCAAAGCCTGAGAGCAGTTTTATAGAGAAAAGAAATGAGCTGCGTCTGGTATCACGGCAACACGTTTTTCTTTGGTCATTATTTCAGTCTTCAGCAAAAAAAAAAAAAAAAAACTCAATGTCCTGAAACAGTCGTCATTGTAACGCCCGCCTATAGTGGCCAACACTTCATTCAAGTGTGATACATTTCCTGTTTGATATACAAACGATCGCTCAGTCAAGCGCTGCAACAAAGTACGCACGAAATCTCGAGCTGTCACTCATGCATGTTGAAAATGACTCCTCATTCTCATTTTATTGAACACAAGTTCAATGTCGGCTAATCAGCATTGCGCCACCGTGCATGCATGGTGATGACACAACAAATACATCACGAATATATGAGTCCAAGAACTATTGGCCACGTTTCTAACATGTAGATATTGTGGCACCAACTGCTGGCTTTAAAGGGGCAGTGGTCAGATTTATGCTAGTAGAAATTGCTAAGAGAAGCTCAAGTGTGTTATTTCATCAGGGGCGAAGGGTTACGTCACATGTCCTCTCGGTCTGTTGATCTCAAGGCGTCTCGCTTCTCTTGTTCAAAGCCAGACCAGCTGTGCGCGCGGTGAGTTGGATTTTGGCGCTATTTGTTGTCAGAAACGCTCAAACCTCGTGTTTCCTAGGGGACAACTATCAGTGACGGACCTGCTTCCGACAAAGAATTCTGTTTAAAAAAAATAATAATTAAAAAAAAAAAAAAAAAAAAAAAAAAGCCCAGTGTTCAGTTTCACTTAACTGTCTTGGAACAAACAAATCCAAACAAAAAGTTTTACGTATGCAAGGCATAATTCTGTGTCAGGGGCTGGTCTGTCACTGATAGCGGTCCCCAACATAGGAACAGGAGTTCTGGTAGTTATATTCATCCAAAAAAGGAGGAAATGACTGATGAACTCACTCGAAGAATGTTCAAAGATTTTTGAGGGTTTCAAACCAACTCAAAGACACCGATGAGCACGAGAGTTTTCCAAACATGCTGCGCTTCCATCCACTGTTAAAAAAAAATAAACAAAAAAACACAAAGCTGTTGTTTATCCAGTGAAGTTGGCTTTCCTGTTGCTGCCTTGCTTTTTTCCACACAGACGCTCAGTGAAAATGTGCCGTCAGACTGTTGTGGGTTATGCACAGCTCATACAGCTGCTCATGTCACAGGTTGCATGCAGACGCACAACGTGTAGACAACGTCCCCAGGTGTTGTCTCACCCCCACCCCACCCCACCCACTCCCTCCATCCGTTTCCACACCATTCCCCCAACTTTCCTCCCCGATTTTCAATTTTCATCACATCCACACGCTGAAAAGGCTCCTTTGTGCGAGGAGAGAACAATGAAGACAGAAAAAAGAAATTGCAAGTTGGAACCTCTTGCTGAGCATACTTTTCCAAAGTGCCAAACTTATATTAACCCCCCTACCGTTCCATTGTGCGATGCAGCGATGGCGCTAGCGGAGCGGCGGCGGCGGCGGTGAGGTCGCAGCTGAATAGTCTCATCGGTTGGGTGAGACAAGGAGGAGGCTGCTCTCTGGAGCAAAGTGTCTGTCCGTTGAAACTCAAGACAGTGATTTGAGAAACAATGAAGAAAAGGTAAAAAATAAAATAAAATGTGAAAACGGGAGAGAAAAAGTCGACTCATAAAAATGTGGTCGATTAAAGGAGGGGGCGGCCTCCTGGCAGTGGGTTTAGCGTAAAGCCCGAGTCTAGCGAGGAGCATTAGACATACCGGAAGGAGACGTCAGGTTTGCTTGCAGGAGTATTCAGCCATCACCTCTCGCCGTTTCTCCCATAAAGCCATCAGGATTTTAGTGAGCGTTTATTAAAAGCGAGCAAACACGACTCTCCGATTTCGGCTCGGCGCTGTAATAAAACCGTGTTTACTGTATCAGCCTCAGAATTAATGAGACTAAACGGCTGGCGGGAGTTTCATCAGGCGAGATGAAGCAGTTAAGCTGTTTGGGAAACCTTGGGGAGGGGGAGGGTGGGCGTGGGGGTCTTGCAAAGTTTTGTAACTGTAACTTCAAGTTACGGAGTAGAAAGAAAATGAAGGAGGGGTGAATCGTTTATAATTTAAAGTAAAAAGTGTTCAATCGCTTAGGATGTAGAGAAAATTGATGCCTTTCTTCTCTCTCTTAACACATTATGCATTTTTAAGTAGTCCAAGTAGTGTATTGTCCCAGTAATACCACCTGTTTTACTTGGTGTTGAATCAGAATTGGAATGCACATCAAAAGCCATAAAAGTGTTTTTGAAGGGAAACGAAAACACAGAAGCTGATAGGTTGAACTCTCAGCCTATCATATTCAAGCAAACACATTTTAAACAGGTCATGACTCTATCGGTGCAAGTTGCTGTGGCTAGCTGCGATGTGCCTCCAACTAAACTCTTCGCAAGGATGAACCTTGTCAAAAAAAAACTTTCACTTACATTGATGTGCCTTCTGTCATATGAACACCACATTCACAGTGGATAAAACCTTTGCCACAGCTAAAGGAGGAGAGGAGCACAAGGAGGTGGAGCTTTTGGTGGCACGTGGTGTGCTCAATTGCTCTCTCTAGTGGTCAAAAATGGATTATTTTCCCTTTAACGTTGGAATGGACCTCATCTTAGGTGAACAACAGCATATGTTTCTCTTATTGCTCCTTCACTGAGTAGTTATAAATCTAGTCCAAGGACTTTGGGCCAATTCCAATTCCTCCCTTAACTCCTCAATCTCAACCCTCGCCCTTAACCCTCAATCTTTGGCCCTCAATCTTGGCCCTCAAAAATAAGTGTAAGGGCTTAGAAATGGGACACCCCTTAAGTGCAGTTACGTCTTCAGACTGTGGGGGGCGGCCTTACGCCAAATCTACGTCCAGTCTGTCAAGAAGACGACAACGACGAAGAAGAAGGAGAAAAAGAAGAAGACGGCGAAAAAGGAAGAAGTCCTCCTTCGCTTCACAACGAGGTATACAAGTAACGTGAAGCCGGGACCGCCGGTCCGGCTGACAAACCTCGTAAAGTAAAAAAAAAATGTTACGCAACAACGATGTCAATAATCCATAAAAAAGTCTTAAACTAAGACAATAAAATGGTTTCGTAATATTTATATCTTTATTAACTAAGAAAATACTTCCATTTGTAGCTCGCTTTTACATCGCAATCTTTTTCGAAGATGTCTTGGCGAAAATACGCAATGCCTTCTGGGTAGCCCTTACTGCCAAGGGTGGTGCCGGAGAATCTCAATATTGAGGGCGATACAGCCCTTAAACTCGTCCCTCAACTTGGCGTTCTTAGAATCGGGACAGCATGTGCACCTCGCGGGAGCGCGCATTTTTTGAGATTGAGGGTTGAGATTGAGGGTTAAGGGAGGAATTGGAATTCACCCTCAGTCAATGTTTCAAGCAGTACAGTAGACCTTCAGACGTCTCTAGTGCTCGCTTCTGTCTCATTTCTTTCACTGTGGAAGCACGACCAGACAAACATCCCTCAAGGCTGCACAATCCAGCACAGCAGTTTGCAAAGCATCCTCATCGCTGTGTATCAATATTTACCGCTGACTAAAAAGTTGGTTGAGTTTTCAGTCATAATAAACAGTCAGTTTTTACACAAATTTACACCCAAAAAACATATCCCACTCCATTAAAGTAACAAGCCGTCAAGTATTGAAGTCAGTCTGGACCTTGGGACCCAGGAGGTGTGTAGCTCTGCGCTAAAACACTTGCCTGTTTCATTCCTTTCACTTTTGCAAAAGGCAAATGTGTGGAGACGGAAGTTGCATAAACATATAATTTTCGTCGCACCTTTGCCATCTCCCAATTTTCCTCGGACAGGTAGTCATTACACTGTTGCAGAAATGTGTCAGATGCCAGCATTAATTTGGCGAGGGGTAATTGGTCGCTCAAAATGTAACACATTCATGTTTTGCATTATAATGACGGTACAAAGGTGGCCCCAACAAAACTGTTCGTATTTGCGCGCAGAAGGTAATTGTGGCGATGTGTTTAAGTGTGTTGGGAAAAGTTACCTCGACTGCAGCAATCCAGCAGTCATAATGCACAGTCCAACGATATGTCAGCTGTTCATAAAGTATTTCTGATCACGTTTATCTTCTCTAGGTGCGGAAAAAGTGTTGATGAAATGAATGTCGGGGCCTGTGATTTTCTATCAATCATGTTTTTCGCAAAATAAAGCGATATTTCTAAAATTTGGTGTTTTCCATGTTGCTCATTGGGCTCCTGTTTTTTTGCAGGTCAGAGAGACAGAAATGCTGAAGCTCCTGCTACCGTCAGTGGAATTTTAACCTCATTATGTGCGTATTTATTTGGTACACGTGCCTCCGCCGGCAATTAATCACCACTGGTCATTTGGTCACTGTTCAGATCTGTTCAACATCAGTTGACCACAGTCAACCCTCTTAAAAATGTTTTCTTTTTGTTCCGAATCCAAGGTCAAAGGCCGTTACACAGCAGCTGTATTGTTTCAGGAAAGTCATTTTGACACAAAACGTGGATCTTGCCAAAGTTCCACGCTCCGCTGACGAACACAACTGCCAGTCACAAAGTCTGTGTGGAGCAGATGTGTCACCCGCCTGCCATGACGGCAAGGTCAACGTTGATGGCCGACAGGCTCATTATCTGGGCCTCTCAGTGACGAGACCTGTTGGACAAAACGAGATGCAAAATAAACAGCAACCAGCCTAAAGACAACACATTGCACAGCATTCCCAGTCCACTACATTTCACATAAACATAAATTTCTGTCACCAAAATATCTGGTGACAGAAATATCAGCAATGTTGATGATGGCAAGAGAAATAAACGGATGTTGTTTTACTCCTTTCATTTGCTTGAGAAAACCATTTAATTCAAAGGCTATGAGCTGAACTCTAGCAAGGATGCCAGACACATCAATGGTTTGAAATGGTTTTTAATTTAGTCTTTGCACAAACCTTGCTTTTTAATGTTACCCAAAGAGAGTCTTGCACCTGCAAGAAATAGAAACAGGCAATTAAACATCATCAGTAGCATCCTCCTTTGACCTCTCATTCAAAAACAGACGCAAAGAATTAGAAAAATTCTGGCCACTTGATCCAATGAAAAAAAAAAAGGAACGGCATCAGCGGAATATCAAAAATTAAAAATATGCCTTGTCCTGCTCAACCAATAAAAGAATTGTGGATGAGAATGTAAAGTGGACAAAATAGGATTCAGGTCATGTCACAATCAGGAATTTTTTTCTATTTTTCTTCAAGCAGTGGAAAAACCAGAGCTGAGTTGGGCCACTTACCGCTACACCTGCGGCCTGCCTGGGTTTGGAAAACATTGTGTGTGTGTCCATGGCAGCCGAGTGCTGACAGTAGCGAAAGCACTGATGTCAAAACACTCAGCGCTAATCTAGGCGAGCAGCTACTGTATGTTCCAGAAGATCACCTGAGCGATCACCTGGGGAGGAGGAGGAGGCCAGGATGTGGATTTAGCAACTGTTTGTTATTCCTGGGACTTCAACGTAGACCGACATCGCAAATAGAAAGTGAGTAAGATGGATGGAAAGGAAAAGAATGTTAATTTTCCAAACAACCTGAACAACAATGTATTTGCCTTTGAACTGGCCCATGGATATATGAGCTAATTTTGCCAAAGTGCATCACACACAGCGTTAAGGTATAAGCATCATTAGAATGCACTGGACCCATCTCCATTATTGCATCATATGGTCCCACAATGCACACAGCACCAGTCCTAACCCAAAATGAATGCTGGGAAAATTCCAATAAAGTGAGTTCATTTCAAGTCGCTCCAACTCTGTGCCTGATTCAGCTTGGAGCCACTGGCCAGTTCTATAGGCGCTACTGTTCTCGCAGCTTAATGCCATCACGATGGAATTATTCACCCGTCACCTCTTTCTTGCGCTGCGAGTTCTCACTCGGTGTCATTAGCAGCGAGACTTTAACTGAGCTATTGTTTACTTTTTGCTTTCTGACACCAGAAATCACCTGAGAATAATGATGAGTGACTGGCAGTCATACCACACACTGCTGCTGATGGAGCCAGTGTGCGGGGGACGTGGGACCTTATGCCTTTCAGTCGCACTTTTAAGGGAGGCAGTTTCAAGTTGAAGTACGGCCGGCCATTTTCACCAAGTCGGCATTTACTGAACACATCTTTTCAACTCTTTCCTCTGAGATTCCTTTCCCACAGGAATAATTCTGATCATCGTGGCTGCACGGCAGATAAAGGTCTGTGTTTGAGGGGTGAGGAAGCAAAGTGGTTATTTTCAAGGCACGTGCACAGACACAACAGCGAGGTGAGCCCCCAGCTCACTTGTTTGTCTTCCTGCATGTGTGTGTGTGTGTGTGTGTGTGTGTGTTGGTTGGTCGGCTTTAAAGGACCAGCGTGGGTGAGCCAAGGGAGAGAGCAGAAATCCCATGGCAACAGGTGGATAATACACAGAAACCAGAAACCAGCAAACGGCTTAAGTGGAATATGGACCAGATGAGCATACATGTGCGCGTGTGTGTGCACGTGTGTTTTCTGTAAACATGAGCTAGCTAAGTGTGTCATTGTTTTTTGTGTGTCTTAATAGCAATAATGATGTTCACGAAAAGGCTCTTTGCCAGGACAAAACTGCTGCAACTCCAGGTTTCTTTGCTACTTTTCACATCCTGTAATGACTTCCATGAAATCATCAACAGTTTCTCTTTAAACGAGATAGAGTTTCAGCTCAGCGCCCAGCCAATAAAAATGCCATTTCCGCCTTGGAAGCCCGCTAAATAGGGAGTTTCGTATGGAAAAGCTGCCGTCGGGGGGTCTGCGTCATGTGGTCAAGGGCCAAAAGTAGTCCGTGTCCTGCCAGAGAATTCAGAGAGAGCCCTAAATTATCCCAGACCAGGGAAGTATTTTCACAAGACCGAAGGTACGAGAAAGTTCAAGGTAACCTCGGCGGCGGCTCCTCCACACTCCCACACCGTCCTGGTCGGTGGATCCGAATCAAAATTAAAAGCTGGCTGCAGCTCAAAGACACTTTTGTGAGGAAACAGTTGTTGTGAGGGAAGGAGGTGATGTCACACTGGATTGTTTTACCTCCGATCTTCTGCTGAGACTAATTCATGACGTGAAACGCCACAAATCTTGCCTGCCTTGTAACAATGGCTGGGAACTGAGTGAGTTCAGGGGGGAACAGGAAATTAAGGTTTACAAGAATTGGCCCACGTTGGCAAAAAAAAAAAATCATTTGAAATAAAGTAGCAATTACAGCTATTATTCATTTTTAATTAAACTGAGTCCTCTGTCTGGAGAAAAATCTCCCAACAGATGTACAATGTCAGTCGTTTTAGTAATGTAACATAGACCCTAAAAACAAGCTTGTCTTATCTTATGTGTTGCCCGCTGACACAGTGTGAGGGAGTTGGAGGCCGTTTCATTCTTCAGTTCTAATCAGGATCATTTTGGAGGCAATGCAATGTCAATCAGATATTTAGCTGGGCTGTCATTGGAGGGAATTGTTTGTTTTGAAGGTATGCAGAGTTACAAGGGACAAAAAAGTGTGTTGTTTTGGATGACGTTGCGTTATCAACTGATTGAAAAAAAAAACCCCATCCGTTTCTGTCAGTCTAAATGAGGTTTAAAAGATTTGCATCGATGCTGCTGTCGTTTTATCAGACTCAGAAGTTACCTTTGTGTTACTGGAAGGAGAAAGGCCGATGCCAGAGGTTCTCAGTGGACAACATGTTTCCACTTTAGACTTGATGAGTTTTGGTCAGAGTATAAACAGTGTGTGTGTGATGCCTCGCAGCTCGCCGGCCTGTCATGTCGCCTCTTGCACCCATGGAAAAAGTCTGGAGCCTCGTCGCCTCCGGCGCGACAGAGAGGTTCAGTCAAAGTTCCGTCCCTCCCTTTCCAGAAGCTCTGTGTGGGCTGTCGAACGGAACACGTGAGACAAATCCAATGCATCCAGGCTCCTTTTATCAAGTTTGAAAGGTTGCCTGTGCTTCCACTCAAGGCGCGGTATTCAGTCGCTGACAAAAGGCGCAAAGGCAGCAGAGGGATGTTCATGCTGGAAGGCAAACAAATTAATCTTGACATAATTAGAGAAAGAATATGGCCAAAGAATCAATTGGCTCGGATTTGCAGAGAATTTGGATGGGAAAGAGTCTCAGCAATGCCTCACACACACACACACACACACACACACACACACACACACACACACACACACAGGGTTCCCAGTAGTGGAAGGGAAGAGCGCTTTATGTCTCTTGCTGGTCTCTGTGCTACTGGAGCAAAGGCTAAAGGAGAAAAGAGGGCACAAGAGGGAACGCACAGTTCCTCCCCTCACTCTGCTTTTCTGTCTTTTTTTTCTTTTTTTTTTTTGGAAAGGAAATGGTCCTGCCTCGTATCAAACAACATCGGGCTGCAGTGTGTATCAGCGACTAATAAGGCAGACAGAATTATCCGAAGATAATTGAAGTGGGCACAGAAAGAATCCATGACTCAGAACTTAGATTCTGTGTCTCCAAAAGACCATAAAAATCAACAATTACTCATCTGGGCCAAATAAACTGGGGGGAGGGACAAAGCTGGTTCCCTTCCCCCCCCCCCCCTCATCTCTCCGCCTCTTCCTCCTCTTTATATTGGAGTGTTTGCAGCAGCTGCAAGATTTGATGGAGTTTCAATATTTATTGATCTGCTTTCTGCTGCTTTGTTGAAAAATATGTGATTTTCTTAGAATAAATCAAAAGTCTATTTTTTTGCCACTCAAAACTAATTGCTTGTACTTGTGTCTCACAAACTGAACATCAATATGTATCTGCACTTTTACACTTCTGCACTTCACTTTTAGCATACAGGAAAACATGTTATATTGATACTTTTGCTATACCTTATCACACCCGTGCAAAAATATTGCTTTTAATTGCGAGTCAAGCTGTTTAGATCCAGTCCAGCTGTTTACAAACCTTTGCCAAACCATCGAACAGCGACTTAAAAATGGACTGTCACTGTAAACTTGGAAAACAATTCAATTCAGTGAAACTTCTGGTCAGAGGCTTTGACATCTGAGGCATCAAACCAACTTTCTTTCCATCTTTTGACATCTTTGAACATCTCACAGTCTTATTACAACCTGTCTGTCTGTCTGACTGACTGACTTGACTGACTGCATCATGGTTCCCTCTATTGCAGGTAAAACCAGACAGTCCCCTGCGGTGCTGCTGTCTCTTAACAGCTGACAGCAAACACACCCATCCTGCCGTCCCTCCAGTCACTCTACATTCACTTAATCATTGTTTTAATCAATGCAATCTCCTGATCAGTTGCAGACTGTCGTCCTAAAGGTGTTTTATTTTTATTTTATTTTTTATCTGTGGGACCTAAAATATGCAATAATCTCCCCAACCTTGTTTAAATAATATTAGCAAATCACATTTTTATTCCTTTACATTCCAAGCCAGGATCAGAACGTCTCCGTATTTTTACTGATTTGAATCAGACTGTTTTATGACTGTGCGCTTTATGGACTTTACTAAGTTTCTCATGACATTCCACAGTGTGTTTTTATTCCACTGTCCCCTTATTATATCATTTCCCATTTCACCATTGCAACTGTGGTAGTCTTGTCTTTCTGAACTGTGCTTCACACTTTGGTGTTTCTCTTTGCTGGGGTCATCCCTGCCTCCTGATATGATCAGGTCAATGGGATGTGCACTGAAACATGGTGGTGGGCTCTCATTAATGCCTGTCCTGGTCTCTCATATGACCGTCTGGTTGCAGAGTGTCTTCAATGTGTCAATTCAATCCGCAGGCTTACCTGGGATGGGAATCTTACCTTCTTATGCACTGTGCATTAACGCCTGCTGATGTGCAGTCCAGATCAGCACCAGCACCTGAACTGGACGACCAATAACCGAGCCATATTTGCAGTCACATGACCTTTCTTTACAATTTCTGCACCATTTGAGTAAACTGGACCAAAAATAAAGTCTTTGCCGTACTGACGGCTTTAATAGAATTTTTTTTTTCTCCAGCTCCTCAGCACTGACCTTTTGTCTCCATAACCTCTCACTTGGCCAGCTCATCATAAATGAGAGTAAGTGAAAGAAGCTAAAATACACCATTTTAAAGGTAATAGCATATTCACTGTCACGCTACTTTTTGCGGCATTTGAGACAACATCTGAGTACAGTGCACAACTACCATGGTTGACGATGTTAGTCTCTAGAGCCGTCTTTAATGCACAAATTTATTGGATTAATTGCTTGTCTCGTGAAATCTCCCCCATCAATACCATTGATGCTTGCCTACACCACAAATTTGGACTCGGCACAAAGCCGGAATGAATTTCTTTTATCCATTTGACCCTGTGGGCTGACATTATTCAAGCAAATTCTGCTATCGGCTCAGTTAAATGTTCTCATTTCAGCTGTGAGATATACTTCCACCTCAGGCGCATGGAGACGGCAAAGGATGAGATCACTGTTGGCCAGAATGAAACAGGCTGACCTTGGAGGTGGCCTGGGAGGAGTGCAGAGAACATGAATCCGGGGCAGAAGTTAAATCATATATCATTCAGGCTGTTGGCCGGACTGAGTAACCAGAGCCACAGAGCCATTCGTGTTTATCCCATCTGCACCGCTGGACCAAAACAATTCATACTAAAAGACTAATAGCAGAAAATGAAAATAATAATGGCACTTTTAGATCAGTTAGTTTGTAAATGAAGCACTCAGCCGGCAAATGCACATGTTCACAGACTGCAATTATTGCCTCTCAGAAGCGCTTAAAGGTTCTGAAAATGAACTCTTTGTGGACTCCTACCCACGCTGCTGACTCCATGAGGGCAGCAATATTGGAAGGTTTCGGTGTTACTGGAGTGCATGTGTGTGTGTGTGTGTGTGTGTGTGTGTGTGTGTGTGTGTGTGTGTGTGTGTGTGTGTAAGAGAAAGAGAGAGAGAGAGGGAGAGACATGATGGGTGCACTAGCGTTTTCGAGGATGTTAGCGGTTGTCAAATGGAGCTCACCAGAGAACCAGGCCAGCAGAAGGCCAGAGACGTCCGGGAGACGTTGGAAACCAAAGCCCACACACGTTGGCTGCTTCCTTTCGATCAAATTGCTCAACTTCAGTGAACTTCTTTGTCCATCTGCCATGTTGTGATAATAGTTGTTTGGGATTTCCCCCCAGCGTCTGCAGCGTTTATCATTTTTAATCAATCTCACGCGTTAACAAATCCAAATGAATGTGATGAATCTCCCAGTTTTATTTTTCAAGTTTTGTGCCCACTTTCCAAAATCTTTACCCTCCTTCTTTACCAAACAAACACAGAAAAATATACAATATGTAAAAGTTTCAGGGAACCTTGTCCGGTATGCCAAGTAGATTATTTTGCTACAGTGAGAACTTAATCACAACTACTATCACGACTGTTATGCCAAGATAGTGGCATACAACTCTTTTATCAAAGGGGGGACCTTTGAAATGCCTCAAAAACAAGATTATGACGGCAATATTCTTCCCATAAATAGGTCACCACGGATTCAGTGTCCATCACATTGCTTCAATGTTAGAAGTCTGTTGTTAATTTTGTATCTTGCTTGATAAATGCACATTCGAAGGCTGGCTGAAACTAACAAGGCCTGCCGGTTCACTATAATTTATAAATTTCCTCTGAGCCTTGTTTTACACAAGAACAAAGTCCAGGCCAATACATACACACTGTTATATCTTACCAGAATTTCACAATAGTTTAAAGTATTATTTTGCAGTAAAATTCTGTATTGAGAATTTATTGTGAAATCACCGTTTTCCTGAATTATTTCACAGTGAAATATTGTATTTAGATTTCTTTGCCAAACCCACTTCTGTGTTAATACAATAAATTACTGTATAAAGTGCAAGCACAAAATAACTATATATATATAACTATATATATATATATATGTATATATATATATATATATATATATATATATATATATATATATATATATATATATATATATATATATATATACATATATACGATATGTATATATATATTTTTTTTTTTTACAGTACTGTACTAATTAACTAACTAATGTAACTAATGTATTTGTACTGTAAATAGCAACGACATTGCCACATCTCAGTAACTTCATGGCATGAAAGCTGTGTTTTACTGTAAAATAGTTACAGTAAAGTTACTGTGGAAGCAACACAACTAGTAGCCAGTAATTCACTTTCATTTTACAGCCCAACATTTTGCAGTGCAGATTAAATACATACATATATTATTATTATTATTATTTTTTTTTTTTTTACACGGCCACCCCTGGCCACTGTAGTTCCGCCCCTGCACTCATTAGGCCACGGGTCTTGACGCCTGCGCAGTGCGCACACCTGGACGTAAATGAAGGGAAGTGACGACAGAAAACACCGCGCGGGCCTCGGTTCTCCGCCTGCTTACATTGCTGCTGTGTGGCCTCGCGGTGGTGCTTCTGTGTGGTGCTGCTCTTTAATCATTAACCGAGATGAATGAAGATCGGGTGAGGGAAGATAATGCAGCCTGGGGCTCGGCTGGCTGCCCCTGCAACAGGTGCGCATCGGGAATAACGTTAAGCCGTGGACGTGGATCTTTTTGAAGTTTAAAATTGTATTTTATTTTATTTTATTTTTCTTTTTTTTTTCTTTTTTTTAAATCGACGCACATGCGTAAAGTTTTGCTCCCTCCTCCGCGGTGGGATTGTTGGGTTGTGATAGTGGGCGTGACTGGTGACGTCACGACGCCGGGGCCAAACCTTCCCTTCTGAGGACCAGGTGGGGGGAGGCGGAGGGGGAGGTGACGGCAGGAAGTGAGTGGGGAGACTTTGCCGGAGGATTGAGTGAGATGCCCTGCCGTACTTTCACTCGGGCGCGTCGCGGTTCCGGGACTCGTGCGCACGACCGGTGACGAAGAACGGCTGCAAAATAAAAGAGAAGAGAAGAGACAGAGACGGAGAGAGAGAAAGAAGAAGAAAAGTGAACAGCTGATCTCTCCTCCACCTGGAGCCGCTCGCAGGTTGGTGGCGCGATGAGTGCGTTTTCATGTCTAACTTTGTCTGTGTGTGTTGGCTTGTTTGTGTGTTTATCGTACCCGATGAAACGGCGAGAAGCAGGCAGCGTTTTGTCCCACAGGTGCAGCAGTGATCAGGCTCCCCGGACTAGTGCATCTTGTCAGCAGCAGCAGCAGCAGCAGCTGATCATCGCGGCTCTGCCTCCATGAGAACTTTAAAGAGCTCGCGGTTGCCGTAATAAGTTGTTATCGTTATTTATTTATTTTTAAATCATCTTAAGCCAAAATTATATATATATAAAAAAAAGTAGTTGAGCTCAGAGTTTGTGTGAGTGCGAGGTGTGGCGCTCGTGCTGCTGTTCTTATCAGCGGCGGTGCGGTTATTGTAAGGCGCACATGACGGTTTTGCTGCTCGCTGCATTTAATTGATTCGACAGACTGTAAAACTTATCAGCGAAGATAACAAGGATGGTTTATTTATTGATTTGCACGCTGTTTTCCTGCACATGCAGGAGGAGAATGCTTTCATTCAACATGCATATATATTTTTCTTGCTGTCTTCAACTATGACTCTACAGTCGTCTTCTGATTGACTTTTGTTGCTCCCCCCCCCCCCCCAGTCACTTTTAAATCGCAGTTTTTACTGCCCTGTTGCTTTGTCCCAGCTGCAGTGAGATGAGGGAAGTGAAGGAACAGACACTCGATGGAGTGAAGAGGCAGAAGATGTTCAGTGGCGAGTCAATATAACTTTCAAATCAAACAGCTCACGAATGCATTTAAGATGCAGTTTATTATTGACTGTGCAAATTTGCACTGGCTTCAAATATGGGTGCAGGTGATCCACTGTATATTGTTGTTATATAAATCTGTTATATCTGGTAGAATGTTGCTTTGTCTGGAGAGAACAGAGACATCAGACTGAGCTGCTGCTGCTGCTGCTGCTTCCTTCATAGCGCTGCATCCACTCCACCCAGAACAGTCCAGACCTTAGTGGGGTGAAAATGAGCTCAAACAGCACCAGCGAATCAAATTCGTCCGAATCTTAATTTTTTTTTTTTTAATTTTTTTTACAACGTTCTCATCCCCAAAACGGCTACAACCAGAAGCCCCAAAATAAACCTGTATTGCACTTGTTTTATTTCATATATACAAGGAGGAGGATGTTCCGTGTAGAAATTGCAAATCACATTTCATTGCGTTCCTATTAAAGGTTGTCCAGCGCGGCCCTAATAAGGACGAGCGTCTCTTGCAGGGCTTTTATCCATCGGTGCTCAGTTTATGGTCTGAAACACAGCTGATCCATCTGAGGTTTGGAAAAAAAATGCCCAGCAAAACATGATTTGTGAATCAATTCGATCAGATTTGAGACTTCACATTTAAAAAATGTAAAAAAAAAAATAAAATAAAAAAGAAGATGAACAAAATTGCGCGTCACATTCTTGATTCCTGCTAATTGCGTTAAATGCGAACCGATGTTTAATTCTTTGAATTTTTGATTTTGGTTTCATCTTTAAAATAGCGTCCCGCCCCAGCCGCCACTGTGTCAGCCCCTGGTTCTCCAGAGGCTCCACAGAGGAAGCTGCTGAGGATGTCAGACCCCCCCCCCCCACCACCACCACCACCACCACAGCCTTGAGACTGGCTGCTCGTGGAGTAATAATAATCTGGCTGCCGCTGTAAATACCAGATTCCTTTTCCACTCGTGAATGACTTTCCGCTGTGGAGGAGTGAGAACCTGCCTAACTTTAGCTTGGGGGAGGACGGAGGGACGTCCTTCCGCCAAAACCGCAAATAAGCGCCGCTCGTGGGGGGTTGGGGGTGGGGGGTTCTTTCACCCACGTCGAGGAGCATTCCACCGGGGCCGGCGCCGAACAAAAAAAAAATAAGAACTGGCCAAGGTCACGCTGCTGAATGATTCCCGATAACTCCCCCTACTCTGTCCACAGGTCGTCCAGCAGCACAGAGTGTAACTAAAACACAGGCGAGCCGGGCTGAGAGCTTCTCTCCAACGCTTTTTCTTGGGCGTCTCAGTCAGTCAGCAGTCGGAGCAGTTTAGAGTCCGAGACCATCGGGTCCTCGACGAACTTAACAGGTCGAAAACCACTTGCTGGTCCACCCGCTCAGCCCTCCAGTTGCGTTCTTCTGCTGTGGCTCTCCAAAAAAGTTGAAGATTTTAAGGAGAGGAAAACAACTTGCAACTGAGCAAAGTTGCTTTTCTTTGTAGCCTCGTCCGTCACGCTGATCATGGAGCAGCCTGAAGTTGTTACACAGCTCGGGCTTTGATGCTCTTTCTATGTTGTCACAGAGTCAAGCAGCAGCGTAGAAGATTGATTTCTGGAGTTTTTGCTGTATATTAGACACAGTTTTGTGTAGCACAGCCAAATCAAAATACCAACGCAGTTAAGTGTTTAGGCCAGGCAGGGGCAAACTATGGCCTGGGGGCCAAAGGCTGCCCGTTAAGCTTTTAATCTGGCCTGTTGAACTTGAGAAAATTATATTAATAGTCATAAAATAGCTGTATTCCACTTTTTTCAGCGTTTTAAGAGTCATTTCAATAAAGAGCTGAGCTTGTTTGTTAGGTTACCAAAAATGTTTACGTGTTCATATATAATAATTTTTCTAAAAAGGCCTTTTATTGTATGCATGGAAAATCCAGATTTACCGAGGTTTTGTCAAAAGAGCCGTCTGTCTGTCTGTCTGTCTGTCTGTCCCGCCGCCATGCTGGCAGCTCCACAGAAAATGTAGCATTAGCTAATTTTCAATCAGACTCTGTGGCAGGCTTGTCACTCACTGGCCAATGCATTGTGCAGGCGTCTCCATTAGCAGCAGCCACCTGTTGTTGCAGCAGCTCATTTGCCAGCTGCTTTCATGTCAAAAGTATCAAATGTATGTTCAGAGCTTAATAAACTCTTCAAAAACCCCTTCACCGCTCAGTGGAGCTTTCTTTTTTTTTTTTTTTTTTTTCTCCGTGTTTTTTAAAAACCAAGTCCCTCTTATCTTAGTTTTGCAACACTTGCTCATCAGTGATGTGACCGCAAGGACAGTCTTTGTCCTCCATTCTTACACGGCAAACTGAACAAAGGTTGCTAAATGTATGTTTGATCATTCAAGAATTGTGCAAGGAAGCATTAACCATTGGGGCAGGCTAACGGTGGAATATCATCCAAACTAAACTTGATTTCTTATTCTCATTGCTCATTCATTTGAATTGAATGTCCAAATGCCATTTCATTTGTGTGACGTTCAAAGTATTACGAGAGGATGGCTTTTGGAGGTTTAACATAGTTTATGATCATTTCATTATTCGTGTCAGTTGCTTGAACTTTTTGTTTTCTTTTAAATTAATTAGTTGGAACTTAAGAAAAAAAACAACAACAACCTATAACGGTAATATATATACGAGTTGCCTAAAACTTTCAGCAAGGTTACAGTATTTTTTGTCTTTTTTTTCAGAACTCACTTAATATTTACTTTATTCAATTTAAGAAATCCTAATTTAGCGTATTAGTGATAATCATTGATGTTGCTGTGCTGCTAAAAAAAAAAAAAAAGTTTGTTGGAGGAGAAGGATCTTTGAATGCATGTTCATTTTTTTATTTAATTTTTTTTTTTTTTTTTTTTTTTTTTACAAAAAAGCGAGACGATAGTCCCGTGATGTGACTCTGTCAGGAAGTGCTATTTTTTTTATTTATTTTTTTTTAATACGGTAGTATTTTGGACTTGTCTGGCTGCTAGGCGCTGTAGCAGCAGTGACAGCCAAAATGACTGGACATCTTAATCAGCCTGTCGAGCCCCTTCAAGCTCCTTGGCTGAGGCAGCGGCAGCAGCGCCGGCAGCAGTGGCGGCGGCAGCAGGGTCCTCCGCTCCCATCTCATCTGCCCGCTGCTCCTCCAGTTCCCCGCGGTTCTTCTCCTCCGGGCTCCTTGTGGGCTTTGTGAGGCCCAGAGAATGGTGGAAAAGCGGGCTGTGCTAATGGTTTTGCTGGGGGTCTTTGTGTTTAGGTATGTGATGCTGGCCGGGAGTCTTGTTCTGAGGGGGGGCAGTACCCTGCGCTCCTTTTGTACACAAGGAATAAACAGGTTTCTGATACACTGGGCTGAAAAGCACTTTTCAGTGGTGTCTTCCTCCGTGCAGCTCCATGTTTTTACTGGCGCATGCGTCACCAGCGCTGTCGGTTCCTCTCTGATGGATGTGTTGGAGCATTTCTTTTAAGAATTTATTTTACTCTTGAGTGCATCTGATACTGAGTTCCTTGAGAATGCATTATGAAATGAAATGGCAGCCAGTTTTGCTCATTCTTGACCAATTTTCATACTGAGAATAATAAGCAGTGAATGGAGTCGTAACGCATTCTGCAGGGGGAGCTGTTTCTTTTTTTCTTTTTTTCTTTTTAATTACAACCATCCGCTGTGTGTCAGTTGCGTTTGTTCATGTATCAGATCAGTGGTTGTGATTCAGATCGACAGTGAGGGCAAGAAGAAAACTGATTGGTCAATTTCAGCTGAGCCTCGGATGCTTTTATATGTTGAGGTGGTGCCGGAGCTCATTTGAAGTCTGCAGTGGTTTACTTGGAGTGCGAAAGCAAAGCAGAACTAGCAATGAACCAGTAGGGGGGTTGAACGGGGCTCCGTGAGCTGTGGGTAAAATGGAAGCAGAGCTGAAGGTATGAGCTGGGGCTGATGGACCAGTTGGGAATATCTGATGGACAATACTGAAGTCAAGGCTCTGAAGTTCAGTTGTTCGTTTCTAAAGACAAACGTTTTTTTTTTTTTTTTAACTCTTACCTGTGCGTGTTTCGGCAGCGCTCCCGCCTTCCTCAGAGGGATGCTAGTCATTTTTTGTCCAGTGATAGTGCAGTGTGACAGTGATCCGTACAGCCTGAAGGGGGCGTAGTGGTTGGTGAGCACTGTCTCACTGCCTGAAGACTTTCCACCTGCAACAGGAAACACAAATTCCTGCGTCAACATCCACTCAGTCCTCAACCACATGCACTGGTTGAAGATCTGGGAGCCTCACATTCGCTGCCAACTGCTACAAATTTCACTTCGCACAAGTGATGAAGTATCACCAAAGTGCAGCAAGTTGACCACTAGGCCAAAAAGGTGTGAAAATATGCTGTGTTTTGACTGGACGCTTGCCTCGTTCACAGCAAAAAAAACACTGGAATTCAACACGATTCTGGGATTCTGTCCACCCTCTGCTGTGTGAGTGCTGTGATTGAGCATCATGCACTGATTTATTTTTTTATTTTTTCATTTTTTTTTTTAAGTTCAAGAGGGAGGTGAAGAGAAAAGGCACGCACCTGCCGCCTGGTTTGCACGTGTGATTAAAGAGCAGACTTGAATGAATCATTGCTATAAGGATTGCATGAAGACATTGTCCTTTGACCCTTTGTTGCCTTCCTGGTGGTTTACCGTGGACGTCTGCCACGAGCGCCACTCTGTCCAAAGCTCAAACTTCAGCAGCCGCTCAGGGTAAAACAACTCACTTGATAGGTAGAGCGTTTGAGCCATAGCCATACAGCCTCCAGGCACATGTGAGTATTCAATCCTTTTCCGTACAGTCACAAAGATTCGCTTTTTAAAATCGTTGGTGGTTAAAAGTTCCACTTTTTTTTTTCCCCCCGGGAAAACTCGAATTACAGACTATGACAATCAAAGTCAATCTGGGGAGCCTTTAATTTGGCGAGCCTGCGATGATATTCAGATGTGAAATGTCAGCCGCGCTAGAAGCAATTAAGTTTGAAATTAATTGTTTCTATAACTGTGCCCCTTGTGTTTGGACTGTGTTGAGCATGAGTGTGAACGCGACACACGGCCTGCAGAGACACTGTTCAGCCGTCTGACTGCGTGATGGCGTGATGTGGTTGGCATGTTGAGAACACTGCTGGGTTTTAGCATGTTGAGGAGCATGCGATGAGTTCAGTTGGGTGTGTGAGGGATTCACTGTTACATGTCTGCATTTGCTTCAAGTCAGTCAAGCCGATCTTTTAAGGTTATTAATGCCAGACATTTTACGGGTTCTGTCAGTCAAGTTGACTGAAACGATCTGGGAAATATTCTGTAGTTGGAATTGTAAGATGTAATATGTGAAGTATTCGAATCTACCTGATTTTTTTTTTTTGATTTTTTTTTTTTTGTGCTGCAAAATTGACTAGCTAGCTAGAGTCAGTGACTGTGAGGACAACTGGGGCTCTGATTGAGAAAACACACTGCACGATTCCACTGATGCTCACTGCACTGAGTGGTGAATGATTGATTTCATTCAGGGTTTTTTGCAATTTTGTTGAAAATGTATGTAAAGTATTTCATGGTGGAGTGTTGGACAGTCAGTTCTTCATATGTAGGTTCACCACATCACACAATGTGAATGTCTCTGTGACATTTTTTTATCAGCGGTCACCTTGGTCTCCTCAACATGTACACAGTATGTGAGCAGTGTGATGAAGACGACCGTTTCAATACCAGTTGCCATTGAATGATGGATTCATGGATCAGGCTCACTTGTGTTGTTGATATTTGAGGTTAATCACCATGTTAGAGAACAATATGCTACACTTGGACGTATGCATTTTAAAATATTTGAGAAAGTCAAAGTTCTTTTAAATCTTAGAATTTTACATTCTGAAATTTAATCTGAAAGATGAATATCGCTGACTTTTTTTTGGAATATGTATGATTGTGATTGGTGATTACCAAATACGAAATAGTGCATTATATAACTGCACTACAGGCAAAAGTAATGCATTACTGAGTCACGGTTGAGAGTTGATGACTCTGCAGTGGTCAAAGATGTGGTGAAGCTGCAGTGCAGTAGGTTTCATTCATTGTTCAGACTGAGAGTAACTGGGTAAGAGTGCATTGTTTTGCTGGAGGCCACTTTGACCAGAACTGTTTGACAGACGCTGTTGATTCAGTTGACCTTTCTGACCGATTGGCTTGATGTCAAATTTGCAGAGAAACTTCAAAGCTACCGAAAGTCCTGAATGTCAAAACTACACCAATCTAGATCCTAACTTGTGTTCTGCAGTGTGGCAACCTACCAACTGGATCTTGTCGGTCCACTGTTGATTTTAAGTATCGCAATTGTGATCACATTTGTTTTGTTAACGGCCACTTTGGTTGTATTTTGGATTTAAATGAATCGACCTTGACTGCAGCTTGGCAGTAAACTCCCTCCATTTTCTCCCTGCTGGTCTCAACTTGGTTCCTTTCAAAGGATTTTAAAACCAGTCAAGTCTTCCACTGGTTTAGGTGTAAATTCAGCTTTGTGTACATTTTGAAGATAATTTAGTAAGTTTTGCACTAAAGAAAAAATTATGTAGCCCGTTTTTGGTGAAAAACAACAGTGCACTTAGCATTTTCATTTCAGTTAGTGGAGCTACAAGAAATATTCCTGGAGTTGTCCTATTGAATATTATTGTGCCCGCTAACTGGTTCACTTTAACGCAGGGATCGGGCGGTTACTTTAAAAAGTAACCCGGTACAATTACAAGTTTCCTGTTAAACGGTGCAATGACAAACTTTACTCAAAGTCTCACAATTACAACACTGATTGTCTTTAGTTACTTTTGGATTACTTAAATACCCAAGATGCCGGTAAAGACAGGAGAGTAGAAGATGAGAACCAATGGTATTTTGTCATGAACGTGTTCGGTGTCCACATGTTAAACATAAAGAAGGATTTAAAAAACCAAAGATAAAGCGAATGATTACAAATCAACCAGGTGTCTGGCTGCAGCACGCAGTTGTTGAATAGCTGCGTTTCCATTGCAGTTTTTCCGCAAAAGTGGCTCAGGCGGAGAAGTCCTGTTCTTCTCAATGACTGTTTGAATGCTTCTCTCTCTTTAACCGCAACATATTTTTCTATGTCTGCCACAGGACTCATCCGACCGTAGACTATGCGCTAGAGGTCGAGCTGCGTTTCCCGTCATTACTGTCCAGACTGACTGTAGCTTTCCTTCTGACATGGCCTCCTCCCCGGTGCTGGACTCCCACTCGCTGCCGCTGCTTCAGTTAGAGGAGGTGGACTCCAGCAAAGCGTCCCAAAAGCCAACTTCGCCGAGAGCGCCGCCCGCCGCCTACAGCACCCCGCTGGCCATGGACAGCCACACTGTATGCATCCCCTCTCCTTACACGGACAGTAACCACGAGTACAACGTCCATGGCCACGGACCTCTGTCGTTTTACGGCCCCTCGGTGCTGAGCTACGGCAGGCCGCCCGCCGCTGAGGGCCCGTCGCTCAGCCCGCCGTCATTCTGGTCCTCCCACAGCCACCCGGCCGTGCCCTCTCTCACTCTGCACTGCCCCCAGCCTCTCGTCTACAATGAGCCCAGCCCACATGTGCCGTGGCTGGAGTCCAAAGGACTTGGCAGCACGTAAGTCACTTACGCTATGTTGTCAGTCGCTCGGTTGACACTTGTTTCTAATTTGAAGGTCCAGTGTGTAAAATTTGGCTTGATTTGCCAGTTACCAGTTTGCTACGTAAGTTCACATGCATTGCTTATATAGTTGATGTCTTCAATATGTATCTACAGTGTAGAAAGGAGAAAAGATAAAGAAAAGCCATTGCATGAGAAGGTGTGTCCAAACTTCTGAGTGGTAGTTTATGTTTTTTATAGTGGTAAAAGCTTAACATAATGCCCATAAATACATTCATTAAAGTGTATACTCACAGTACACAGTAAGCGTTCTGATTGGACGGAGGAGGAGACGGAACATTTTAATCAAAGAGAAAAATCTAACAACCGCTTTTGACAGCAAACAACATGGAAATGCAGGTTCATACCAGCAATTAGAAATGGAAATGAGGGAGGATGAGATCATTCAGTGGAAACACCTGCAAATCACAATTGTACTTTGTCAAAATTTTAGAAATTTTTAGAAATATGCAATTTATTTTGTGAAAAACGGTCATGGAAGCGCAGCTACTGACTCAAGTCGATAGATATTCTGATCACATTTCTTTTGTCTACCTGTGGGGGGAAAAAGGTCATACTACTCTGGTGGTGAATCCCTTGGCATCATACAGCCATTATTGTTTCAGTGATTCCTCGCGCAATTCTTTTTTTTTTGCGGTTGAATGAAACGCTAGGTTTCCAGAGGAGGGGTGGGGGGGGCCGCCGGAAGACTAATGACAAGAAAACGAGCGGTGTGAATTTCCCGGATGTCAAGATGTCCCTCGCTCAACGGGCTTGTGCTTCCTCCTGCCGCAGCTCCATCAAGCCACCAGCCAAAAGACCCGAGGAGGACGCGGAAGGCGTGAACTCATCCCTGTGCTCCTCCGCCGCCGCCACCAAAGTGGATATGCACTTCTGCGCCGTGTGTCACGACTACGCCTCGGGTTACCACTACGGCGTGTGGTCCTGCGAGGGGTGCAAGGCCTTCTTCAAGCGCAGCATCCAAGGTATCCAAGGCTCCTCTCCCTCGCTGAGTGAAGAACCTCGCAGTAGTTTGTTGTCATTAAAAAAAATACAATTACAATTTATTATTTACAGGTATCCTGAAAGATTGAATAATTTTCCCAATTGGAAAACAAAATGTATTAAAATCGTCTTCTTGTTCTTGTTCTCCTTCTCCTTCTCCTTCTTAGGACACAATGATTACATCTGCCCAGCCACCAACCAGTGCACTATTGACAAGAACAGACGTAAAAGCTGCCAGGCGTGCCGCTTGCGCAAATGCTACGAAGTTGGCATGATGAAGTGCGGTGAGTGCACGTGCTTTCTGGTTTTTATAAGGGACTGCCGCCAGCCTCAGATCAACAAGGCTTGGTTTTATTGGGCTGACAGAGGCACCTGCGAGCGGCAACAACCCAGTCAGGTGTTGTAGAAAGAACAAAAGAGCCAGAGTCTGACCTACAGACTTTAAACTTGACAATCGCTTCCTTCCGTCAGTCAGCCCCAGGGCAGCGGCAGCTACACATGTAGCAAAATATGATTGGAAATACATGACGAAAACTTAAGACCTTAACAGGAGACCTAACCAAACACTCAAGACCAGTCAAAGTTTCTCCAGCTCTCGGTCTTCTTCTGAATGAGTTGCTCAACTTTACATCTCTGTACATCCCTCCGCCAGGTGTGAGGCGTGAACGCTGCAGTTACCGCGGGGCCCGACACCGCCGCGGGGGTCTTCAGCCTCGTGACCCCGCGGCTAGAGGTCTGGTCCGGGTCGGGCTGGGCTCCCGGAGCCAGAGGCACCTCCACCTGGAGGCTCCCCTCACCCAGACCAGCCACGTGCACCACGCAGCCATGAGCCCCGAGGAGTTCATCTCCCGCATCATGGAGGCCGAGCCCCCGGAGATCTACCTCATGGAGGACCTGAAGAAGCCCTTCACGGAGGCCAGCATGATGATGTCGCTCACCAACCTGGCAGACAAGGAGCTGGTCCTCATGATCAGCTGGGCCAAGAAGATCCCCGGTAAGAAGATGAACTGGTTTGAAAGTCATTGTTTGGTGAAATCTCTCTGTTCATTAAAGTGGGTTCAGATGTTCTTCAGTGGATCTGCAGGTTTGGCTGTGTTGGTCTTGTGCCTACTCGGGGGTTAGAAAGAGAACTGTTTTGTTCTGTATTTTAGATTAAGATAACAACAAAACTTATGTTGAACTGAGTTCTCGACATTTCTTAATAAAATTAAGAAATTAGCAAAGAAACAGACAGTCTGCCGTTACTGAAGCTGATTAGTTTATAGAGGAAAACTAACAATTTATAATGAAATGAAGTGTAAGTGTCTTCAGTTTTTACGACTTCACTGGTTTGTTTTTAACTGCTTACTTTACTGGTTTGCTTCAGACTGTTCTGTTGTACCTCTTGGATTAATTGATAACGGCAGCAAATTGCCTGCTGACAAGTTTATACGGTTTTAAAACCAAGCAAATTAACAGTTTATTGGCCGAACTCTCTAGAAAAGCCTTCCCAACGTAAAGGTCTGGGTAGACACTCCTGAGTCCAGTGCCACTGGACACCATGGATGTATTATAAGAACTGAATACCAGACTGGCAATATGGCAGGGCACCGATTGTTTCCCAGTGGCCACTGGAGGTACTGCAGTAATAAAATCCCTTACGATTGTAGATTTTTTCAGCTCTGGTCTTTTTGTCATTTAAAAAGATGATAAAGGCCAGAAAAACAGCAGGAATGAGTTTATTCCCAGCGTGATGTCACCACGTCGTACGTGGTCTTAATTTCCCTGAGGGAGTCATCCCAAGGGGATCAATAAAGTCTATCTGTCTCGGCTCGTTCGATTGGCTGACGTGTCCGTAAGTGACGTTCTCCAGGATCGTTCTGATTGGCCAAATGGATCACGTGAGTTACAGAGGCATGATGGGAAGTGACACTACTGAGCTCTATGGACCCATTAATGCGGAAGTCAAACACTTGTTTCTGCTGTCCAGTCTAGGTCAGTGTAGATGTTTGTGACAGAACATAGGAATGAGGGTGATGGAGGTCCAAACACGCCTGAAGGCACCACCGACACCTTCAGCCATTTGTCCCACTGCTCCTTGTCCAGCCCTTTTACATGTGATGTTTGAATACACAAAGAGCTGAGATAATGGCCGCGTGTGGCAGCGCTGACAGAATGTAATCATTAACCCTCCGATGTCTAAATTTACTGAGTCAAAGCAGAGAGTTCCCCTCCGTCCCGCCAGCCATGCTGCTGCTTTCTCTCGCTCTTTCTCTCCGTCTGGCTTTCCCCGTCCCGTCTAATGTGCTCCTCCTCCGCCTCCTCTCACCACTCAGCTCTCAGCTAGTGTTCAGCCCAGCAGGTAACTCCCCAGGAAAGGTGTTAATGTGAAGGGATCACAAAGACTCCCCCCTCCCCTCTCCTTTTGGAATAAAGCCCATTTTTCAAGTTTTTTTTTTTCTCTTTTCTTTTTTTAAAATCAATCCTTGTGATTTTTTTTTTTCTTCCTCCGCTGTCAACGCCGTGCAAGAAATATAACGAATGTCCATTGTCAGCGTTACAAAGGACGACTAGACGGGTGATGTAGGTGCTGACAGCCATTATAAAGTTGAGTCATCTTATAAGTTAAGTATATAAGTTATAATGTTAAAGTCTCTGTGCTGGAACTAAGTTGGATACGGGCATCTCGTTTGGTCCAAAAACAAATAAATTTGTCATTTTCCCTGAAATATTAATTCAGCAGGGACAATTGCAGACAATTTATTTTACCTCAGAGAAGCGGAGGAGATAATTGATATAAATTTTAGTCTTTCCTGTTACGTGCCTGCAGGACTGTGTTTAATGGGTTTAATGGATTTAACTCGTGTAACACGGCAGCAGGCAGCAGCTAGAGGAGCAAATCACTAACAGCTTCAGCAAAGATTAATAAAAAAAAAAAAAAAAAAAAGATTTTCAATATTTTTAGCCTAGCCTCGCATGGTGAAAATAAACAAACAGACGGGAAAAAAACACTTGTTGAAAAGTCGCTCCACTTGCAGCTTCCATGTGCTCTCTGCAACTTCTGAGCTAACTAGCGAACATGCTAAAATCTTAAGCTTCTTCTGTTGCCGTCGGCAGGTTTTGTGGAGCTGAGTTTAGCCGACCAGATCCACCTGCTCAAGTGTTGCTGGCTGGAGATCCTGATGTTGGGCCTGATGTGGAGGTCCGTGGATCATCCCGGAAAACTGATCTTCTCACCAGACTTCAAACTCAACAGGTGAGCTGGTTTTTCTTAGTTTGGTTTTCTACGCTTCTCCTTTCGTAGGTCGTTACCAACGATTTACACTGGCCAGCAGCCGCCTGTCTGTCCTAAATGGAGGAAAACTATTCCCCTGGAAACAGACTTGGATCACACACTGCAGCAGCCACTTCCCTGTTGTTCATTACAAAGCACATTATTTAATATAGTCCCCCCGCAAAACAAATACAAATAATAAGCAGATTTCAAGATTCTACCCAGCGAGCAAATCGCTGTCGATATTCAAAGAGTTGTAGCAGCTCTGTGTATTTGCCAAAGGCGCTGAAAGGTTGTGTTTCTTTGTTTGTGTGTTTGGGACTCTGAACTGCAGTTAACAGCTGCTGCGTGAATGTGAGTCCTCACGTGTTTGTCGACAACAACAGGAACACTTTGTGTGTGTTCCTCGGCTTAGAAATGCACAACTTGTTGTGATTTAGCGCTTCTTCTTCTTTGTCTCTGTGGAAAGGCTTTGGAACGACCTCATTGTGTTTGGACCAGCTGAGGTCGCGGCACCAGCACGTTTGATTGCACGTCGATGACTGTCTGCTGGTCTTCCATGTTGCTTGGTTTTAAAAAGGCCATCGTGTTTACAAGGAGCAACTGGCTGGCTCGAGCATTACAGTTGCATTACAGTTACTTTTGAAAATATGGAGATTATTGATACATTGACATAGAATATCAACGTGTGTGTGTGTGTGTGTGTGTGTGTGTGTGTGTGTGTGTGTGTGTGTGTGTGTGTGTGTGTGTGTGTGTGTGTGTGTGTGTGTGTGTGTGTGTGTGTGTGTGTGACGGTCTTAAGGTCTCGAGGGCTGGTGTAGATGTTGACATCAATGATGCAACATCATATGGCCGTTGCATCACTTGGCCTCTTTTCTAAAGCTACGCCTGTGTACTGACCTTTCACCCATAAAATATTTTGCATCGTGGCTTTGTTTTTTGTTTTGTTTTCTGCATAGACAGCTGTGCAGTGGCCAACCCAGTGTGCGCACACCGTCGGAAATTGTCTCAAAGTTATTTTTATTTCCCCACTGCACTCTCCTCACCGCTGCTTTCAACAGCGATGGAAAGCACACGGTGTCCGCAGTCCACCGCACCCGCAGCAAACTGCTTCCAATTGATGATCTAGTAAAACAAACAGAGGAGAGGAGGAGGAGCAGTGGTGGCCCAAAATGAGCAGAATGTGGCTTCCCTCAACCGCATGCCTGCATCTGCGTCCATGCCGGCGTCCAAAATCTATGCATTACATTTGCGGCAGATGTTTTCGATACATATATGCAGCTGCAGCATGTTTGTCACCCAGCGGTGATGGCCGCCCGTCGTTATCTCCGCACTCTTTATGACACAATAGACGGTGAAGCCTTGGAGCAGTGCAGGAGATGCCAGCGGCGTTCACCGCTAATGTATCTGTCTGGAAGTCTCCTTGGCCGCCAGCTCACTTGTTTGCCAAAAAAAAAGCCCCCTATCACTCTGTGTTCCCTTCCAAAGCTGACCTTCAACTTTGGCCAAACAAAGTGTTGGCGGTCGGCGGCGTCGAGCCTCACCCTCCGTGCCTGCACGCTGTAATTAGGCTGCCGCTGGTCACAGTTTTCCCACAGATCAACAGCAGCAGATTAAGTGCTGCGATTTCTGCCAACCGTTGCGACGACGAATGGGAGAAAAAAACCCCACTGGAATAATGACAGGAAGTTGCATTACAGCGCTCCACAGTGGTCGTTGTGACAGGAAGTGTGGAGAGGAGTTTCCAATGATGCTAATCAACCATCCAAGTCAACAAGAGTGGAAGCTTATCAGATTCATTGAGTTGGCCTTTATCTACAGAGGCTTTCTACTGGCCTAATGCAGACAGACAGACAGACACACACATGGCTCTTGTTTGCCAAAGCTGGCTGGTGTGGGTGAATTTGGTGAATCTTTGAGAGATTTCCCCCAGATTTCCCCAAGGTCCACCTCATCCCACCTTATCGTTCCGCCCACTCCCTCGTCCCACGTGCGAAGCAATGGACACCCACTGAGAGATCAAGGAAGATGTGGAGCGACTGCACAGGCACTGTATGCTGCAAGGACCTGGACTTGCTGACGTTGGCTAAAATCAATGCTGTATGGAACTGTAAATATGGCGGGTCACCAGAACTGTTACAATGTGACCACTATCAGTGTCGGACCTGCCTCCCACACAGAACTCTGCTACCAAGCACAGCATGTTTCACGTGGTGTCTTTATTTAATTCCAAAGTCAGTCATCAAAATGAAATAAATAAAGCACCAAATCAAAGCACTTTTATTTTTGAGGTCTGTGCGAACCCGTGTGTCCAGTGTCCAGCTGATCCACTCGACGTGCATCATTTGGAGCAGGTTTGGCCAACATGAGGGAAGTTGAATACAGTGTAGACCTCAGGATACCAAGGGCTGGAAATCAACAGACGGAGATGAAATAACCCACTATTGCAATACATAGCATTTTTTTTTTATTTATTACATTTAATCCGATGAAAATAAAAGTATTATTTTTCTGGTAAAAAAAAAAAAAAGAACCAATGTACTGTGTAATATTTCATTCGTTAAAACCAATAACCGCATTTATTTTTGTCTAAAGTGACAGTTTGCCTGTTGGCCAGTGTGCCTCACGAGTTGACTCCCAACACTGCAGGGCCAAATGGACACTTTGAAGCACTGAAGCGATGAAAAGTCATCTTTCTGTGTTTTAATTTCTCGCTGTAGCCAGTTGAGGCTGTTGATTGACCTTTCTTTTCCCACCACCGGGGAAACTATCACCAGAAGATAGATTATCCTCCACTTGTTTCCATAACACAACCTTGTGTGTCGTGTTTTTTTTCTCTTTGCCTGTAGTTGTGTTTTCTCCGTGTAAAACATCCTGGATGCAAATCCACTCTGTCATCCAGCGAGAGGCTGGAGACCAAGGCGACAAGCTAGCTTGAATTCCCCCTCAGTCCCATCTCCTCTCAGCCAATCAGTGGTGCTGTGCTCACTCTGCGCGTGCACGTCGGAGGGTTCAAAGGTCATGCGAGTAACTGAAGTCTCTGATCCCCGTTTTTCTAACCAATCAACACTGTGGATCTTCTTGTAGAAAAGAGGAACCTGCGGACGGACGGTTGCTCACCAGATAGATTTTGCATGGCGTTGATAACACTGAGCTCCAGACCTGCAGTTTATTTTGCACCTGTGAGCTGATGTGCCGTTATTATCACAATTACAGCATTAACAAAACACTTAGCCTCCATCCAACTGTCAGATTGAACTATTAGGCAGCCGTGTTATTATCAGCTGTCGATAACACGCCGGCACACAATAAGCCCAGGGTTGTTTAAATTGATTGGAAATTGTGATTCTTCAAAAGTGTGCTTGTTCATACAGCGACTCAAAAGAGGGATTCAAAGTCACTTTTATTTTGTTTAAATAAATAAAAAGTGAACATTGATATCAGAAAAAATGTTGAATCATGACGAAAGATAACAGTCGGGTCCTTACATAGACTTTACAGTACAGACTTGATTGATGCCTTCTAACGTGTAGACACCATTGACTGGATACAAAGAAGAAGCTTATTTACCGCAACTTAAGTCTTTATTATTATTATTATTATTATTATTATTATTATTATTATCATTAATATTTCTTTTTTGACTTCCTGAGTTGCGCTTGACCATCCGGGCTGCATCAGTTTACGTCGCTCTCGGTGCTAATGTGAAGTATTTAAAAACCCAATGTAAGGTGCTTGGAAAGCCTGAACAGAACCGCAGCCAAACCTTTAAAAGCTTTGTGATAATTTCTGACTTTCTCTGCTGTTTCCACCACCACGCCTCTCACTGCCGCTGCCGGACAAAAGTCAGGCGTTTTGAAACGGGCGACCTTTTTTAGAACTTGCCGTTGTGCCTGCCGTCGTGGCTCAAATGTGTGTGTGTGTGTTTTTGTTTTTTAACCTTTCCTCGGGTGCAGGTGCGGCCCACGGAGCCAATATATGCTTGGCACAAAGCGGCGGCTGGTTCTTCAGCCTCCAACTAAAACCAAATGTGTGGTTCATCTCTCTGTCCTGTGTGTTGGGCTGCAATGATTTCAAGGCGAATCCGACGTTGCCACTCTCTTCAAATACGGAGTTCGTTTTGTCATGCTAGCCGGCGTAGCCGCTAAGCTAACAGTGGTCTTGCGGCAATGGAGAGTTGCCAACCGTCCCTAAAAATACATATTTGTCGATACGTCACGGTGTTTGTCCCCAATTTCTGGAACGTAAATTTATTTTTATTTTATTTTTATTTTTTTACGCAAACGCACTTTCATTTCCATAGAGTTTGCGTTCAAAACCATAATCTACGATGCTGCAGGCAGTACCGTTACCCAACCCACTCACAACAACTGCGTACCGGCTGCGTAGAGTGGGCTGTGAATCGATTGATTGTTCTTGTCAGTTTAATTGATTTCATTCCTTTGTAAAAAAAAGCCGTCCACCCTGCACTTTATTGATTGTTGCGGGGGGAAAAACATCTGTTCAATTAAAATATCCCAATACAATTTAAACACTCAGTTTAACGTTTAAAAGTTTATATTCTTATTAGACGTCTTCATTTGTGCCGACTGCAAAATCCAGCCAAAGCGAAGCTCCTCAAGCTTCTCAGGCTGTGGCCTTGCTTCGTGTGTTGCTCTCTTCCACAACTGTGTAACCCTTGTCTCCCCTCCTGTTCTTGCCGTCCCCTGGACTCAGGGAGGAGGGCCAGTGCGTGGAGGGCATCATGGAGATCTTCGACATGCTGCTGGCAGCCACCTCTCGCTTCCGTGAGCTGAAGCTCCAGAGGGAGGAGTACGTCTGTCTGAAGGCCATGATCCTCCTCAACTCCAGTGAGTTCCAAGTGACGCTTGAGAGCAAACTCTGGAGCCACTAACTTCAGCCGTGTGTGTGTGTGTGTGTGTGTGTGTGTGTGTGTGTGTGTGTGTGTGTGTGTGTGTGTGTGTGTGTGTGTGTGTGTGTGTGTGTGTGTGTGTGTGTGTGTGTGTGTGTTTTCGTTTTCTGGGATTTTTTTTTAAATTTATTTATTTATTTATTTATTTTGCTCCTTACGTAACCCAGATGCGTTTTGCTGTGTCAGTGAAGCAATAATCTGCAGTGAAGTAGGTCAATGACTCCTGTTACATATCTGAACCACACGCTGCAGCAAATCTGACCAGGGAGCGGATTGTTTGCCTCAAAGAAAGAGATAGTTTTCCATTTTTGATGACCTACTTGTGGGCGTTAAACTGTAAATCACTCGAGTGTCTCCACTGTTGATTATTGTTTGTTTTAGAAATGAACTTTAGGCTGGAATAAATAAATACAATCTTATGTCATATCGTGCTGCGCCTTCGCACAGTTAAACCGGCCTCTCCAACCAGGTACTGCTATAGCATCAGTTGGCATCATCTAGTCACTTGGATGGATTTCCATGTCTGGTTGTTGAATTCATAAATACAGGTCATTATATTCAGAGATAGTTGCTGCATAGTGGACGCAAACCACAATTTGAAAAAAATATTATAGTATCAATACAAAACCAATAATTTGCTATTATGCGATTCCTCATATGCCTGGAGATGAGAACCATGTGAGTATTTAGAAGTTTAATGACAATTTTAAATGTTAATGTTGTACATAGAACTTCTTTAACTAACTTTTATACATTAAAAATGCTACTTTTGTGTGGCACTACTGCCACCTGCAGTTATGAATCACATTTCCACCATCAATTAGTGTTTTAGTGTGTTTTTCTTTTCCATCGACCCTCTCCCAAAGTGGCCTTTTTCTGGGAAGAGATGGCCGAGGAAGTCCAGCATCGCTGCGCCGAGCGGCTTTTTATTTGTATTTTAACCTTTCATGTTCTCCCTGCGGTCACCTCGTCCTCGCAGCCAACAGCCAGTGAACAGCTTTTATCAGGGTGATTGACCCCTCTGCACGTCCTGACAGAGTTTGACAAAGCTCCTCGCTGGAACACATCACACTCGCTCATGCTGGACCCTCTGCCAGACTCTGCTCTGCGCGCTAATAAATGAACAAAATAAAACCGTATTGGTTAATCCAGGTCTTCTAAAAGCGAGCGACTGCAGGCCGGGAGGAAGAGAAATTAATTAGATAATAATTGGAATTTTTCTATGTCACTTTAAAAAAAAAAAAAAAAAAAAAATCTATTTATTTTTGTATTGTTAAACGTGAAGCAAAAGTCTTCAGTTGTCCTTGCTCGGCTGTCTCAGGGAATTGAAAGTAAACAAATTTTCTTGGAGAATCGTTGTTTTGGTGACTTTATATGGCAGGCGGTTGCAGCTGGTTGCCAGACCATAACGAGCACCCAATCAATGCAATAAAGTTAGAATAGCTATCACTGAAGATAGACCGCATGACCGCTCATATCTGATAGTTGATGGACGTTAATCCAGATAACGACTCTGCCTGTGCTGTAAAACAGAACCGTGTGGCTGTGCTCTCGTACACTGCAGATCTTTGCACCAGCTCCCCTCAAACGGCCGAGGAGCTGGAGAGCAGGAGCAAGCTGCTGCGCCTCCTGGACTCGGTCATCGACGCCCTGGTCTGGGCCATCTCCAAGCTGGGCCTGTCCACACAGCAGCAGACGCTGCGCCTGGGACACCTCACCCTGCTGCTGTCCCACATCCGCCACGTCAGGTGGGCCAGGAGACCGTTCAAAGTCAATTAGTGTCTGTCTGCCTGCCTGCCTGCCTGTCTGTCTGTCCGTCCATCCATCCTATGGAACTATTTCCTACTGCGTAGTAGCACTTCCGTGAGCTGGGGAAAGTGTCGCTCTCTTCCCTTTAGTATCGATCCAAGACCGATACTAATAACTGATATCTGATAACAAACTCTTAGCAGAGCGTCACTGCAGAAAACCAATTTAGAAACAAAAATCTATCTATCTATCTACCTACCTACCTCCCTCCCTCCCAATACAAATGCACACAAATTGCTTCTTCTCACAAATTTTTGACTGCCACCTCCTCTTCCTCCCCGTGCAGCAACAAAGGCATGGACCACCTGTCCACCATGAAGAGGAAGAACGTGGTCCTGGTTTACGACCTCCTGCTGGAGATGCTGGACTCCAACACGCCCAGCAGCAGCCACAGCCAGGCTTCGTCCTCGCCCACCTCCGACCCGTACTCGGACCAGCAGCACCAGTACCCCCAGCAGCCGCCGCCGCCGCCGCCACCGCCACCGTCGCACCTCCAGCAGGGCTCCGACCACACGGGGGCGCAGTCCTCTGGGCCTGCCGAAGCCCTGATCCTGGACAGGCACCTTCAGCCGCTTTCCCTTCAGTCCTCGCCGACGTTTCAGAGTTTAGCCGTGGTTCACATGGACGCCAACGGGTGAGTCGCAGATTTATTTTTTTTACTTTTCATTCATCTATTTCTTGTGTTATTTGGGCTTCCAGTCGTGTTGTAGTCGTCTTGACTGGTCCTGATCAAAAATCCCCAGTCCGTCCAGTTAGAGACTGGGACCAGACCCAGTGAAAGTGCCTCCGAGTCCGAGACGAGACCCTTAAAAAAAAAAGTGGTCCAACCTCCAGCACTGCAACACCAGCTTCCAGAAGCAAATCAAGTAACATCTCATCATGCAAAGATGATGGTTGGCGAGATTGCATTTCTTCCCATCAAATTTGGCTCTTCAGATCAATTTTGAATTATTTATTGTCAAATTTCCACCCTCTACATGTTAAAAGAAACAAATTCACAACAAAAAAGAGGGTAATAAAAAGGGTAGAATGGTTTTTAACCCGACCGTCTTTGTTTGAACGGAGAAAATTTTGACTCGGCATCGACTCAAATGAAGCTTTGCCCTCTGACTTTTTTTCAGTCAAGCGCCAACAATTTCAAACTTGTCAGGAAAAGAGCGGAGGAGTCGTGCTTTAAAGGGAGACGGGCCTTTCACAAGTGGCTCGGGAGGCGGCTGGAGTTGCACGACACTCTTCATCACCCCAGGAGTGAAGCTCCCGCCAGCTCACTTTCTTCTTCTTTTAACGCGACGAGCTGCCCGGCCAAGCGGCTGCATTGTTTGGCCTCCTGCCGTCGCTGGCCCGTCACTGCTCCCACCTAACATGTCGCTGAGCCTGAGCCGCAGCACATCAGGCTGGGAGGGAAAATTTAACTGCGCCGTGTTTACTGTGTGACTCAACCTGAGCTAGGAACACCGTCAAAGTTGATTTTTTTTTTTTTATTGAACTTTGCTGCCGACAGCCGCAACAGAAACACACATTGGACGGAAGTGGCGGTGGTTCGGGTTGTCCTGCAGTTGATTACATGGACTCTGTGAAACAGCTGTGAGCTTGTAAAGCGGCTGGATGGCGGCGCCCGCATCAAAGTCTTTCTTATCTGTTGGCTTCCTTCAGAGAGCAGCTTAGCTCAGTTCTGTCCAAACCATCAGGCCTTTTCATTGAGTGGACTGTCACAGAGGGAGGCGCCGTAGTGCGTCCTGAAAAAGACAAAGAAAGAGGCGTGAGACCAAACAGAACCGATGGGTCCAATCTGGTGCCGTCAACTCAGGGAATTGATCGGAAGCGAAATTCTCTAGAATAAACAACAATCTTTCGCTATCTCCTCTTTTCTGCAGTACAAAAAAACTTAAATACTTAGGCACAGCGCCCCCTACAGCCTGGCACATCTCATATCATGTTATTGTACTAACAAATGAGAATAAAAACCCCTAAAATGTGCTCAAGTAGAAAGTAAAAGTGTTTTGTTTTTTGTTTTTTTTAATTTGCCATTAATGAAACAATCTTTTGAAACTTTTTTAACAGCTTTGCTTCTCTCGATAATCTAGTTGTTTTTTTTCTTGTTCAACTGCAGCACAACCAAACTGTAATCAATGACTGAACAGTGACGACACTTTTAAACACAAAAGCAACAAGCATTTCTTTTTTTCCAATGTCAGAAATGCACAAGTACAGAAACTTGTGTACAAATCTAGCAAGTAAACGAGTCGTCCGAAAATAAAAAAAAAATACTCAAGTGAAGTTCTGATACCTAAAAAAAAAAAAAAAAAAAAAATTCTACTGAAGTACAGTAATGACGTTGTGCTTGTTTCCTTGCAGCTACAGCAACGCGGAGCAGTGGTCGCACAACGGCAGAGACCAGAGTCAACCTGTGACACCGGTGGGCTACATCAGCCCCGATCGAACCGTGCTGGAGGCCGAGTTGGGGACTGGAGTTTGAGCCACAGACTGAGACTTTACGGATTCCGTTCTCCCAAAGATCGACGAAAAAGGAAAGAAGGAAAAAAAAAAAAACGGATCCTGGGAAAAAAAACAAAAAAACACAAGTGCTGTTGTGAGGTAACAAAAAAAAAAAAAATCTTGTTTCGATGCTTTTAGTCTTTGGAAAAAAAAAAAAGGTGTTTTTGATTGAATGTATATTTTGTGGACGTCAATATTCCTTGTGAATGTGCACTACGCAGCAAATGTTCATGGGAACGCTGCTGGACCTCTGCCAGTCAGTTTGAGCTCTTTTTTGATATCCAGTATTTGTATCTCTTTTTCACATCGGTGTCACATCTGGAGCAGCCGGCGGTGCATGCGGTCGACCCGGTCGACAGCCGTTTAGGACGTAGAGGTCGCGCTGAGAGGAGCCGGGGAAGTGTTTTCTACCGTACCGTGGTGTATTTCTCCCCCACCTTCGCTACTCTTGTGTGCTTTGGGTGTTCATCAGTGCCTGTTCTCTGAGGGCTTTTCTAGTCTTTGTACAAAAACTCTGAGTGTCAGTAGAGTCCAGAAGCAACAGTTTGTGGCCTTTCAACAAAACGACTGTTAACGGATGCTTTCCTCTCTGTCGGTGTGGTTCAAGTAAGGCTGGATTCACGCCGAATGAAGTGTGGCTCAGTGGGGTTCACGGTCGAACGCTCAACACCAGCAACGCGCGCAAGGAAGAGAACTTTTTTTTATTTGCATCACACGCACTTAAGATTTTTTTGGAAAGAAATGGAATCTCGAGGCCAGTTGCAGTGAAGCGGATTTGCTATTCAGGCAAAGTTTTGACTGCTAGTGTACGAAACAAATTCGAACTGTGTCAGAATTCCAGTGTGAGGCGAAACGTTCAGCTGTTGTTCAGTGCAGTTTGATGGCCGTCGTCGCTGTCGTTTGCACTTTAAGCGAGGTCAGGCGCACCTGACGGAATGAAACCACCAGCAAAACACGAAACGCGCACGTACACAAAACTTATGAAAAAAAGCATGTGCGCTTTTTGCGTCTCTTTAATGCGTTAGCTGTGCACAGTCCTGCTAAACCTTTTTATCCATCGTGCACCAGGCAATTACAGAGCCAGTATCCTTGAAATGGACGCCAATACTTCTTACCTTTGAAAGTAACACTCTTATTTTGGTGAGCTATTATTAAGTGGATAATAAATATAAGTATAATTAATACTTATTATTAAGTATTTTAGTTAGTATTTTACTATTTTTTTAAGTAACAACTACAGCCTGCATAGAGCTTTTTTCCCCCACTGCTATAAACTACAGAACACACCTCACTGTGACAGCTCACCCCCCACCTGCTTCATCAAACAGGGGAGGGGGAGGAGCAAAGCGTGCAAAAACAAAAAATAATAAAAAAATTCTTAAAAAAAAAAAAGCACTATTTCCTGGTGCGTAGTTAACACTTCAGTGAACTGGTGAAGTGTCGCTCTCTTCCCTTTGGTATCGATCCAAGACCGATACTCACATCCAGGGCCGATTTGCATTGATATCTGATGACAAACTCTTAGCAGAGCATCACAGCAGATAATATAGAAACTGATGTGGTTGTTCCAAACCAGTTAACGTCAATGAATTCAAACCGGTAATGTGAGGATAAATTGGAAGCGTTTTGTCATGGTATGCCAATAAAAACTAAACACAATTTTTTTTTATTTATTTTTTTATTCTGAAACCCATTTTTTTTTATTTATTTTTTTACTCAAAACCTGGTTGGTTCAATTCTGTCACACACTGTGTTTTTTTTTTTTACCATGCTGCTTAAAAATGTTCTGGTTGACCACATGGTTGTCCTCCTTAATGGGCACCTTTGAACCACAGTTAGAGTTGAAATGCTTTATAAGTGCTGTCACCTGCGCCACTTTCCCGCCAGTGTCAATCCAGCCTTACTGCCGCTAACACACGTCCACTGTGTTTTCTCTCCTTCCGTCTGTGGCTTGTACCTGCATGCACACACACACACACATTTCTTGGGATCACGTTGAAGTTTTTTCTCTGGCAACCAAGCGCTCGCTCTTTCTACGCGTGGACACAGAAGCAAATCCTGACAGACACGGCTTTCTGTCAGTCAGAAAAAAAAAGAGACAATCTATACATCCCATAGATAAGAGTTTGCAAAATAAATCAAACTTTACACACAGTAGTTTGTTTCTGTTTGCCTTGCGCCTCTCGGTGTGAATGTTACAATGTGTACAAAGTCGTTCATCTACTTTCAGCTATAGGATCAATGTCTTTGACAGTGTCAGTGGAGGGTGCACGGGGAACAAAATCTCAAGCAAGTCGTTTGATTTTTGTTTTTTTTGTTTTTCCCCAGGGCCAAAAAAATGAAAAGTCTCAGATCAGCCCAAAACGTACTTGGTTGACTGCTCTATGATGGTTTAGTATGAAAAACAGTCACAGAATGAGTTTTTTTTTTTCAGAGACCAAAAGTCCCAGATCAGCCTGAAACACAGGGGATGGCTGTCCTATGATAGTTTAGCATGACAAATAGACATGGAACACATTTCAACATGAAGGAAAATGAAGGGAAAGTCAAACTATACACCGTTTTGTTTTTTTCCTCCGGTGGCCAAGCGGTAATTTGTGAAGTAAATTTTATATTTATTTTAGATTATAAAAGTAGAAACAAGCACAATTAAGTGTGACAAGGACACAGCTGATCTCAAGGCTGTCGAATTGGAGCTTGAATTGCTACATCAGAATAAAACAATAAATCCTCAACATGTCCGTCTTGAATCTACTCTAGTATTTAGTTGTCGCCTGACCAAATTGTTTAATATTCATATTTGGCATGTTTACATTCACTTCATGTAGTCTCAGCTCTGGAAACCTTCTGCAGTCTCTCATCACATATCAGTCCTTGGCTGGTTGACCAACGCATTTCTCTTTTCTTGCTTAATTATTATTTTTTTTTTTAAAAAAGCCGAAATCAGAAACTGTAAATCCACAGTTTATTTTCTAGTTCGCAGCCACCAGCCACCTACAGTATCTCCTCTAACCACAACCACTCGTCAGCACAAACGTGATTCTCAGCCTCACCAAGGTCTTCAGTGCCACACGTAAGTTTTCACTTTCAGGTGTGTTGCTTTGTTTTTTCATTTCCGTTGTATATCTGACTGAGTTGATGTCTTTATTATTATTTACAGGTTTTGCTGCTTCCTGTGCAGCTCCGAAGGCATGAGACGGTAAGAATCCAGTGAATGGGAATTTTCTTTTTTCAATGACATCAATGATGCAACATCATATGGCCGTTGCATCACTTGGCCTCTTTTCTAAAGCTACGCCTGTGTACTGACCTTTCACCCACAAAATATTTTGCATCGTGGCTTTGTTTGAAAAGTCTCAAAAAGAAATCAGTTTTAAAGAAGGACAGATTCAACGTTTGGAGTGATGTCACCCAATATATTTTCACTTCTTGTGTACATAACAAACCCATTAACAAAAAAAAAAAAAAAATGAAATCATGTACACTCTGTATTCACTCTTGCACTAATTGCACAGCTACATTCAATGCACATTGGATCATTTACATTCATGTTCCCCTCTCCCAAGTCTGGCATGGTAGATTCTGACAGCAGTGCTTCAGCAGCTTGGCTGAAGAATGTTTTAAAGCAGAATTCAGATGAAATTCACACACACACAATCAAAAACAGCACACACTGTTTTCAAATAATAATAATAATAATTATAAGATTGATGATGACAACAATAATAAAAACAGGGGCTTTGTTTTAAACCTGCTTGGTGCCTACTTTACAAACGTAGCAGAAGAGATTTAGGTAACTTAAAAAACACAACACACACTGCTGCAAACAACTTTTTTTTTTTTTTAGCTTTTCGCTGAGGCTTACATTGCTGACATGAAACAGATCTCCGTGAAGCCACTTGATTAGATCATATTTTACAGAACATGAGCAACTCAATGCCTCTGCATTACAGTGGTAAGCCTCTGTTAGCGAGCTGTTTTTGGTTTTACAGCAGTGTGACGTCTGAAACCCAAAACTTGTGATAAAATCAAAATGTGTTTTCAAAGCAATATGCAATCAGGGAAATTTGAAAAGAAAAAAAGGGTTTAGTAATCCCATATCATTCACAAAACTGCAAGCTACAACCTGCATGTTGGCTGTAGTGATGGAAAAACCCACACCTAGTTGAGCGGCAGCCTGTTTTTACAATGGTGACCGCCGAGCTGGATGCTTCATGAGTGAATTTTCTGTTTTTATGCTACATTATCTTGGTAGAAAAATATGTAGGCTACGTATACCGTATTTTCCGGACTGTTATTTGCAGGGTTTTTTTCATAGTTTGGCTGGTTATGCAATTTAAATGTTAATTCACACTAACATGACCAAGGAGTAAGCATTGCCTACAGCCGCCAGAGGGGGGTGCTCTAGGCTTGTGACAACTAGCGGTATTGTGCTACTTGCGTCCCAATGAATATCAATTTCAACATTAGCTTAAAGACAACTGAGAAAGACTGACCACAAGTGCCCACCCCAAAAGAAATGCTAACCGAAAACTGTACTAGAGCAACAGAACGAAAGTTTCGAGTGAGTGAGAAACTTGTAAGGGACTGGCGAAAAGCGACTTGACTGCAATGAAGAAAACAAAGCAAGCTAATCGCGGGCTAAATGCTAAGATGGCCAGAAAACTACTTTCCCCATAAATGGTACTTTAAGTCCAGTGTGACCAATATGCTTTTTTCTTCTTCATGACGCAGATTTTGATTGATGCTTGATGATTGACTTGTAGTCCGAAAAATACGGTAATCGGTATTTTTGTTTTTATACTTTGGGCCTGTTAAAGCGCTTTCTCTCACTTGCCCTCTAGTGGTCACGGGTTCTGTAATGCAGTTTAAAATAAGCTGACGTAGGAGTTGCCCATAAGAAAATACTTGTCAAAAGTTATGACTTTTGATGCCATCAAAATATAAGATATTTTAAAATTAAGCAGGTTTCACTGGCACACCTGTGTGCAGAAACAATAATTTAAGAATTGGTTATGTGGAAGCATCTTTTCGTAGTAGTTTGCCTCCACTATCTTAAAACAAAACTTCAATAAAATCTTGAGTTGTGCTGGTTCCAGAAAGGCATGTGTGCAAAGGAGTCTTCCTAATAATATAAACCCGCTTGTACTTCTGTACAAATCTCGCCCTCTGAAGGTGTTGTCACCTTCAGTGTTGTATAGCTGCAGTGGTTGAAAAATGGCTGGTGTGTGCTCCTCAGTTTAAACGACCAAAGAGTAAAAAGATAATAAATAGATATATTTGTATTTATCAAAATTAGTTTACTTGTCATTGTATACTGAGGGTGTGGACGTCACATGTGAAATTCACTGCATAAAAGTGACAAAATAAACAAGAGATATGGCTTTTTTTTTTGTTGCAGAACTGAGGAGCATCCACAAAACAATAAATACAATTTAAATACAGCTAATAAAAAATAAAGTCTGTCATTGGCGCTGCCTCTTTAGCCGAGGCGGTCATCATGTGGGAGGGGGGCCGTTAGTGTAGCGCAGCATGGGGTAGAAGGAGCGGGCAAAGTTGTTGGAATAGGCGCAGCTGTAGTCCTCCTCAGACAGCGGCACCAGGCAGGCCAGCACCAGCAGCATGAAGAAGAGCAGGTGTAGCGGGAAGGCGGCTCGCAGCACGCGGTAGAGCAGCGGCCGCCGCGGTGGCGAGTCTCGCCTGTCGTCCCTGGCGACGCACAAGAACAGGGGTCAATGTAGCGCGACAGTCCAGATTAAAATCTGAGGAAAAGTCGACAATCGTCCAAGGTGTCATTATGTTCGAGCGATGCCGTTTTTACACCAACGAATTGACATCGAGGGTAAAAGCTTCAAATGGTAAACGTTACCTCCGAGTCGCCGGCTGGCCAGTCTTGGTTTTCTGCAGGCTGGCCACCTCCTGAAGGAACAAACACACTTTAGTCATTTACCTGCTAAAACTCATGGATTGTGTGCATTCATTTTTATTAAACCCCACGCTGGACCATCGTCCTTCATAGCCAGTTTTCTGATGCCGATTGGATATCTATGGTATACACGGCAGGAGAAATCAAGAGTAGGATGGAATAACTGGGTGTCTTTTTCCAATTTGGAGAACGTTGCCTTTTTATACTCAGATCAAGGTGTTCAGTTTAAAGCTCAGATCATCCATTTTCAAGGCCGTCAACTCGTGATTTCTCCACACGTTCAGTCCAATTTTTACGCACGTGGTGCTGCAGCAGAGAGGGGCCGTGAGCTTCCGCTGCCATGCTGTCCACCTCTGAGCCAGCTGAGCAGCTTTCCTGAAACAGCAATCACACAATCAGACAAGACTGACTCATCAGAAGACAGAAGTGATTATTGGATTAGGTAAACAACAACATTTATTCTATTATTCTCTCCTCATACAACATATATTGTCAGACTAAACTCCATAACTGCCTCCATTGACACCTCAAGAGATTTATTTAAAATATTATGAAACAAAAGTCTTTGGCCAAAAATCCCACAGTTTCTACACATCAGCCAAATAATCACCATGGAGATTTTTGTGCAATTTGTGACAGACTGTTTTTAATTAACCACTGCACTGAGGCAGGATTGCGTTTAAAAGCCTCCGGGCCAGTGAGAAATTATATCCAGGGCAAAGAAAGTCCTGAAACCTCGAGCTTTATTTTGTAATGTGTGTCGTAATAAATCAGGCAAATATTCAAATAAACATAGCAGTAAACGTGAAGTCAGCCCACGAGGCTAGGCAAAAAAAGAGTGTGAAGTTCTGGCCGGACTTACCAGTCGCCGCTGCAGTACATGTAGATCGGCGGCCACCTGTCGCCGCAGGAGGCGGAGCTTGTTACAGATGACGTGCACCTTCTCCTTGGCCTCCACACTGTCCTCTCCGGCAGCCTCGAGAAGCAGCTGAGATGAGATCTCCTGCAGCGAAGACACCTCCTGCTGCCGGCTGGACAGCTCCTCCTGCAGTTTCTGCAGGGGGCGACGTGGAGCAGTCAGGACCAGGCAGGTGAGACGAACGCCAGCAAGCGACAAAAACGCTCACTCACCATCAGCGTGACTCGGTGCTGCAGCAGGACGGCGCTCGGCGTTGACGGGTCGCCGAGGTTGACGGTGCTCAGCTTGCCCTCCGCCTGGGCGAGCCACAGCAGCAGCGAGTGCAGCGTCTCGTGGAACTCCTGAACAACAGAGGCCCGTTTCAGTGATGCCGTCCGGCGCTCGACCGCCTGAAAGCGCGCTCGTGCGGGCACGACTCGGATCTCTGACCTGACACTGCATGAGCGCAGAGTGAAGTCTCCCCTCCCAGCTCTCCAGGCCACCGCAGGCCTGCGTCCAGCTGTGATTGGCCGACGTCAGGGCATCCCGCAGTTCCTGCAGCTCGGCGCTGTCGCCGCGCTGGAAGTGGCCGCTGCCCAGGTTGATGGAGATCATCAGACACTTGTGACTGTTGAAGGCCTTCTGCATCTCCTGATGAAAACACAATAAATGGTTGAAATGAAAGTTAATCCAAGTTTCATCTTTCTTTTGAAATGTTAAATGTACCGTTTAGTCTCCTGTATTGGTGTCACCAGCACTAACAGACACTAATGCAAGTGATGACAAGACTAAAAAAAACACTACCTTCAGCCTTTGTATATTGACTTCAAAGTCTCCGATTCTAGTGGATGGTTCAATCCGCTGCAGGTTCTCCAGCTCCGGCAGCACCCTGCCTAACCAGGAAGTGACATCAGAGAGGTCCGAGTTGAGCTTGTGCCAGTGCTCCAGGCCCTGCTTGACGTCGGCCTCGTCTCTGGTGAACTTTGGAGCCCCGAGCAGCTCCCATCGCTGGATCACTCCTGCAGGCAGACAGGGGGCGATAAAGGCATTGTGACTTCTCAGCGTCCCGAAGCGTCTCAATGTTTGATCACAAAGGCTTTTGTAAAAAGTTACGGGGAAGTCCAAAAAAGGGGGCTGAGGTTAAAATCAACCTTTAATGTTTCTTGCCAACAGATAAAAAAAAAACTGCTCGGGTTCACAGTGAACAGTAAAGGCGCAAATATAGCTGACGACTAACATCTTATATGTAAACATAATAAAGATGGCTGGTCAATACATGTGCAGTGCACTAATACCTAAATTTCTGTTGTTTAGTGTGTGGACACTTTGCTAAGCATTGCATATATGATAATCACAAAATAAGTATTTTATTAAGATGTTATTTTTCCCTTTTGGGTTGTTGCAATTGTGTTATTTTTGCTTTTGTTCTGTTTGGTTTGTGGTGAGATTACATAGAAACACACAGAATCCCCACATAATATTTTCATTATTCCTAGATTTAGGAATATCTATATATCTGTCAGTGGAGACCTAGCCAGGACCTGCTACACATCCCACAATTGCAGCTAGAGGTTTGCACAGTTGATGGCACTCTGCCAGCTCTACCTGTGCTGGTCTGCTTGTCTGCAGTGCCGACGGTCAGACCCGGATCCTCCAGCTCCTCCTCGTCGTTCAGAATCAGCTTGACCCTCTTGACGCTGTCGATGCTGCTGCTGCATTCTGACATGAGCTTAGCCTGAACGCAAGCACACACATGCAAACGCACAACTTTAGCCGGAAACTGCGGTCTCAGTGAACCAACCGCTCCATGCGTTTGCACCTACGTAGCCCTGCTGGTGAAAGGTGTGCGTCGCAGGCGAGGTCTGGTCTTCGCTTGAAACTTCTCTCCTTTCTGGAGAGCCCGGCTGGTGCCAGCTGAGTCGGTCGCCTGACTTCACTGAGGACACACAGCAGGTTACAGTTTAAGAAAGGGTGAGAATAAAGATGACCAACCAATCTGAAATACATTAATGGAAAAAAAAAAAAAAAGAAGTTTTGGACACCCTTAAATGTTGACGCAATCCCAGTTATTCTCTTGTCATTATTTGCCAGAGAATATTTTTTTGTGAGGGCCATTTTTTACCTGACAAAGTGCTGAAGAAGGTGGCGTCGTCCTCGTCGTCCTCGTGCGACGACGACCCCCCCACGTCCACCGTGTGGTCCCACTCCAGAGGGATGGAGTCCACGCTGACGGGCGTCTCCCGGCCGGACCGCTCCAGGGGCGGCGCCAGGAGGTGGCACATGATCGGCTGCACGGCCGAGACGAGCGGCGCCGCTAGCTCCTCCTCGTCCGTCTTCCTCTTCCTCCTGCCCTTCCTCCACACCGTCCTGCCACCCTGACTCTGCGAGTCCTCCGGGTCCGTGTCGTGGTCCGACGGTTCCGTCTCCTCCAGCAGAATCTTCGAAAGATAGAATAAAAAAAAAATGAGACAAAATGTTTGACGAAATGTATTTTTGAAACCGTGTGGTTCTCTTTCGGTTGGGTCTTTCATCCACAGTTGAAGGCTCCTGAAACCAGAGGTTTTTTTGTAACCAGAGTCTGGGGTGAACTTTTCTCAAAAAGTCCGGTTACAGTTCTATCATTTCCATCACCCCGAGAATTGCACGAAACCAAAATGTCACAATAAAAAAAACTATCGCTTAACACGTTACTGACCGGGCGTCTGTTGACCAGGCGGTGGTGGAAGCGAGCGACTCGACCAAACACTTCTTGGCAGTAGGAGTGCAGCTCCTCCAGCTCGTCCTCGATCAGCGCTGCGTCCAGCGGAGCGCTCTTTTGGATCAAGTTCTCCCCAAAGACGATCAGAGCGTCAATCTTGTTGGTGTTCAGAGTGATTTCCTGCTGGAAGCCCTATAGAGTGGCAGAAGAAGGAAGGGGACGGGTTCAGCAGATGGCGCGCTTCCTGTAAATGTTGGCTTTTGCATTAGAAGGACTTACATTCAGCTGCCTCATCTTGTCCTCGACGTCGCTCTCGGAGAAGTGCTCCACGTTGGTGAGCTGCAGGTCCATCTCCGTGAGCCAGACCAGGATCCCCTCGCGGGTTCCTTCAAAGTCCTCTCGCTGCGACGTGAAGTGCTGCGAGAGCAAATATCGACACAATCCAGATTAGAGCTTTCAGATTTTTTTTTTAAACGTCTAGAGGGCGCCGATGAGCACAGCCGTAAACCAAACAGAGAGGCTCTACGCTCTTCTCAGGCACGGACTGCTATTTTTGTTTAGTTTTACTTATCCAATAGTCAGTTAAAACAACACTCAACCACTAATCTTGTGTACCTAAGGCATGTGATGTCATAAGTCTACCCCAGAAGACATTTGACGGTGATGAAAATTGTGTATCGCCCGTTGAGCAAATCATAAATCAGTCTGCTCCCACTCCCCGCTTTACCTTGAGTCTGCGGAGAACAGAGGCCACTCTCTTTTGCAGGCTGTCCCACCGCTGGTTGCCCTCCTGCACCATGATTTTAAGTTTGCACGCTGCGTCAGTCCGGTTCTCCCGGGCAAGACGGCGGTACTGCTTGTTGACCAGCTCCAGCTGGGTGAGACGCTCATGGACCTGCCGCTGGAACGCCTGCAGTGACAGCGTGAGGACGGTAAACACATTGCTTTATCGGTACCCTTAACACCACAAAAGATCATTGAGTAGCAATGGCAGTACAGTGTACAACATCTAGGGAAGTGCTACCTGTGCACTCAATGGCATTTCAGGAGATTATTTCAGGCAATATCACCTGCGTGAGAGGATGGACAACCACTGTCTGTCAGTTTGTAGATACAGACCATCTTCCACGTCCTTACTTTCAAACCATCATGCGTGCAAAGTCTCCTCTTTAGAGCAGCTGACATGGAGATGAGTAACCAGATTACCAGACACTAATCTGTGTTTCTAATCCAGGTTGACACATCACGGCTCTACGTCCACCAGAACTCTTGATCGCAAACAAATACACTGATGAGGAGAGAGTCAAATGGAGGAAACTCGAGATCGTCTCGATTCAAGTTAAACCAAATTAAGTATTTTCCAATACATTCTATTCACCAACTGAGCAACATGACAATTATAGCAACTGTATATTTTTTTTTACAAGAGCTGGCACAGAAGGAGCAAAAGAGATTTGAGCAAAGAGTTGCCCTTCATCACGCCACAGCCAGCTAGAAATTCCTTCAAACTAGCAACACTAGAATCAAGTTAATGTGAAGTTTAATTTGTCCCAAATTGTCCTAATTCAATTTGGCCGGCCAGCCCCCCTCAATAACTGACAGAATGTGATGGGATGGCAATTCGTAATTTTGATTCTTTTTAGTCATTTCTCTCAGTCCACTTCCAACTTTCAGAGATCAAAGTGTCCTTAGCTTTAATCTCTATCTAAGAGTCTTTGATTTTGAGGTCACAATAGAAGGCTAAGAGTGGTGGCTTTTGATATTTTGGAATGTGGAACTTGACATGAAACAACTTCTAAAGGTAGGCCCGAGGTGTGGATACTTAACGGCTGTTAACTTTGGGAAACAATCGCACATCATCTAGAAGTAGTTTGTGCTTACAACTGCCTCCTTACCAAATATGGCACCAAAAAATAAAGGGAAGAAAGGGAAGAAGGGGAACGCTTCCGCGGAGGAAACAGGTGAAGTGTCCAAGGAGGACCTGGAGGAGCAAATTATTGCCCTTCGACAAGAGCTTGAAACTGAGCAACAGGAATGGAGGACCTTCCAGCTGGAGCGGGACAAGGTCTTTGCATTCTGGGAAATCTCCAAGAGGACCTTGGAGGAGACGAGGGCCGAGCTGAGGAACCGACGGAGGGAAAGAGAGGAGTCGGAGGAACCCTGTCGAGTTGCGATCATGACCTACAAGCAGAAGTTGAAACACGTCTTGAACGAGAGCCACAGCCAAGAATCTGTAGTCGAGATCGGCGCGGTTGCCATAAGCTCAGTGGTCCAGAATGAGCACACGGAGGTGGAACTCGGGATGTGGAAAGAAATCCACGATCTGAAGACGGACTACAGGCAGAAAAAGATCTATAACCAGAACTGCTTGAAGGAGCTGAAGCTGAAAAACCAGGTGGCGGTCATGGAACTGTCCAACACCTACTGCAAGATCATCCGAGAAATCGAGGCCAAATACCAGAAGAACATGCAGCTGCTGATGGACACGGAGGAGAAGATGCGACGATCCGAGATCATCGAGCTCGAGGAGAGAATGAAAAGCCGCAAAATAACCCTGGTGGAGGAGCACGACCGAGCTCTCCGCGGCGCCGAGGAGTACTACTCCGCCGCCCAGAAGAAGCTGCTGGTGGACCAGAGAGTGCTGAAGGACGAGCTGGAGGACGCAACGAGGCAGCAGGGCCGTTCAGAGAAAGAGCTGCAGACGGCGCAGCAGGACAACAAGCGGCTGCGAGCGACCCTGCAGGAGGTGGAGTACGTCCTGCCCGAGCTCCAGAGGCAGCTGGAGGAGCACAACGAGGCCAAGGCCAAGCTGGCCGCGAGCAGGGCCCGGGCGAAGGTGATCGAGAAGGAGCTCCGGCACGTGAAGCTCGACTACGAGCTACTGCTGCAGGTGTTCACGCAGGTGCGGCGGGAGCGCGATGCGCTGCAGCAGAGCCAGACTGAAACCATCCTGGACGTGCAGCAGAGGAGCGGGCTGAAGGAGTTGCTGCTGGAGAGGAAGGCGGCGGTGCTGGCGGAGACCCTGGAGAAGAGGGAGGCTCAGCTCTGCGCCGCGCTGTCGTCTTTGGCCGCCGCCACCACCGGCGCCAGCGGCGGCGCCTCCAACAAGCTGGAGGAGATACTGGTGTCCAAGCGGGCCGCCGTCGACGTCCTGCAGAGCGAGCTGGCCCAGGACTGCCGGGAGTACGACGAGCTGCTGCGCACGTGCAAGGACAAGCTGAAGGACCTGGGCGTCCACGTTGTGAACTTTCCGCTCAAGTCCTCCAAGCAGATCCTGAACGAACACTCTCGCGTGCCAAACTCTTCCGCGCCAGCCACCACGAGCTGAGCCCAAGAGTTGGTCTTACCTGCAGCTCCGTGGTTGACTTTGCTCTTAGTGTCCTGATCTGAAGATTCATTTCTCGTTTCATTTTGGCTGTTTTCCACTGTATTTTTTTTTTCTCTCCCGCCAACAAATTTCATGTCCTCTCAATCCAGGAGTTTCTATGGTCAGCCTCTGACCTTCCAATCTCACCTACTCCTACCGATATCTTCACTCTTCTCAAGTCTGGCTTTATATTTCACACACGCTGTCCCTCCAACGTCCTCGTTCCTGATCTTGTCCACTCTGGTAACTCCTAAAGAAAAGCTTGACAGATTAACATCTGCTACCTCCAGCAGTCTCCCGTGTTTTTCTCAGAACCATTGTTGCACCGCTGTTTTCTGCACCGACCCTTGTTTGCTTGGTGAAACCTCTGTTGCACGTCACACCTGATCTGCCAGTAGGGTGGAATGTTGCATGGATAAAGTGCAACATTCCATTCCATTGTACCAGACGTACGTACGCGGAAGACTTCCCTTCGCTGCCCCCCCACCCCGAGGCCAATTGATAACGGCACAATTCTTCCTACTTGCCAGTGTGATTGCCCCTGGTGTGTTGTGTTGGGGTGCAACTCGTGACTTCTACTTTTTCATCCCAGGCTCCAGCAGGCTAGCCTTGCGTGATTAATGATCTAAAACCGCTGTAGATTTCCAGACAAACACACAGCCATCTTGGGGAGGAATAAAACAAAGACATTTTACCAACCTCAAACTTCTTGAGCTCCTCTTTGGCGCTGGTGTAAAGGACGTTGGCTGAATCCGGGTTCCCGGCGGTGATCTCGGCCACCTTGAGCCACTCTTCGAAGCGAGAGTAGTCGTCCAGAAACTTAGACCAGAGGCGCCAGGTCTCCTCAATCCTGGAAGTCACAGGATATATATTTTTTTTTCATACATTTCATTTCAACCTGAAGTCATGGGATTGACAAATACACAAAAAGGGCTTTATGTTTCCTAGATAGGTTATACCCGTTGTGGTGGATATACCCTGTCTTGAGGTTAAACATTGCATGGAGGCTCGACGGGTTATGAATTTTGTAGGGAGTGAGGTTGCTTTCATGAAGTCCTCACCTTATCCTCCTCTCCAAGGACATGGCGCAGATGTTCCTCCACCGCCGGTCCAGACTGTGGCTGGTCTGCTGGATGGAGTCGCTCTCAGAGTCGCTACCGCATGCGTCGGCATCGTGGAGCAGGACATCGCAGAGCGTGAGCACCGACGCCACGCTCTCGGTGTGCTGCTCGATGTCCCGCTGCAGGTCCTGCAGGACAGAGAGCATGGATTCCCGTTGGTCGGCACGTGCAGTTCAGTGGGCTAAACAGCAGCTAGCGCGCTGATTAAATCCTACTTTGATTTAGCGCGACAAAAAGACTCAAGCAACATTCTGAGATTGTGGAAGGCGGATCTTGATTTGAGAATTCAGCAGAAGAATGTTTGGCATTCCTTTTCAACATTCTGAGATCTTGGAATTCTTCGATAGGCTAATGTTTGAAATCCCGTTCTTCACTTTAAACTAAAATATATAATGTGTAAATGTTTTATCCTCAAACTTGAAAAAGTGAACATTCTGAATGTTTTTCCACTTTTGCAAAGAATTATTTCTCCAAATCCCAAAGCAATTTTACAGCTGCTAAAGGTTTTCTGCCCATAATTTTAACAATATTGCTTTTTATATTTGTTGTACTTTTGTTTAGAATATCAATTGTGTCAACTTATTATTTACTTTACTTGCATTGTACTACAAGACTTTTTTATTTTTTTAAATGACTATAATGTCAAGAATAAATATATTTTTGTGAAGCTGTTTTCTGGACATGTATGTGCGTTTGCACATTTGTGTGTCTTGACAGCACCTTTGTCGGCTGCTGTTTGCTCAGTTATAACTGTCTGGCTCGTCATTGTGAGTGCTGAAGGCTTAAAGAGCCTCCAGGAGAGACTCGTTTGAGCCGTCCATCACTCTCCAGCAGTGCAGGCTGAGTCGTTTCCAGCCTGTCCGGCTCTCCACTGGCCGCACATTTTTAGAAACCTACTATTTCTCTTTCCGAAATCCTTTATGGCCAGTCTTGTTAACCATCTCTCTACCTCCTCCACTCCCCCATCTCCAGACCCATCACTGTCCAACTCACAACTCACACAGGCTCTTTCTTTGTTGCATTATCACTCTTAGATGGACTTTTTTTTTTTTTTTTTTTTAGAGGTGTAGATGGTCTCTGTAAAGTGTGAGGGCTTTCACTGAAGAAACCACTCGAAGACAAGGTCACCTGTCACTGTAGTTTGTAGGATTTTTTTAAGTGTGTTTGTTGTTTTAAGGTTATGGGGTTAGGAAAGATTAAGGAGAAGATGCCATAAATAACTTGAGTCCATTGATCATATGGAAGAAAGTGGTCAAATGAAAATCCGTCCACTTGAAAAAATGTTCCTGTAATTTTAAATATACATCCGTCCTGATTACACCGTGTCTGTCTGTCTGTATCTCTCTGCGTACCAGAAACTCTGCCCTTCAGTAAACCAGGCAGTACAACATGCTACAAATAGTCCAACAGAATAAAACCCATTTCCTGTCGTCAGCCAACTAACCAACATCCGGCTTTTGGTGCATTCACCAGCTGCCAGCACAGCGTGGCAGCTTTTTCCTCCACAAATATCCCTTGAGCTGCGGCCCACCGTAGTGTTGCACCGCAGTGCACATTACTCTGCTCTGCTGATATAATGCTGATGGTCCCAGCAGGGTGGCCAAGACAAAACAGGGTTAAAAGCAAGCCAAGGTACTTCCTGCTCTAAAGTTCCTTCTTCTGCCAGTGTTCTTCTTGCAGAGTCCAACCTCAAAGTGGAGTCTTGGAGCTAATAGAGGTGAGTGGAGGGAAGCTATGACTTTTCCTGAAATAGCTTTCAAACTTTTTTTTAAAACTAATGTCCTGCCTTCTGTTGAAACCAGATATGTCAAAGTCTGCTTGAACATTTAAGACCACAAGTCCTATTTGAAGTGATCATTTAAGTATTTTTTTTCCCATGCTTTACTAATGGGACCACTAGAATGCCCAGCTGGACAGGGTTGCAGAGATGAATGAATTGATGTGAATGATACGGTTTAAGATTTTTGGCTTCTTGGTGAGTCTAGACGCTGCTGGATGACGCTGGAGAGAGAACCCACCTGTAGCTCCGCCAGCTGCTTCTTGATCTCATCGCTGTGACACACACTGTAGACCACCGGCTTGGCCAGCTCCGCTTCGATGCACGACAGCCACGTGCGCAAGTTGCTCATCTTCTTGTCCAGTTGCTGCACCGTCACCAGGGTGTCCTTCAGCTTCCTCACCCTGCCAAGTCATACAGAGCCATGGGTCAGAGGGCGAGGCGGGAGCCTTCTGGCAGCTGGGGCTGATCACTTCTTGGAAATGATCCAGTTTGTTTGTGAATTTTTTTTTTTCCTTTGACTTTCAGATACTTACACAAGATTTTATCTCCTCGATTGTTGTGTCAAAGCTTCCCCAGAAACTACTGAACCTTTCTTCCTATATTTCAATGGTAGAAAAAGCAATAAAGAGTGCAATGTTCCAACGTTGGGCTATAGATCGGAATCTCCCAGTAATTATAGCGTGGACCACGAGCGCAAAAGTTAGTTTCTTTGGATTTCAACTGTTCCGATAAAATGTTTAAAGTGTTGCAGAGAGACTTCTGAGGTCCATTTTGTCTGACTGCCACTTTTGCTGAACAACTCAACATATAAATATTGGCAAATCAAAAACTAACAGATCTGTGTGAACAGAGGGTGGTCCACTGTGTGAATTCTCTAAAGTATTCTGCAATGTTCCAACATTATTAGTTTTGCCTTAAATGGGGCAGCTGAATTATAGCAGGGTGAAGTGACTGTTTTTCTGCCTTTTTTTTTAATGAACTTGTAATTAATTCATGCCTTCAAATTGAATTCCAAAGTATGTTTATATTTATTTTCATTAGAGCTTCGAGGTCAACAGTTTTGAAGTTATTCTCAGCTTTTGTTTCTGCAGGACGTAACCGAGAAACAGCAGCTGTCTGGGGGACAAACAGTCCGATCAGGCCGCTTTGGGACCATGGCACCAGTTTTAGCAGCACAGCCGACCCGTCGCACCGTTATCCAGCAAGACACAACAGGAACCATTATGGCCAGATGACCTACATCTGACTGGGATGCTGTGTGTCGTCTGCGACCAGGCTGCATTCCAGTTCATCTGACCCACATCTTCTGCAGGGTCATGTGACCGCAGAAAAATCCCCTCTCCCAGTAAGCGTCTTGAGTGTCAGCCTGTGTCACCAGTTGCAAGGTTCTGGTGGCTTTCACACTGCCAGGAACTTATTCAGCAGGGTGCAAGTCTAACGGCAGGATGCAATTTTTTTTTGCGATATTTCTCCCCTTTTATTGATAAAAAACTTTGATTGGCCTTATTTTATGATACATGAGTGTTTTCATTTGTTTTCATTTGTATGACTTTGTTGTGTGTTTGGGGTGTTGTGCATGCTTGTTGTTGTCTTTCTTATCTAAAATTAAATATTTCAATGATGATAATATAATAAGTCAACAAGATCCAACGTTGCATTCTAACTTGTTGCTGTCCACCTGTATGAACTCACCATAATGCTAAACATGGTGACATCTACACTCTACAGTGCAATAAAACTTTGAATATTGTGCAGGTTATTTTTGCTTTTAGTTTGACAAAAAAAAAAAAAAATATGCAAATGTTATGTTATTGTAAATAATGTTTATTTTTGTCGCGGTATAGGAAATGGATGAATAAAGTATAAGACTCCAACAGTTCTCCAGTGGGTTCATGATGATCGTGCACTGAAGAAATGTGGACAGTCGGCCGAATTGCATGTGACGTAACTTTTGCTCTGACTCTCAGTGCGCAGCGAAGCGTCTGCCTGCACGGCTGAAAGGATGCAACACATAGAAGGAGGAGTGGCAGCAGGCGACGCTGATGCTGTCGGGGCTGCGGAGAGAAAAACCCCTTTGATCCTGATGCATGTGTTTGAGCGTGAACGCAGGCAAGTGAGGAAGGTTGCAGAGAGCAGCAGCATTGACATTATTAACATGCTGCTGCTGCTGCTGCTGCTCCCGTGCACAGATGTATGGGCTTACACACACACACACACACACACACACACACACACACACACACATACACGCACGCCTGTTGTGGCTGCTGCCAGCCTGTATAATACCAACACACACAACGACTCCGGCTGGGATTGAATTTGCTCCAAGTGACTCGGCATGCATCAGTCTGCCGGCATGCAAAGCTCAGCCCATCCCCCATCCCCCCCCCCCCTGCTCTCCCCGACTCGACCTCCTCCTCCTCCTCCTGATAAAAACAACACATCCCACACTCCCCCCCCCACCCCTCCGCCCTCCCTCAGCCTCGGCACACGACGACCACTCTCTATCAGCCATCGTCAGAGAGGTACTTACGGGTTGGTGAGGACCACTACTGCATGGCGTTGGATCACCTTCTCCACCCACCCAACAACTCTCCACCCCCAATTCCTCCCTCCCTCCCTCCCTCCCTCCCCCTCCTCCACGCGCACCCTCCTCCTCCTCCTCCTTCTCCTCCTCCGCCGCCCACAAACATCTGGATGCAGTAACAGGTTTCGCGCTGCATCAGGACCAGTGTTGTTCTCTGATCAGACATTTCGAGTGGTGGGATGTTGGCGTCTTTGTGATTTGGTGGGAAATCAACCCCATAAAGCATTCGTATTGCGACATAAGTAGAGTGGAGTATACAGTCGAGATGTTTTCCTTTAAATAACCAATGTCTGCATTCATTGTAGGATTTAGTCATTTATTCTATACTTTACAGTTAGTGCTAAAATCTGTAAAATTGACACTGCAGGTAATCAAAGTACTTTTACCCTGAGTGGTCACATTTCATAATGTAACCTACATCAATACAAACACATGATCTTAGTAATTTAATTCATGAGTGAAATAATTCAATAAATAATTCAATGTCACCGACATAAATAACTTTAATAATTGCATTTTATCCAAGTTTCCTTTGGAACTCTGAAGGTGCAGCTGCCCCCTGAGGCAGACACAGACTGACCCAGCAGGGGACCTCCATCTGGTAAAAACCTTCTGCGACCATCTTCCATTTCTAAGAAACTAAGAGCTGGGAGCAAGTTATGGATCACAGGGCTGAAGGCAACAACAGGTGGTGAAGAAGCAACACAAAACCCCTCTGTGGACCTTAAAGCTGTAGATCACTTTCTTTTTATGTCCAAGAAATCTCAATTGAAGAAGGAGAGAAAACAAAATATTGAATATAATAATATATATAATATATAATATTGAAAATTTGCCCAAAAAACTGCACTTGAAAAAAAACAACAACCACCCAGCATGATAGTAATTTCAATTATGTATCTTGAAGGTTATATATATTAAACGAACACGACCTCAGAAGAAAGGACTTCCAATCAAACAATGTGTTTACGCAAGGAGCTATTTTAGGATAATCCATTGCACTGGGCTACACCAATGGAGTCAAGCATGAAACGACCGAAATGCTAAGCTTTATTGCTCATGCCATGAAAGTTAAAGTGCGGCATAAAAAGGCCTTCCAGTGCTATTTATTACCAAGAAGTATTGTTACAAAGAAACAATCTGCTTCAAACAAATTCACTTATTTTTGTGCATATTAATGGGTTTGTTTGAGCTTTTGTTCAGAGTTCCAGTTTTAGAAAACAGAGCTATTGTCTTTGGGTCTTTGGAGCATGTTTGTCCATGTCAGTTCTGACATACTTGTGTATAAATCAACTTCATTGTCGCACACAGTAATGGTAACAGTAACTCCCATCAGCATAATTTCCTTTTTTCCCCCCTCAACAATGGCATGTACAAGCGTGAAGGAGTGTGGCCCCCAGGACACAAGAAAGGCACAGTCATTGGCAAAGGCTGCTTGAAAAGAGGGCATGTGGCCTTTAGTGAGAATTGAAACTGCCAACCAACTTGATGCTAAACAGTCTGTACAAGATGTACTTGGAATTTATGACGAGCCAAGCCATTGCAATCTGGATGTAAAACATGCAATGAAAGCCACACCAGGTGGAAGAGCATGGTGAGCAGGGGCGCGACAAACAAGACAAGCATCTGCCTCGTGTGCATCTTATTCAGACAATAAGGAGCGAGTTCCTGAGGCCCCCCGAGGGTTAAGGGCCTGGCGGCACAAAGATCCACGTCAGCAAACGGCAGCTGCTGGGCCGGGTGACAGAGCCCCCGGTTTGCTTTGGCGGACAAAGGAGAGCAGTGCACCAGTGTCAACGCGTCTAATCCCTCAGCAAGTCAAACCCAAGCGGTCATCTACCAAACAACCTTAGCAGGGCGAGACACAGACAAAAGGCCGAGGGGCTGCAGTCATCGCTGACTCTGAATCAGCTCCCCTTGGACTCCATCAGTGCTTCTACAAATATGTGACACAGACTCTGGCTGTGGCCCAACACTGAGTCACCCGTGGCAAAAAGACGAAGCAGAGCAGTATTAGGACCGGCTCAGTGGTCCAGTGGTAGAGAGTCCGCCCTGAGACTGGTCGGCTGTGGGTTCGATCCAAGGCCGGGTCAGACCAAAGACTGGAAAAATGGAACCCATTGGTGATGATTCTGTTCAACCAATCACCAGTATGCATTGCTGCTGCAAGACGCAACTACATCATTTATGAAGTCTAGTTTGACACACATTGGCTAAGCGAAATAGGGTGGGCCCTCTAAGCACGCAAATTCTGAGGGGATTAGGGCTGATGAGATGGGGTAGCACACTGATCTATAAATCTATTTATAGCCATGCCTCAGTTTCCTACCATGACCACTTCAAGCTTTGAATAGCTGCATGTTTTTCATTCTTTGCAAAGGTGATCATTGTCAGGTTTCATTAAACCTTCTGACTTTGACCCCAAATTGTTCGGGAGCATGGCATTGGTCCAACCCCCCCATTAGTCTGAAAAATTGCCCATTGGTTCGACCTCTCCTAACTCTAACCCTAACCCTAACCATAATGGGAGGATAGACTAATGGGCACTTCACAACTGTTCTGACTGTCTGGACTTGACAGAGTCCTAATCCTGGTAAGTCATTGTCCGGAGAGACTCGGTGGGATAGCAGACCCCCACTTTGACCTGCACACCCTGAGTTGGCTTCCATGGAGAGATTATATCAGAGGACTGGCGCTCTAAAGAACCTGTTCGGCCCGTGTCTCAGCAGTAGCACGTTAACAGGCTTAGCCTTGTTATGCTGGTCAGTCCCTGAAGGCCAATAAGGGGGGCAGTTGAGAGGAGGTCAAGTCCACTTTTGTGTATCACAACCCCCTCTCCATTGAGATCCCTCTTCCTACTGTCAGTGACAGAGGGCAGAACTCTGTACTAACAAACAGTCGGTCATCATAAAGACCCTCACTGCAAACATCCAGGACCTGCTTGGTCACATGACATCGGTCTTACTCAGGCCACATCAACAGGAATGGGCGATAACCACAAGAGTCTAACCCCAAACCCAAGTTACAAGCTGCCGTGTTGACTGAAGACCGACGTGATTGCAAACAAAAACTTTTTATAGTCATCCAATGACATCCAGCATGAGTTGCCAGCAACCTGATATCACATTCATTTCCATCATTCATGGGTCAGTTTTCATTCTCAAGACTTAATAGCTTAATAGATGTTTTTTTTCTAATGTTGTTTGTGCGAATGAGCTCCAATCCTTCATTGGTCACCGCTATCACCTCAGTGGGAAAAATCTGAGGCCTATTTTCACGTGGCCTGATTAAAAAAAGCTGTTGTCCATTTCACATGAAGGGGAGGGAGTGTTTTAATAGCACTGTGGCACAGCACACTATTAAATTTACAGGAAAGGTTTTATGCAGCCGATTGCACCAACTGACTGCGGCCAAGGGCCCTCGAATCACACAATTACCATTTTACTGCATTGCTTAATCGTGTTGTAAAAAGACACAAGTGACTGGAAATTAACCGCCGGCTTTTTAGAGTCACAGCAGTGTAACGTGACTTGATCAGTAAACAAACACGGAGCCGGTGGAGAGTCGGCGCTGGAAGCAGGCGCCATATGGCGGCTCTAAGTCAGTCATCCCCATAAAGGATAAGTCAGCCCCACCCCCTCCCCCTCCGCCCTGACTGGTTTAACCCATCTGGCTCCAAGAAAGCATTCCGCCGCTCGGCCTGACTCAGCTCGGGTCAAACCTCCCGGAGGATTTCACCAGCTCGCCATCAACTCGACGCGCAGGCCAAAAATACAGACAACTGCGAGGAGCTAAATGGAACCATTCGTTTAGACTGGCGGTCCTGCCGTTTAGTAGAATCGTGCTGGTAATTGCCGCGCTGCACTCTGCCTTCCGCCAATCCTCCGCACACACAGGTCAAAAGTAATTACTGTGCTGTTGGGCGACGGATGGGAAAGCCAAGCAGCTAAAGCAAAGCAAGACAGCAAAGGGGCGGGGTTGAAGGGTCCAACGCTAATGCACGGTATTTGTTTCTGAGATCAACCTCGTTAGTGCCGAGAACGCATAATTATCTGCAGAATCCCATTGGAACGAAAAACAGTCATTAGGCAGAAGATTCTCGTCATCATAACATATTATGATGTCAACTGAACTGTGGGGGGCCAGAGGCCACAAGCAGGGCGAGTGCTTAAAATTTGAACCTGAAACATTTCAGCATTGATTCCTGCTTCTGCTCCCATGGGAGTAAACAACAGAAAATATGTAAAAACACAGAACATTTCAATGGAAATCAAATTGCCTGAAGACAAACAACATAAATTCAGACTAATTTTCTGAGAGGCCACATTAACAGTCCACTGAGATTGCCTTCATCGTGCACTATAATAGCTCTTGCAGGCCACATCGGCAATACAACAAATTTCTCCCTCTATGGAAAAGCCAGAAACCTGAGCCCTGGCGCTACATTGTACTCCACACATTACAACTGGCTCAGCTATCATGGGGCGCTTCATGTACAACTGTAGGTGGATCTTCCTTCAATATGCAGACCCAACTCCTCTGTGGAATCAGACATGCATTTATGGATTAATAACAATATTCCTCTATCCTTCGGTGGCCTGCGGCTTTTCTGCTCTAATCTGTGAGCCGTGATCGAACAACAGCTGTGCGAGGCCAGCTCTCAGCGGGGAAAACTAACTGGCACAGGGAGAAAAAATAACTGCAACGCATCCTTTGACAGAAAGGTATGAGAGGATTAGGGCCACAAGAAGAGAAAAAAACGTTACAGGAAGGAGATTTTCATTTGTTTTCATTTCGAGTTTCAAGTTTAAATTTCATGAATAAAGTTGACATAAAAAAAAAAAGGACTACATTTCGTGAATAAAGAAGAAACTTCATTAATAAAGTCGACGCAAATAAAGTGGAAATTGGCGAGTAGACTGGGTGGATGGTGGATGAACCCAGTTACCCACAGTTGAAAGTAAACTGGTGAAAACAGGTGTACCCCACAAGGTTCACCAACAGTAATCAGGAAACTGGTGAAAACAGAAGAACTCCACTAGACTTGAAGGCAGAGCCTTTCCACTTTATTCTCCACATTTTGACTTTCGAGTTTATTCACAAAACTTTCTGTATTTCACGTCAACTTTATTCTTGAAATTTGGACCCTAATCTCGAAATTTCAACTTTATCCTTGAATTGGGAAAAAATAAATAAATCTATTTTCATTTTTTTTCTCTTCTTGTGGCCCTAATCCTCTTCCGTAGAAAGGACTGTCAGCGGATACGTTTAAAGTCCAAAAAAATGCTTTTCCGGAGACAAACCACCAGGAGACTGCTCAGCCTTGAGAACCTGACCAGGAAGACCATCAGGTTTGAGCAGCCAAGGCAGGCCAATGAGGAGATGCAGAGGCAGAAAAACTTGATGCACATCAGGCTTTTTTTTTTTTTATTTAAACACCATGTTTACCGCCACCAACAACCAGCAACCTCAAGCACAGAGCACCACACCTAGTAGGCCGATTACATCATCACCAGACACACCAATAAAAATATGCAATAAATATCTCCATAAAACCCATCACCAAAGATGTATAAATGCTAAGAAAATATATATATATGTACACCCACAAAATGTAGCAAATAGACACCCATAAATATTTACAGTAAATACCTTCAGAATTCCAACAATAAAACTCCCCTCTACCCACTTCCCACTTGGTGGTTCCCCTCCCGGAACCCATATTGCCCGAACACCCTGCGAGCAGGAACAGGGAGAGGTAAGTTTCACACAAACTGACACAACAAACAGTTACAGTTGTAATGACTCAAACATCAATGCATTTTATCTGTTTACTCTCAGGAGAACACCACTCTAATGAGCATCTCGCTGGTGGAGCACCAGCCAAGCTGACCAATGCACCAAAATCCATCAATTAACCAATTGCCAAAAACAAAACCCAAGTGTTTTTCATTTACCGACTGTATGTCTCTTTATAATTAGTATCTGTTCTACAAATGCAACTTGGCAACAGCGGAGCGTCCTTTCAGCAAACCCACTTAAATGTAGCCGCATATCAACCCTGGATTTAATGGCGTGTGAATGTGAAGGGAGTGACTGGCATCGTGTCTTACCGGGCCTCGATGTGGTCAAACAGGTGCTGCCAGCGGTCGTTGATGTCCTTCAGCTTGTCATTGATCTCCGTCTCTTTGGTCTTGTTGCTGGCCGTGATGAGCTGCTCTCCGAGTTGCTTCAAATGGGTCTTGTTCTCACTGAACAGGTTGATCTCTTCCATACAGTCCTGAGGAAGAAGCATGAGAGAGCAAACAGAATCAATACCTGCAATAAATGGCAAATGGCTAAAGTGAAAGAGCTAAAAATGAGTAAAACCTAAAAATAAAATATAAAAAGGATGAAAATGCCAAAAGTCTTGAGGTTTTATAAAATTTAAGTGGTGATGTTTCTGTAAACGAAACACTAAAATTTAAGTCAACTTTCTCTTCAAAACTGAAGCAGATAAAAACATGAGCGCTGCATATACAGTAAGTGATTTAATGAGAATCACCAAGACTAAGTAAAGTGCACGGACGTCATGAGGTTGGCGCTGCAAGTCAACCGGAAGAAGCAAAAGGAAGCAACACCAGCGGAAGAATGGAGAGACGATTCCAGGAATTACCGACAGTGTTATTTACTATTGGAGGAAAGAGGAACGCTGCTCCTCAGACAAACTGGTACAAATCTCAATCTAACAGTTGTATTTGACTTTGCTGGCTGAAAGGATAAAACAGACTTGCTGCTGTTTGGAAGGATGCCAGATAGCAGCGCCGCTCTTGCCAAGACTTTTGTGTGTCACTAAATTTAACTTTGCCGTGCTTGAAAAGCTGTAGCCCCTCCCACCTCCTCCCCATGCCAGGGTAATAGCCTTCAATAGCACCAATTGCCTTTAGTACTGCCAACACACACACACACACACACACACACACACACACACACACACACACACACACACACACACACACACACACACACACACACACACACACACACACACAGAGGACTGGCTGGGGCGCCAACAGCTGTTGTCTATTTAACAATCAGGTGGTAATTCACTGCTTCTTTGAAAAGGCCGGAGTCCCGCCTCCAACACCCCTGAAACCCCCCTGCCCCCAATTCACCCACCCAGTGACGCAGCAAATCACACAAAACCACAGAACCAATCAGGATGCAAATGATACAAAGTTTGAAAAGATATATAGTACAGTTTTATTTTTTACGGCAACATAGAAACCTGTGAGTGAAGCATGTTTGCTAATAGAGTCCTATTGCTTTAGCCTCACTAACTGCAGTAACAGGGTTTCCATCAATCAGCATTTCTATTTTCTTCTTAAACTGCCATCGTTAACTGAAGAGACAGTTTTCATTCTTGAATCCTGACACTGGATCAGAGCAACATTTGATTGAGTCTTTGTTGACCCACCATTCCTTCAAGTTTACTTGAAACAGATTCATTTTTCTTGTTGCGAACCCCCCCACACACACACACGGTCACGCACCTTCTTGAGTTTCTCCACCATCTCCTCGATGTTCAGGTCGGAGTTGTGCGCCACCTTGTTCTCCATCTGAGTGAGCCACTCGCACAGCTCCTTGTTCTTCTCATTGAAGATGATCCAGGCGTTCAGGCGGTCGGCAATCTCCTGTTTGCGCAGGGACACCTGAAGCAGACAGGAAGCGACCATTGCATTCCTCAATTCAGTCTCATTCTGGCTACGATCGCTGAGGCTGACCAAACGCAAAGTCAGCTCTGCAGTAAGAACCAAGTTAGTTCTCAGGCCTCGGAAAAATTGTGTTTCACACAAAGTGGCTCAACTGTAAACACATGATCACTGGGCCATCAACTGTACTGGGAGGTGAAATTAGCCCCGTGTGATTCAAACCAAACGTCACCAATTACTCAACATACAGGAAAGGCCTCACACACCAAACAAAGCTAGAAAAAGATGCACAGAAGACACAATCGTTGAACAAACGGCTGCTGGTCAGAATGTTCCATCAACTGAAAATACAGCACTGATGAACTTGCAGGATTGTGCAGGATTACGAGCCAATTAGAAGAGAATGATCTGAAAACGACTCGTTTTAACTAAAAGTTTTAGAAACTCTGAACACCAAACACAGATAAAATCCACACATCTTGCCAGCACCTGAGAAACTGCCGACCCTTCCTGTGGAGTCTTCAGCATTGACACTATTAGTGAGGAAGGGGTGAGGTGAGGGGTGGGTGTGAGCTCACCTTCAGACAGAGCTCCTCCCACTGGCAGTGCAGGTGCTCCACCTGCTCCTGCAGCAGCAGCACGTCGTCGGCGATGATGTACTGGGACAGGTCCGTCTTCATGGCGCTCAGCTCCGTCAGCCTCTCAGCCCAGTACTCCAGGGAGTCCTCGTCCTCCTGCATGCCACAACACACGGGGGGCAGCCACAACAAAGACGGTCAGGGTGGGACTCCCCCCTTCCAACCGCTCTCCGCTCTCCCGCCGACTGCGGCCGGCCCCTTTCTGCCCTCCCCCTCCCTCTCTCTCCCTCTCTCTCTCTCTCTCACCCCGCCCAGATAGGATTAAGGGCCACGGGGCAGGACCGGGGGGAGGGGTGGAGGATAAAGGCTGTGATGGGTCACAGAGAGGATGCGAGAGAGAGAGAGAGAGAGAGAGAGAAGCCAAACCTGTTTCAAACTTGGCTTTGCTCTTTGACGTGTTTATTTGGGCCTGTGGTGGGTTGGAGCTGCTCTATAGCTTCCTGATGTCATTAGCTACTCAGTATCAACTGAAAAGGCAGTGTTCACACCTCTGTGTCTGGAGGTGTCGCCCCCTGTGGGGCGAGGAACAATGTGGGGGAGTGCGAAAGGAAGGAAGTCGTCTGTGCAAAAACTGAGTGGAAACATTCGGTAAAAATGTCCCCAACAAAAAAGAGAATAGTTTTGATGAGTGATCTTTGTTAATTTTTAATGTATATATGTTGTCAAAACTGTGATTGCTAGTCTGATGTTCCCCAGAGCTCAAAGCCATTTGCTGAACTGGCTGAACTTCAATGTCCAACCAACACTTCAAATCCAAAACGCCCTGGTCAAGCCCCTGAAGTTATGAATTATGATGCTCTGTTGGTTGACATACCTTGTTGAACCCGGCACTCTGCAGCTCGTCGTCGCTCTCTGGCATGGACCGGTTCAGTCTGGTCTTCATGTCTTTGAGCTGCAGCATGCTGTCCTCCAGCCCGGCCTCGCAGCGCTCCCAGTTCTGACAAGGACCAGACAAGCACTTTAATCATCCCCATCAAAGACGCATCGTCTCTGAGAGGAGAGGGCGGCCGGCGTGTGTGCGACTTCCTCAACGAGCCTGCCGTCATTAATTATAGCAGATTGGATTAGGAGGCCGAGACCGTCATGAGATGCATGGAGAACGGCCAGTCAGGCTTAACTCAAGATAAATAAACACAGCTCTTACAGCACCAGGAAACACCAGGGGTAAATTCAGACACAATGCATGTCAACCCGATCATAAACGTTCCAATGATCTTCTCAATAAAAACATCTGATTATTGTCATTATTCTTTTATATATTTTATGTCCATGACCCTGGTAGCTTTTTGCTTGATTTTGGCTGAAAAGAAAAACTGGAGCTGCAGCTGAACAATTTTGAAAATTATTTCAAGCTCTTCAAGTTTTATTTTAAAAGGTACCCTTGGTACATTTCAAGGCTGAAATACACCAACGTGTCGCCTGAACACTTGGCCGAAAACAAATCATTATAGACTTCTGAGACCTAGAGTGCAGCGCCAAACTGCCAAGCATCTGAAAAAGCAGAATGAAGCAGCCAAGGTGGAGGTTGTGTGAGGTGGGAGAGGGACTTCGGTCTAAGACTTGTGGCTGGACCTGGTCTCCACCGCCACGGTCATACCTGGATGATGGCCTCGATGAGGTCCATCCTTCGACCCAGCAGGCCGTGCAGGTTGTCCCACTCCTCCTGCAGGGTTCCCAGGTCTGCCTGCAGCTGGTTCTGGGTTCCCTCGTCTCCCATTGAGAAGAGCTGCCGGCCGACGTCCAGCGTGTGGATGAACGTGGACTGATACCTCTGGAACAGGAGCTCCGTGTGCTGAGGAACCAGGTGGACAAAGGAAGAGACGGTGGTGAGGCCCTCTGACTGTGACCTCCACTGCTCCCTTTCATCCACCTTAATCTAATCTTCTCTTGTAGGCATCATCAGAGGGTCCTGATGAAGAATCAGTTGTGTTGTGACGCAAATATAATCAATTGGCCTTATTTTATCTCAACTCAGCCCTCGAGCGACTGTCTCCTTTGTGTAGGTTAGTCGTCCAGGTCAGCGTAATCTTCAACAACCCAAACAATAGCCTGGGACAACCTTCAGGACCATCTTCATGGTCCTTTCTATCAGGTTAAATACCTGGAAGTCCCAAAATCAATTTTAGTACTGATGAAGAATAAAATCCAACAGCCTAAAACTCAAACTCTTAAAGTCTACGATGACCTGGATGACTGAGTCTCCACCATTAGCCTCCTTCATTGGTGAGAGATCTTGCTCCAGTAGTGCCTCCACAGAAGAGCGATGGGCCCCAGTGTTGAGATTCCAAAGCCGACCAGCAACAATTGACCAGTAATGATGAAAAACAAGAGCAATGTCGAGAGCTTCCCTTAAAATCCACTGGACGAAGCCAATGCTAACTAGATTAGCGCAGCTGCTGCAGTGGTGGAAGCTCTATGAGAACTGAGAGGCACTTTAGCAGGAGAAGAACTCAGAACAGCGGCGAGGGCTTTTGTCTGCGGAAGACGAGTTGCTTTACTTGGGACAGGCTTTGAACAGCACGGCAGGTGCAACCTGGCGCAACACTGGTATTGTGGGGCTAATTTCAAGTTGTTAGTTTTCCTTTCGTCACTGGGAGAAAAAAAAACAGTTTTGTTTTGTTTTTTAAACTGTTTGTATGGGCTCCACCTACTACTTGGATCCAAACTATACACACAGAACTGAAGAAAAATTCCATATGCCATAGAAGTTTACTTTAGAATTTGTTTTTGTCCTGTTCTGAATTGGAATAAAAAACACCCAGCAGATCTGCTGAGCTTTTATCTGACAGTTACACCAGTTTTTCTGTCTTATAATCCGGAGACTGACAGTTTTCGTTACTGCACTTCAGTAGATTTTCACTTGAGGATTTGCTTCTCTGGAGAGTTTTTACTTTTATGCACTGCTTTTGTACACAAATATCTGTGCTTTCTTCTTACACTGAAATAACAGACTTGTTACTTTTGTGTTGAAAAGTCTTTGAAAGCTACATATTTTCTTCAAAATAATTATTATTTTCATAGTTGTTGTGTGAAGTGGAACTGTGTGAACTCTGTTGTTGTGTCATTAAATATAAAACATGGATGATAATTTGTACTTCTCAGAACTTGTACTTTCTTACCTCTACTTTTCTACTAAAGTAGAGAATGTGAATATTTGTGACCCCTCTGCATGATCCGTCATCACTACCTGGAGGTCGTGCAGGGAGCGTCGGAGCTGCTGCAGGCTGCAGCGGGCCAGTCCAGCGGTGGGCAGGAGGCTCTGCGTGTCCGACAGGAACCTCTGCAGCTTCCTCAGGCTGTGCCTGTAGAGGTGCCAGTGCCGGACCAGACCCTCCACCAGGGAGCGCCGCTGGTCCGCACGCTGCACCGCCCCGTGCCAGTGCTCCCGGAGTTGCGCCAGCTTCAGGATGAAGTCGCTTCTGACGACGACAAAAGAATGAGTGGATTCTCCTTGAAGAGTCCTTCATGTGATAGTTTGCTGACGGTCCTGCGGCCTCACCTGTCCTCCACCTCTCCTCTCTGCAGCAGCTGGAGAGCTTCAGCGATGACCGAGTGGAGGATCTGGTGGCCGATGGACAGCTCGTTCTGAAAGAGCTGAGACACGGAGACGGCTCGGGGTTACTCCTCTGTCCCCTCGATGAAGCTCAGCGGCTGGCGGCCTCTGTCGAGCGTTACCTTGTGCGTGCACAGCTGCTGCCTGAGGCCGGTGTAGGAGCCGGCCACGTCCACCGTCAGACTGTCCTCCATCCTCTGCAGGAAGGACATCCAGCTCTCGCACTTCTGCTCGAAGCTCTGCCGCCTCAGCAGCTCCGTCTGCACCTCGCTGTCCAGAGAGGAGAGACGGTGGAAGATTGATTCAGCGGCTCCGCCGTTCCCACCTTCTGCTTTGAAGCGAGCCTTTATTTTCCAGCCGTGATTTTAAGTCTGAAATCCTGCACGTCCATCATAAAGCGGCCCAATCAGAATCAGTTTGCGCGATGTCAGCGGCCGCGGAACTAATTTGTGTACAATAGAGGCGGGAGCCTCAATGGAGGTTGAGTTGAGGCAACAGCTGCTCTTAAAAACCTTGAAAGCAAAAAGCAAGAAGAAACGGCGGCGAGCTCGTACAGTAAATTCTGCCTGCTGTCAGACACCAGATGCTGCAACGGAGGCAGTTTGGCTTGAAGATAAACACAACTTAAGGCTTTCATTGTTGTTAAATACTGCACGTCTCCACTTCACTCCCCACTGGCTGCAGCTACAGTCAACTTAGAGGGCCTTTGAAAAAGAAGTTGGGGGTCACCGACTCACTCCTGCGTTGAACTCCATTAAAACCAGTTTCATGGAATAATGACCTTGAATCCTCCGAGGTCATTATGAGAGCAGGAAAACCAGCCAAGAAGTGCTGAACTAGTAAGGAAACATTTTAGTGATGAATGAAAACCAACTCCAAGGTCGAATTAAAAGTGACTGAGAGAATCCCAGGTGTGTAACATTCAACAGCAGGTTGTTTGTTTTTTTTAAAGAGCCTGAAATATAAACATGATGCTTTGCTGACTCGTTTCTGGTTGAACTCGTGTGAAACCAGTGATTTTAATACAAAGCTTTGATTTAGAAAGGTTTAATTTAATTTAATTAATTTTTTTTTTTTTTTTTATTAGCAATTTTAAAGCATTCATTAATTTAAAATTTTAATTTTAATTTATTCCACTGATTTCATTTTCATTTCCGTCGCCCACCAGTGGGAAGCTGAGCTGCTTCCAGCTTGCAGCTGGTATTGAGTGCTGACTCTCAGCAGTGGGTTTGTGCTCTGACCTGCAGGCCTCCTCTGCTCTGGCTGAAGCGTCGGCCCAGCAGCGGTTGAGGCGTTGGAGGCGTCGCGCTGCAGCGTCACCTAGCGTCAGGTTGCGGCTCAGCTCGTTCAGCACATCCAGGTCAGCAGACAGTCCGCTCAGCTCCAGGAGGCCAGACTGGGAACATATGGCAGCGTGACATCACAGTGAGCCCGGCAGACAGAGAGCAGTGCAGGTAGGTCACACGTGGTGGCCTCGATCGCTCGCTGCACTCAGTTGATATGTTTTTCATTCACCTCAGCTTCCAGCCAGAGACAAAGTGTGGCACTGATTCATGTCAAGGAGTTTCAATTGTTCATTCATTTACATATCAACTTCTCTTTTCTGAATAACTAATAATAATTGGAGGAAAACTGTTTGGTATAGCATAAAAAAATAAACATGACCAAAAATAGAATTTTAATTTCTAAGTTGGAACTTTACAGAAAGACATTGCAGTTATGTAGAACCTGTTTTTATTACCAAAAAATAGACTAACGGGCTTAATATTCACAAAATACAAACCTCAAGACTGGCAGAATAATCAACATTGTATAAATAAAATACAGCAAATAACCTAAATTAGTCAACACAATTTTTTCAAAACTGGTATCTGTACTAATAGAAACAGAAAATATCTCAATAATGTTTTCATAAAATATTCTGTCTTTCAAAAAAGAAAATTATTAAAATTATTATTATTTAGTCCATTTGGCTGAGAAAAACCTCTTTACTTGAGCATGAAATGCCAGTGGGCCATTAGATCTTCAGTAGTAGTAGCAGTGGACTGACTCCATTCACAGAGTGACTCACCTGCGCTGCTGGCTGGGCTTCCTGCTGCTGCAGAACCTCCTGCCACTGCTCAAGACTCGCCTCCAGTGACTCCAGGACGCACCAGAACCTCTGCTGCTGCCTCAGCTCCTCCTACCACACACACACACACACACACACACAGCGACACCATCTGTGGCTTAATTTGTAGGTCAGTGTGAAGCTTCCACAGGTCAGAGACAAACACACTAAGAATCCAGGTGCGTATGAAGCTCTACAGAGCACATAGCACCTAAAAAAAATAGAATCATAATTTTCTGACCTTTAACCTTCTCGGTCAAAGTTCAGTCAGTCATTGGATGAATAATAAAAAGACAAATCAGCAGTTTGTTCAAATAACAAATTAGCAGGTAGCTAAGCTGCTGTTTGCGCTGCTGCTCCTCACAGGGATGTTTTGGGTGTGAAGGTGCACTGAGACCTGGCTGAGTGGGACAACCTGCTCATGCATCCCTTCATTCACCGCCTTCATTCACAAATCGGCCGCACCTGCAGGTGAGCCAGCTTCCTGCCCAGAGCCTGGCTGAGCTGCTGGATGCCACGTAACAGCAGGCGGCTCTCTGATTGGACCAGGACGGCAGCGCAGGGATCCAGTCGTCCCACCAGGTCTTTGGAGGCCTCCAGCACCCCCTCCAGGTCAGGCTGCAGAATGTCGGCCCTCTGCAGGAGAACCTGAGAAGTGCAGGGGAGAGTTTGCAAACGTGAAGAGCCTGGTTGGCACGGGTAAAAGGTTTTGGGCACAAGGATTTTTGAATCAATGATTTGATCTGCAGGAAGCTCCTTCGTATTGATGCTGTTTTTTCAAACGCATTGACAAGACAGACTGACAGCAACGATACAAGAAAGGTGTCTTGTCTTTCACACAGCACTTTTCCAAGGAAATTATTTTTAGAATACCACAGTTTTTGGGACAAAAATAACAATTCTGAAAATAACACTGGTTATTGTTATCAAAATATGTGTAAATATCCAATAATGGCACACTGACAAAAACATGTTTTACTTCTAACTTTTCAGAACAAGCCCATTTCAGAATCTGTACTTAGATTTAGCAGCAGTTTCAGAAGAGAAGACTTCCTGTTCCTGTCCCGCTGCAGGATGTGAGAGAAGACCACGCGAGGCCTCACCTGAAGGTTGTCCATCCTGGCGGCGAGCTGCTCGTGGCTGCAGTCCACTGGTGGCGCTGCGCTCAGGACGGCGTCGGCCTCCGTCTGCAGCGTCTGCAGCCGCTGGGACCAGGAAGTGGCCAGCTGGCTGTAGACGTCCCACACCTGGAGCACACAGCCACTCATCTGGAGCTGCTCCTCCATCTGCTCAGACACCACCGTCCAGCTGGAGGACAGGAGGACACGTTCACTCAGGGCATGGGGGTCAAACTCTGGCCCGCAGGCCACATTTGGCCCACGGGGGAAATGTATGTGGCCGATACAAAATCACGACTGGAGCTGCTGGCCTGCCGCTATCATACAGAACATGTAACCGCTAATACTACAAATCCCAGAATGCTCTGCTGGTATTTTGGCGTGTCAATCAGGACTGGACCTTCATTGACGGATATTATCATGACTTAATTGTGTGTTTTGAGTGTTGACACCCCTGACTTAGCGTGTGTGTGTGTGTGTGTGTGTGTGTGTGTGTGTGGTGTGTGTCTCACTCCTCTAGCGGCGCCTTCAGCTGCTCAGTGAGCAGAGCAGCGGCAGCAGGACTGACGCGGCTCCTCAGGAGAGCGACGCTCTGACTCAGGCTGTCCCACCCTGCGTCCGCCTCCGTCGTCTTTTCGTGGAGATGCTGAAACACAGCAGCCAAGAGCAGAGCAATGCCATTTTATTCGCTTCTTTTTCTGTCCTTTGTGTTGAAGAAAAAAATAATGTAAGTTTGTTATTTTGTGGAAATGTTTTATTAGTTGAGTAATACTTTTTGCTTTTATTACACGGTGCTCAACAGATTTATTAGACCACCTCCCAATTTAAAGTTTTTGCCACAGCTGCCATAAACTGACATTAATGACAAATGCAAATATCAGTGTTTTATGTTTCTGTGAAATATCTTTAATTAAAATGAGATTTTTAATTATAAAATAAAAAATAAATTTATAAATCTTCAAAATGACTGTTTAACAAAAGTGATTTACGATGCCAAACTGTAGTTACTGATTTGCATTCCTGAACAGAATAATTAGTTTTTGCTGTTGAGTGATGCTTGATTAATGTCTGTACATGTGGGCATAAGAGGGAAATTTAAAGAACCATTCTGGAGTTTCAATTTGTTATTTGCTGAATAAATAAGAACATTTTCAACGACTTTTTGGCAGACTTCAAAAACACATTCTCTCATTTTTATGATGTGTTGTGATAGTTGTGTAAGCGCTGCACAGCCACAGCCCACATTGTGTGTTCTTAGTTGCAAAGCGATTCATCATGAGAGTGACCTCTGCGGGACAGTTGGTGTCATGGCACTTGCAGCTGACTGATCTTTATTATGGAAAATCAACCTGAAGTCACTTTTACGTGGAGACCGACACAAAGGGAGAAGAGCACTCAATGAGCGCCACCTTGAGGCTGCATTTGGTGACCTGGCTGAGGGATGACTGTGTGTATTGCTGCAGGCTCTCTAGCTGTTCAGCTGAATCACTGACTAGGACTGGGCAGTGATCTGAGGAGTCCATCCTGTACCTGCAGCTGCTGGTGCAGAGGTCTGTGCGCCTGCAGCCAGAGCTGCGGGCTGCTGTGTTGATGCCTGACGAGCTGAGAAGTTCTGGCTGTGTTCAGCGCCAAGCGATTCAGCCGCTCGCACGCACCGTCCCACAGCAGCTGGGTCTGAATCAGCCTCCCCATCACCGAGTCGTTCTGCAAGAGAGGGCAAAGGGGCTCACACTGTCATGATGGATCTAAAGATTCTTCTTCTTCTTCTGTCTTATCCGCCACTGTGAAACAACACCAAGGACGCCACACACGTTGAGGGTCTTGCCAACTTTCATTTACCTGTCGTGCCAGTTCCACGCACGCCTGGATGGTTTTGTCTCGGTTGCAGGCAAACTGACACCTGTCCACTTGGTCTCCATCGTCACACTCGTCTCTCAGCAACTGCAGAACCGCACATTTCTGGCTGATCTGCTCCCCCAGGTCCTTCATGGATGCATAAAAGAAACGTTGCGGTCATGAAAATCCCAGACCTCAGATTCCTTGAAGTCTAGGAGGAGGCGGAGGAGGAGGAGGAGGAGGAGGTCTTCATTGACTCTGACCTGACAGGCTGTGATGTTCCTCCGGAGCTCCGCCCGGCTGCCGGGGGTCACGGCCGAGTCCATCCAGCGGCTCCTGTGTCTGATCCACTCGCTGGTCTGTTGCAGTCGGGCCTCCCGCTCGGTCCTGCTCCTCAGCCGCTGCTCCAGCTCCTTCACCTGAGCAACGCAGTCAAGGTGAAGAAGAAACACCACAGTGAGAGACCACGAGTGACAACAGGTTTCGACTGAGATACAGAACCTGAGGAGCTTTCAAAGAAACAGAAAAGAGTGGAAAAGACCAGACTAATATGTGACACGCTTGCATTCTTTCAAAACACCTGAGTCAAGTCAGTCTTTCTACCTGAGAGTTGAGGGCTTCCTGCAATCGAAGCCACTCGTAGTTCACGCTGCCCTGCACCTCTGCAAACTGGTTGTGCTTGTAGCGCCTCCCCCGACCCTCCTCGGTACTGCAGGTCTGTACGATCTGGTTGATGTAGTCCAGCGTGGCCTGGTGAGCCGACATCTCCACCAGACACTCCTGAGACGTTACAGGTTAGAGAGAGAAAAAAAGTCAAGATGCACAACAGAGAAAAACTTCAATCAGCTGCCAGGAAGTAGACGGGTCCTAGTGCTGAATGACCTTGCAGTCTCTGAGGAGCAGCGTCAGACCAGCGGTGGAGGAGCTGTGCTTCAAGCCGCTTCGACACTCCTGCAGACTGGAGTTGGCAGCTTCCAGCCAAGCCTGCAGCTCCAGCAGCGCCTCCTGCTGGCTTAACGTATTGATCCATCTCTGTGGAAAGATTGTCAAAGTATATTTTTAAGTGATAAAGCAATTCCATTCTTACAATTTGCTCCAACAGAAAGTCAATCCAAGAGCAATTCAGGAGTTTTACTTCGGCGCAATCAGCGTATTTAAACAAAGTGTTCTTCAAGTTCAACAGGCCGGATTAGAAACCTTGATGGGCCGCATATGGCCCCCAGACCGTGGGGGCCATATGCGCCTGGAATAGACGGTAATCCACTGTCTTTAAAAAAGAAATTAAAATAAAAAAAAATTCTGTTCAAAATGAGTGGATTTTATTCTTGTCTTTTGCACAGACACTGAAAACATGTGTGGACTTCAACTAAAAGAAGAAAAAAAAACAGTAAAGAAGTGATTTGCAAAGAGCCACAAAGCCTGAAGAGGAGCCGAAAATGAGGAGAAGAGCAGCGAGAGGAGCTCAGGGGGAAACGAGGAGGACGGGGACAGAATTGGATGGAAGCCATGCAAGGAGAAGAGGAAGAGAAGGAAGAAGAAGAGGAAGAGGGGGACCAGTGGAGATCCCAGAGGGGAGGAGGACAGTGCAGAGAAAATTGGCTGCACTGAAGAAAAGCTGAACACCAGCGAGAGCGACAAGAGTCCTCAGCAGTGGAGAGCATCGTTTACACCTAATCAGTGACAAGACCCAGCACCTCAGTGCTGCAGTACAAGTGGAGGCGAGAGTCATTCATTAAGATAATAAAGCAAGATTTGTAACAAAAAAAGAAAAAGAAAAAAAAGAAAGAAAAGAAAGAGAAGAAACGTCCTGGTCCTCTTGTCAGCACTGCAGAAACAACAACCTGCTGCTCACTGTGCAGACAGACAGACAGACAGACAGACAGACAGACAGACAGACACACACACACACACACACACACACACACACACACACACACACACACACACCTTATGCAGCTGGTGCTGGACAGCAGGGAGGTCCAGCAGCAGACTGGACCAGTCCTGCTCCGTCTGCCTGAGTCTGGACTGGATGGACGACAGATCCGAGTCCGAGTCTTCCAGCTCTCTGCCTGAGTCTGAGCCTGACTCACTCAGCAGGGCCAGCCGGGTTCCAGAAGTGATCAAAGCCGCCTTCAGCTCAGTGCTGCTCTCCAACTCTTTAGTCAAAGCCTGAAATCATAATCAACATTTTTTGTGTTCTGTCTGTCTCTCATCAATCAATGTAGTTATCTAATAAAAAGAGTCTTTTTCAGCTGAGACAGCGCTTACAACAGCCTGAAGATAGTCGTGCCGCCTCTGATCAACACTCGCTTCAGACAGCTGACTCCACCTGTCAATCATCTCTCTGGCCTCGTCCATCCAGGCAGCCAGTGTGGAAATGTCACGAACAAACCTGTTTGTTGGCGGAGTTTTATTTCAAGTAAAATATTAATGACAGCGGGTGAACTGGGCCCTGGATACATTTTGTATTTTCCGCACCTGCTTCTCAGCGTCCACTTCCTCTCCAGCTTGTCGTGTTCCTGTTGCAGTGTCTTGTGCAGGATTTTCCAGCGCGCCTCCTTCTCCCTGGTAGCCACGCCCACTCCTCTAAGCCCCGCCTCCTGCAGCCGGAGCCCCGCCTCTAGCATCTGATCGAACCGGGCCTCGTTCCTTTGCAGTATGTCGCAATGGTCCTGTCACGACCACAGCACAGGACTCAATAAACTCAATCAGCTGAGGTCAGTTTTCAGCAGCAGACGCTGCCACTGGAAGCCCCTCCGGTGGAGAAAATATTGTCACGTGTCATCATTGTTAAATTACATTTCAACCTGAACTGATGCATAACAGATATTACAAAATAAAGGTATGTTACACCCCTGCTTAGATACGACTGAAAATACAATTTAATTGTTTCATTACTTTTCAACTCTACACAATGAGAGACAAAAGAACCTAGAAGGATGACCTTGACCAGTGATTTGGGGGTCGTTGCTGTTGGTTTTTTCAGTGTTCACAGTATTTATTTCTCATTTCAAACCATCAGTTCATAGCCGTAGCCCTTATTAACCCCCAGGAATGGAAAAAGTTGGGAAGACTACACGTTGAGCCGGTTGGGGAAAAGTCCCTGAGGACCCCGAGTCCTGCCTGGCTCCTCTCTGTTCTGTCTATTTCAGACGAATAAGAGGGACATTTCCAATCCCACAGCACAGCAACAGGGAATAAGACGCAAAATGGATTCTAGCAGGAGCTCGGGGCTAATAACTGGCATCAAAGCCGAGGAACACCATGTGCTCCTAAAGAAAACAACCCATTCACTTGTACATAATTGAGCCAATTTAGGTTTTGAGTGCCATGCACAAAGTGCAGCATAGGGAGCACAGCCAATAATCTCCAAATGAGCAGAATGGAAGATGAGCAGAGTGCGGCTCCGTGTCCTACAGTTGGCTGACTCTGGCTAAACATGCAGTCAGGGAGAGCGTACAGTGCGTATGAATGACAATGACCTGGTAGACTGAGAGCGTGTCTGCCATCTGCTCCTCGGAGACACCCTCCCAGAGCATGATGGGAAATGAGGTCTGGATGTCGCTCAGCAGGGAGTCAGACCAGGCGCTGTCGTCCTCCCACCTCCACCACACCTGGAACACACACATTATCATTCATTACCAGTTAATACAGTGGTAGGAAAAACTTTCCGGACATCCTTCACATTTTACTCAATCCCAGTTATTAATGCCATGAGATATTTGTCAAGAAAAGACACACCTGTGGATTGTGAGTTAGAGCTCTTCAAAAAAAAAAGTTGATGGATTGATTGATTTTTGTGTTTGGCTGCATCTGTGCCACTCAAACAAGTTGATATTATTTTGTTGTATATTTTGAATTAAAAACAAAACAAAACAAAACAAAAAAAAAAAAACGTGCAGCATGTGGGTAAATGTTGGTGGCTGCACTAAAATAAACTGCAGGTGTCCAAAAACTTTTTTCCACCACTGTAGCTGATTAATCTTTGGTTTCATCTTTGTAGCACTGTACTTATGACATATCATCGTCATTATCATCACTATGATGATGATGATGATGATGAATTTTAGCAGGCTGATCATGTTAAGCATCCCAGCATGTGAAGCTGCTACTGCTCTCCTTCTTCACCTGCAGCGTCTCCTGCATCCTGACTCCTTTGTCCAGGCCTCGCTGCTGCAGTCGCTCCACCTCCACCTGCAAAGCTGCCACTACGCCCCTCCACCTCAGGAGGGCGCTCTCAGGAAGTCCCTCCGTCAGGTGCAGCACTATCTTGGAGTGGTGACTCAGGAACTGAAAGAACTTCTGCAACGCCAGAGCATTGTTTTAGTCAACATGCATATATTTTCTTTGCTTTCACGCTGTGTAATTCCCACTAAGATGCAGTGCTGACCGTGTGGTTGTAGTACTGCTGCTGGAGCTCCACGATGTCACGGAGCTCCAGCCCAGGCCGCTGCTCCAGGCGTTGGGAGCCCAGAGCGAGCAGCTCCTCCAGGCTGCCGACCAGGCGCTCGTGAAGCCGCTGCAGCTCCACGCTGCTCCTCATCCCCTCAGACTGGCAGCACATGCGTCTGAGAGCTCCGTCCAAGTCGCTCTGCACGTTCAAAGAAGCACCAGAGTGTCAAGTATCTAGACTTCAGTGTTCACATCAACACTGTGGATGAGCAGCGTGTGATCCGTGCGCACCTGCAGCCGTGAGGCCTGAGGGACCAGCGAGGGCGGCAGCAGGTTCTGCTCCAGCAGGCAGCTCACCTGCTCCACCTGCTGCTCCAGGGACTCCTGCATCTCGCCCACCACCTTGGTGGAAACAAGTGAAAAGGTGGAAATATTAACGGCCTCAAAAACATCAGCTGCCGGTGTGAAATGAGGCCGAGTGGGTGAGGATAAACCTGCCAGCAGAGGATGTACCTGCACTCGCTCCTCTGCTGTCCAACTCAACTCAGTTATGATGTTGTGAAAAGTCTTCTGGTTAGAGGCGAAGGCCGCATGCAACTCGGTAAGTTGGATCTGTCAGTCACACACACACACACACACACGGATTATGTTAGCAGTAGTTAGTATCTCAGCTTTGGGGTCACTGTTCAGTGCATTTTCGGCAGAGAGAAAAATAGAAATGTTAATAAAAGTGTCGACATCCAGACATGGCTCACTGGTTGCAAACCATTACTGATGATAGTTTGGTTAGTGGCTGCAGTTGATAAAGAAAACAAACAAACAGTACTAGAGCAGCAAAGCTGTTAGAAATGATCCAGATGCTCCTCTGACCTCTGGTCAGTTCACTCCAGATTATTCTGTCACAACGTTTCCATTTTTGCAAAATTATCAACCAGTGTATTGTTTTAATTAATTGCAAAAAAACATAACTTTTTCCTTCAGTACATCTCAGCTGCTGAGCTCTGACCTGTTTCTCCAAACCGTCCTGCTGCAGACGCCTCAGCTGCTCTTCACTCTTTCCAAGTGCAGCCTGGACCACCGACAGGACCCTGCTCGCTCCATCCACGCACTGCTGAGTGCACTCTGAGCCCAGCGCACTCGTGACCTTTGGCCCCTGACTGGCCAGCTCGCTGCTGAGGGCCGACAGCTCCGCAGAAAGAGTCTGAAGAGCAAATGAAGGTGGTCAAGCTCAGGGTTGGCATGCAATTTGTCATGTTACTAGAGATAAAGAACTTGCGACCACCATATGTCCTTAGTTTAATGCCAATGTGTGGCTTATTGTACCTCCTTAATGTATTGTGTTTATGTATTTTTTATTCTCTATACTAAGTCAGCCGCCGTGCCTGCACTATCAAGCCATATCAGGCTATGGTCGGGTTAAGAAATGTTATGAAATGTCAAAAAGTCTCGGACATTGGCTGCTAAGGCAAAGGATGACAGTCTAGCTCCATAATGGCAATGAGCAGCCTTTGCAAGTAGGCAGATTATAAAAAATAGTCAAATATTTACTAAGGGAGGGGGTTTAGTAAGGCCCTCAGCCAAGAGCAAGGCTTAGTTAAACCTGCCAAACAGAACGATGCAATTCTTTTCACAGTGTTGCGGGAAGCAAGATCAGAGACTTTGCCAAAATGCATCCCACCTGCAGCTGAGCCACGCCTCTCTGTGCGTCGCCTTCTTGCGTCGGCCCCCACGGTGAGCGCAGCAGGTTGCTGACAGAGGACAGAGACAGCGACACTCCGTAGAGGACGTGGAACAACCCCTCATCCAAGGCCTGGTCGGGATCATCCAGAGGAGACGCCTGCAACGCAGCAAAAGGGTTTACAAGAGCTGGCAAAACAGCGACGTCTGATCTCACTATTGAATCGACATGTCGGACTCCGTTCAGTCACAGTAAGAGCAGCAGAAGCGGCTGCAAGCGGTGGTGCAAAGCGGTGGGACGTTCTTAACATTTGACTGTTTCAAACTTTCAATGTGTCAGAAGTGTTGAAACGTGTTCACTGTGGCTCTGGAATAGCAGGATTGCAAAGTTTACACAATATCAGTGGTGGGGACGTCACAATCAGCTGTGGCTGCTCATGTGATCCATCTTAAATCTAAATGAATGGACCGTCCATCCAACTGCAGCCACGGATATACTTTATATGCTATACAGATGACATACACGTGTACGCCAGACTAACGTGCACCTGATTGAGTCTCTGTGTCGCGGCGTGGCCCAGCTCCCTCAGCTGGCTGATGTAGCTCCGCAGCTCTTTCAGGGCTTGTGTGCCAATCACACGTCCCGCTGTTCCATCACCACGCCTGGCAGATGAGTCTGTCACCTTGGGAGAGGCGCAGGAAAAATATCAGAAAATATCGCCGACACGCGCCGCTTTCACCCAGGCCGGCGGGGGGGCCCATGACGGCAAAGAGACAACAGAGAGCCCTGTGCTGGGAGGAGGTGATAATCAAGCGGCTCCAGAACACTGATGGTTTTTTTTTTTGGTTTTTTTTTTGCTTCTTTCGCCCATGTTGAGGAAAAGTGATAATCAAGCTCTTCAGCTCTCATGGCGGAGGCCTCACCTCGCAGGGAGGAAGCCGCCAGCTCTCCTCCAGCCTGAGCAGCCGACTGCTAAGATGAGCCCACGTCGTCTGAGCCGAGTCCACACCACGCTCAGCAGGGGGCGCCCTGGCGGGGGACAAAAGGTCTTACGTGAACATCGGCTGTCAATCTAAGAGGGATTGATTCATTTAGACTGATTATCCATCTGCTGGCCATTACAGCTGTCTGTCTGTCTGTCTGTCTGTCAGCCTCATTCTCATCCAGAGAGCTGCAATTCCAATGAAACATAATCAAGTCGAGGAACCGGGGTCATTTCTTCGCGTCACCTTGTCGAGTCTTGGCGGCCGGGCTCCTCCGAATCGTGACTGAAGCCTCGGGCTCTGGTGCGCTGCCTGGCGAGGGCCTGGGTCAGCCCCCTCTGTTCCGTCAGCTCCTGTCCCAACTCCTGCAGTGGGAAGAGACGACGACAAGGAAGAATGACGGCCACCGGTCATCACTTAATGAAAGCAGCGATCCGAGATGAAACGGGAAGAAAAGAAAAGCTGCAAAAGACAAGGTGGCACACAGCAGCACATAAACAGACAGTAGCTCCTCAATATGGATAGAATTTTATTGCAGGGTGCAACCTGCTTTCACCCTGCGACTGCCAACAGCTCATTAAAGTTCCAAGTGCAGGACATGTAGCTACGACAGATGGAAGGAGACTTCTCTGAGAAGATGAAGCATCGCCTTATCAGTAAATATGATGCTCGGTTCTTTTCTTACATTCACCAACTCCAAATGGAGCTTTCTATTGTTTTTTTGACTCATAATGTCACATCCTCTGAATATCCCTGGACGTTGCTCTTCTGTACCTTCTGCTGCTGCAGGCTGCTCTGCCTCATCAGTTTGTTCCTGGGCGACGAGAGAATCTCCTGAACGCTGCTGCGGCGCTTCAGCGAGGACGGCGGACCGGGTTCCGACTGACTGTCAGAACTCTGGAGGGAGACGGGTTGGCGGAGGTCAGTCGTCATCCAATTCAGGGAAAATGTCACAAATGCATGTATTAAATTGGTAACATAAACGCAAATGGAGTCATGTATGTCTCAATAACCACAACATTGAAGGATCTTATGGACATTTGATGCCATTCACGGACAGTCATTTGGAGAACAGCATGCAGTAAGTACTGAAACAGTGAATGGTTGCAGGTGTTGTGAAGTTTTGTGAAGGTCCAATGACCGTCACCTAACAGTTAAAACTGAATTTTTCGGTTCACTCCGAAATTTCATCCAAAAGCTGTAAAACTTTAACAAAGCAGCATGGTGAAACGTGTTGCATCACTTTCCGGCCACATGAGACCACAAAGGTTCCATGTTGTTGCCGCAGTCAACCAGGAACTCCAGCTGGTCCTTGAAGCTTATTTAGCTCGTTGTGTTTCATCCTGGTAGCTGAAGACCTACCTGCTGTTGTGTGATGCTTCTCTCTTCTTCCTGCTGCTGCTGCTGCTGCTGCTGCTGCTGCTGCTGCTGCTGCTGCAACAGCTGCTGGAAGTCCACCAGGTTGGACTTCAAGTGCTCCAGTTTGGAGGACAGCAGCTCCGCCTCTTCCTGCTGAGCCCCGGCGGCCTCCTGGCGGAGGGCGGACAAGCCGGCCACCTTGCGCTCGATCTCCAGGAACATCTCCTGCAGGTCAGAGAGGGAGAATAAGTTGCATCAGTCGCTCGGTCCTTTGCTCTGGTGCCAAGTGCTTGATGCTGCTCCATCAGCCGACAGTCCACAAGTCCTGAACCCAACTGATTACTGTCTGAATGGATCTGAGGGCAGTTTAACGCCCAGGAGTCAGTGATGACACACAGAGACAAACGACTTCCGCAGTCACTTTCAGCCACCTGTGTAGACAGTTTAACCCTGAAACTTTAATGGAGGCTCCAGTTACACTGTGGGCGGGGCAGTCAATCCCTCAGGACAATACATTGGAATGAGGTCATAGGAACGTGGCTGAAAAGCACTCTATTGTATTTTGTATGACGACAGGATGGAGTTATTTGCTATAAATGTCTTCCAATGGAAGCTGCTGCTCCTTCCGCACAAACACAAACTGCTCCCGAGTTTGTTTGACACCCTGGTGTGATGAGAGACACAACTTTGCACGTAATAAAACTTGTAAAGAACAAATGTTGTAAAACTGGTGGAGGCAGATAAGAGTGATTTAATGTTCAATAAGATCCGTCTGCAGCTTTCTCTTTCGTCTTGAACTCTGCTCGCTGTGGCTCACCTGAGACGCTCCCGCCCACAAACATTGGTTGACTGACACCTTTATACATGGTGCGCACCCCCACCAATACCGCTTTTATCTTTATCATAATATTCATTTTGTTTTGTTTTTTAACCTTAAATGGGAACATTTAGGAGTTTTATGAGCTCCTGCCGGTCAGAACAACTGGATCAAGCACTTGGTGCAGCAGGTCAACAGCAGAACTGAAGAGATTTCGAAGAAACAAAAGGCAGCCCGGGGTTTGACTCGAGGAGCAAACTGTCTCTTTAAAAAGTGACACTAGCGATGGAGGGCGACGACCTCGAGACTCAACCCAGGAAACAGGTTTTGCTGATTCGTGGCAAGTCTGGAGCTGACGCTGCTGCGGGGCTGGATGTGTTTGGCAGCGTGTGAAATGAAACTGCTCATCCTCCAGTTTATTAGTGTGAGAAACCGTCTTTGAAACTGTTTCAAAAAACAGGCAGTCAGGACACACGGTCCAGCGTAGGAGCCCTTGAGAAGCCTTTTATTCATTCATTCATTCATTCATACATAATATATAACCAGCCATATACATATATAACATGTATACACTTACATAAATATCTATATAACAAATGATTCTAAAAATAAAAATATACTGCATAATATCCTTGTAAATATAAATATGATCCAACACAATCTGGACCCTGAATGGCACCCTGTGTGGGGGAGGGGGTGGGGCTTACCTGGCAGGTGAGCAGGCTCTGCTCCAGGCCGTCCTGCTGCTGCATGCTGGCCGAGCCTCCCGTTGACCTCAGGCTGCTCTGGGCGTCCAGCAGCCACAGCTCCAGCTGCACCACCCTCTCCAGGCAACCATGGAGGGCAGCCTGGCCGGGACGGGGCTCCTCTGTGGAGGCCTGGGACACACACGCACACACACACACACAGACACACACACACACAGCGGGCTCAGCAGGCTCCCAGGATTCCGGCGGGGTGGATCTACCTGAACAGGTGGAAAGTTCCGGGTGACTCAGTCTGGCTGCGTCTGTCTCGCCCTGCTCCTCCCACCTGCGGCTGCTGAAACCACTTCCTGGTTGCCGGCAGTCGTCCAATGACAGTGTGAGTCTGCTGCCACAGCGAGGCCTCAGACTGAAGGGGTGGAGCTGAGCCAAAACACTAGAGCGCACGTACACACACAGTGCGCTCCAGATGTCATGTCCTGCAGTGTGAGGCTGTACTCAACTGAGATAATAGAGCTATAATACAGAGAAATTTTTTATAATAAAAAAATAAATTAAATATTGAATGTTGCAGTAAGTATATGAAGACAATTAAATAATGATAAAAACTAAAGTAATACATTTTTTAAATAAATTTTTGTTGAGTTTTATTCTTCATTCTTCTAACGCTCTTGAACTCTTCATGTATCTCCGTTCATTTCTCCGCTGTGATTCTATGTTTTCCGGCTCATTTTATTGGTACTCTTGTAATCTTCATACTTTATTAAAGTTTTAAAAATGCAATAATTTTTTTGAGTTATTCAACGTGTTTTTCTTTGCTGTATAATTACAGATATCTTGCTCATATATTTGATGTCTTCAGTTCCAATCTGCAGTGTAGAAAGTTGTAAAGATAAAAAATAAAAACTGCATGAGAAGGTGTTTCCAAACTTTGGGACTGGTAGTGAACATCTTTAAAATTTTAATTTTCTGAAAGTTAGCGGCCTGCAATCTTTTCCTCGTCACATTTTCTATCCGTCTTGTTTCAGTTTTGCCTCTGGGCTCTTAAGTTGAGCAGAGCTGCTGTGACTGGGTGCAGCCCAAACGCCCAGACAGTGTGGTCCTACTCCTCCTAGTAGAACTACTATGAGCGTGACGTGTGCACAATCTGGGAGATTCCCACCTTCAACAGACGATACTTAAATTCAGCCGAGGCAAATTTCAATATGGTGAGGCCGCCTGTGTCGCCGCTCACTGCACACACCGAGAGATGCAAAGTGTGATGGAAAACAGGGCAAGGCAGCATTCAGCAGGGTTCAGGCGGAGAGAGAGAAGACTGTGAGCCGTCAGTCAAACGCAAAACACCAGTCAGTCAGTCACATAGGTTTTAGTTGTAATAGCTCACTGATCCTGTAGGGGGGCTGTCAACAGAGGGATAAATCTGCCGTTTCCTGAAGATTTCTGCAGTTTTTTTGGAGAATCATACAGTAAGTGCAAGGTGCCTCCCACAGAAAATCTGAAAAACAGTCGTGGAAAAAAGTTTTTGGACACCCTTGAGGTTTCAGAGGCGCACAAACAAAATGAAAGTATTCTGTTGTTTAGGTTCCTCTGGTTACTCTGGATGTGTTGCAAGGGACAAAGTCATCAGGCTGAGACACCCAGTTGTGAGATGGACCAACAGCACACAATGCAGCTTGTGTGTAAATGTTGGCGACTGCACTAAAAAATCAACTGATCTTGGAGACTTCAGGCTGATTCAAGGTGTCCAAAAACTTTTTTCCACCACTGGTAGATACAGTGTAGTGCCCTTTAGAGGAGGTGTGCTGGGCGTGTCAAGACAAAGACCCCCCACCTGACACAGAAAGAGAGACAGAAGAGTGAATCACTGAGGAGGATTTATTTCAATGTTGTGCGGCTGTGCAGACAGCGAAGAGGAAAAATCAGGAAGTACAAGACATGCCGAGTGACTGAAGACATCCCAACACCGCTTTGCCACCAGGTGAGAACCTCACAGCTCCAAACCAACACCCGACACCAAAGAGTGATGAGGGAAACAAGGGAGTCGCAGGGCATTCTGGGAAACGGTGAAGCTGCGTTTGGAGTGAAGGTGGTTGCCACCTGCTTACAGTTACCTTGTTAATGGTGTCAAACCAGTGCATTTCCACGGTCATCTGGGACCAGGTGGTTCTCCTGAGACCGACTCCTGGACCAGGGGTCACCAACCGACCTGAACCTGAGAGCTGCTTCGCGTGGAGTCGTATGAAGAGCAATCAGTTGGCTGCACACTAGTTGTATATTATTATGAATGACACTGATCCATGTGAAGACACTGATGACGGCAGTGAGATCTCAATCATCATCAACGATGACTGAACAAGGTTCAATAAAACTGAATTTCAGAAGCAGCTATTTTTAGAACAGGCCTGCAGGCACTGTGTTGGTGACCCCTGCTCTATAAGGTAAACACAAAGCCTCCCCTGCCCTTTCTCCCTGCTGGCAGACAGTGGTATTGCCATATATATATAATATAAATATATATATATATATTAAAAACATATTGATTGACCGCTGAGAAACAGAACCCAGGCGAAAGCTTATTACAGACCAAGCGAAAAGCTGCGGTGGCACTTCTCACCAAGTGGTGGAGGTCAGTGACCACTCAACTACGAGTCGGCACAAACTACGGCGGAGGAAGGTACACAGTTGGTGCCCAACACTTTCATCCTTGTTGTTTATTTCATTTCATTCTCATCGTCATTCAAAAGGCAGAACACACTTAAAGCACTCAAGAAATGTAAACAAGAAAAAAAAAATGCATCCGCCGCTGATGATTAGCGAACCGTGTAAATGCACTGAGGGTTGAGCTTTGATTCCTACGCCATCCTAGAGGGCGCTAGAGGTGGAAGCAACAATGATTTTTTTTTTTTTTTTTTTTTAAAGAGTCTAAGCTAGAAGCAGGTGAAGGCTGAAGAGAGGAAAAGATTGATGCTGTTTTGTCTCATCTGGGAAATATTGCAGCAGCAGGCACGAAAGCTCTGCAACTGGATCCAGCGAGAATCTGGGAGAATGTAAAGCATGCGGTGGAGCAGCTCAGCTCCCCACGGGTTGATTCTGCGACAGAAGATTCCTGAGGTTTTGATACCTGAAGAGCCACGGCGGTGCTATTGATGGGAGCTCGGTGCAATACAGGAGTTCGATTACAAAGTGGAAAGCATCTTTAGAAAAGTACATTAAAAGATTTTGAATAACGAGATTCTTTGTTCGTCAGGAATAGAAAAAAAAACCCAAAGCGAAACAAAAACAAAAGGCTAATAATATTAATAATCATCATCATCATCATAATAAAGACGTTTAAGAACTTGAGGCGGCTGCTCGGTTGCTATTTTACCCCTGCAGCCTCCAGAGAAACCTTGTTAGCTTCTTAGCTTCCGAGTGTTTTTGCTCTGCCAGAGAAAAAACGTCCCCATAAAAGAATCCTTGATGTTCACTGCAAAAGGAAATGACTGCGTTCTAAAGTGAACTGAGCGTGCACGGCACTAAAACAAAAAAACAAAGGGGTGACCAGTCCAGTGGTGAGGTGAGGAGCAGAGAGTGAGAGGCTCTAGTCAAAGGAAGGTGGACTACATCTAGCAGACGACACACTGGTGCTGGCCTCCAGAGTGCTCTTTGGAGGGCTTTACGGCGGCGGAGTCTGTGTTTACCATGCTGGACGCCACTGACTGAGTTGTGACTGTGGCCACTGGTTTGGGTGGACTCTCTTCAGTGCGGTCAGTGGGGAGGGCAACATCCTGGGAGGGGGGACACATGAGCAGGGTTAGAGGGTCAGTGAGGTCAGTCAGGGATTAAAGGCACATCACTTCTCAGTCTCAGGGTCACACTGTTACCAAACGCACTCCGTTATTGTGTTTTGGACATTGTGTGGTCGGTTATTGACATCCTGAGAGGAGAGCGGCTCAAGTGTTTGTCAACACAAAATTAATATTTCAGTTTGTTTGTTTCAAGTGTCTACCCGCTAGCAGTCAAAAGTCCGGACACACCTGTTTCTTCTTTATCCTTACTATTTTCTACACCGTAGATACAAACTGAAGACATCAAATATATGAGCAGGATATGTGGATTAATGTGGAAAAAGAAACATTTGTTATGTTTTATAACATAACACCTTACGTTGGCTATTCTCGATCATGTAAAATATAAAACTTGTTGGAGTTATTTCACACTTTTCTGTTTCATACATGTTCCACATGTGTTCATTCATAGTGTTGCGTGACAATCTACAGTGTCAATAGTCGTGAAAATGGAAGAAAAACCATTAAATCAGAAATGCGTGTCCAGACTTTTGACTGCTAGTGTGTGTGACAGTAATAATGACGTGAATGTGTATTGGTGCATTCACCAGTGTTAGTTTATGGACCTGATTTAACCAGAGAGCGAGCATCAGAAAAAACAGTGATCTGTTTGACTGACGACTGGTTGCATGACAACAGTGGGCTGAATAAGGCCCCAGCTCAATCAAATCCAGCCGTCCAATCAGGTTGCACCAGGTCACCTGGTTTCCATTGACCCCTAGAGTTGCACCAAACCTGAATATGGCAATAAAAACTGGTGATGGAAGCAGCTCAACTTGGAAAAACCTCTCAAATATGAGGTGGTTTGTCCACACGTATCCATATGGAGGTAAAGTCAGAAACACTTTTTTGGCATCGACACGTCAGCGGACGTGACGTACGAGGTCACGTGACCGGTTCACTTCAAGTGAAAATGGCACGTTGTGGTTGGACGCAGGAGGAGGAGAGTAAAGCAATCAAAGATAAAATAAATATATAACAATCGTCCTGGACAGCAAACAACATGGAAATGTAGATTTATCCAAGGAATTAGAAAGGGAAACGAGGGAGAGGGGCTTTGAGAAGCGGTGGTCTCGCGGGACGAGATTTTACAAAAAATTATGGCTTATGCGCGTCACACCTGCAAATCGCAATTGTACCTTGTGGAAATTTTAGAAATATTGCTTATTTTGCAAAAAACTGTGTCAAGAAAAAACAACTCCCAAAAAGAAAAACTTTTGATGACTTTGTTTCCTTGTTGTTAACGTAAAACTGGGACAAAGTCTGGACTAAAGTGCTGCCTCCCCTGCTCGTCTCCTCAGCAGCCACTAGATTTCAATCACTTCCTGCTTTTGTCCAAAGTAAAAGAAGCTCAGTCAGTAACGTCCCGCTGAGATCGGCACAAAACAGTTTTCTTTTGGAGGTTGGCAAAACGGCTCACACAGCCGCAGTCTTCGCAATTTCAAATTTGAATAAAGGCAGCAGCCGTCGAGCGAGCGGAGATGTTTACGATCAGGAAGCGTCGTCTGCTGGTCACCCGGCCGTGACTCACGCGGGCGGATCGGGATTAATCATTTGTGGAAGGACTTAGCAATAATCATGAAGGAACAAACAACTGGAAAGGCAAAAGTGCGTCTGTGGTGCTTTGTGTTTTTGGGCCGTCTCTTCTGACTCCACGCCACAGTTACAGGACAAAGATTGACTGAATGGCAGGAAGAGGTTAAATCTGGCTGTGCAGACGCTTCAATTACCTCTTCTTGTTCTTCGTGAAGGTCAAGGGGTCGCGCAGAAGCTGCGTCCGTCTCCTCCTGGACAGTGATCACCGGGATCTGGCAGCACACACAAATGAAAGCTGCTGTTCACTTTATGCTTTTAATTGACCTGACATATAAGAAGTGTGAGCGACAGAGTGCGAGCCAAGGAGCCTTTTTAGATAACACTGTTTAATACTGCCCTCTAGTGTTCAGCATTATAAAGGGTATGAATGTGCAATGAAGGAGGAAAGAGGGAAGAAAATACAAAGACTGGATGGAGGAGCAAAGGAGCAAAGCAGAAGAATAAATAATGATGAAATACTCAGACAGGATTAGATGAAGAAGAAGAGTCTCTGGATGAAGGGATGCAGAGTGTTAAAAGGAGGGATGGTTGGACATTAGTACAGCATGGTTGATCGCTCCCTCCATATAAAAGAGGATTACGGCCACAAGAAGAAGAAAAAAATATTAGAGGAAGTTTAAGTTTTCATTTCGAGTTTTAAGTTGAAATTTTGTGAAAAAAGTCAAAATTTCAAGTCGACTCAAACAAAGTGGAAATTTTATGAATAAGGTGGATGGTGGAGTGAATGCAGAGTAAAGTTGCCCTGCTTCCTCACCTGGATGTTGGGGGGAATCCTGGACGCTCCCTGTGGAGGCGAGGAACGCTTCACTGTCTGCAGCTCGGCTCCGCTTCTCCTCAGCACGTCTGATTCAATACGTGCGATTCTTATTTGGCCCTGTTCCAACTTCTCCATCTGCAAGCCAGAAGCAAACGGTCGCTTTTTTTGAAACCGATATGATAAACAGTGAGCACCCCAAGGCTGCCAGTCTTGCCATCCTTTCAATAAGACGTCTCGCTTCTCCTCATGATGATGCCCAACAATCTTTCAACACAGTCTCAGACAATTGTATCAGTTGCATTTTCATTTTTTTTTTTTTTTCCATTTCATTTTTTTCTCAGTGACTTTGTTTCTCAGAGACTTCGACGCTTGACCAAATTTTCCGGATCTATTTCACATAACTGTCTGGGAGAGAGTTGAGGTTTAGAAAGGGGAGGACCACTGAATAAAAAAAAAATGGGTCAAAGACTTCGGTGGCACCAATCAGTTCAGCTGTGGAGCAACAGCTCCAGGCTTCCTGTGGTTGAAAGGAGGGAAACATTAGACGCGACTCGTGAGATAAAAAAGGGGGGGCAGCGTTTAGCAGAACTTCAGCGTCCCGACTGAAACCTCCTCCTGTGCTCCTGCTGGGTGCTTTTGTGTCAGGGACAAACTACCGTCACCAAACTCCTCAGACCTGCAACTCAGGACAATAATATTCAAGTGCATCCGTTCAAAGTGGACTCACCCCAGCCTCCACTGGGGAGGCCCGCTGTGGTTGAGACTGTGCGGGGACCTCTGGAGCTTCCTCCTGGGTTGGAGTGGGAGGCAGCTGCATGAACAGAGCCGGGACTTTCTGCAGGAGACAAGCGGGCCATTGATCATCAGGCGCCGATCAGCGGCAGTCAGCTGACTGAGCCAGCGACGCTCAAACCTTCTCCAGGTCCTGCAGCAGCGTCTGCATGTGGTCCACCACGCTGAAGACCACCAGGGTCTCCTCGGCCCGGTCTGGGAGACAGAGGTCGGGTTTGCACCTCTGGATCTCAGCCACCGTCGTCCCCATGGACTGGATCCTCTTCCCTAGAACCTGGACACAGAGGAGCAAACGCGCCTTCATTTAGAAACTCCAAAGAAAACATTTTCCGCGACGAGCTCGGAATGAAATATTTAACCCCGCCCTGCGGCGCCACCTTGAGTTTCTCCTCCTTGTGTTTGGGTAAAGTCTGCGGGGACGACAGCAGCTCCTCCACCTCTGCCAGTTCGCTCTGCATCTGCCGGATTTCACTTTCGATGGCGTCCACTTCCTGCACGGCGGCGGGAGATCACAGATCAGACACATCCGCTCGGAACGGCCGAGCAGCGGCGGTTCTGGAGCGGTTCTGGACACTCACGGCAGCGGCGTGCTCCAGTTGAGACAGCGGCGCCGTGAAGCTCTCCTGAACGTCGGCCACTTGGGCGTCGGCCTCCAGCAGCTGCGCCTGCAGCTGCTCGGTGTCGCTGACCTGCGACATGTCCTTCAGCACGGAGCCGAAGCCCTGCAGCGTGCTGCGGATCTGCACCGAGTCATCCAGCACCCTCTGAACACACAAGACAAAGAATCTCAGCATCACGAGAGAAATTACGTCCACATTGTTCGCAATATGATGTTGATAAAAGTCTCAAAGTGCCACTAATTTATATCAATAATTAACTTATAATTCTTTGGAGGCTTTCATTAAAACTAAATTTCATTTTTAAGTCTTTTACCTGATTTCTTTATTTTATTTACAAGTAGTACAAGTATAGAATTTAGTGAATTTAGTTCAATGAAAGTGAAAATTGAAACGATGTGTTGTCTGCAACCAAAGGCAGATCTGATCACCGTCTTTATTCCTTTTGAAAATATTTTCTTCAGAAGTGTGAACCCGAACACACAGCAGCAGCTTTGCTTGAGTGCAGACATCATTAGCTGTGACTGTTCAGTCTGAATCTTAGCACCAGGGTCATTATTCCCGCACAGCATCATCGTCAACAGCGATGCCCAAACACAGTTAGTTTGTCTTGTCACGGTGCACTCCATTTATTCATTAAGAAGCTTCCAAAGGGAAAAATGGGAACTGGAATCAAATACTGTAATAGAAGACGAGGTGTGGGACAAATTATGTGATATTAGTCATAAAGGCATCAATAGTCAGCAGTGGAGGGAATTTGATTGGAAACTCAAGACTAGATTTTTTTATACGCCCTTGGTTATATCTAATTTTGTCAAGAACCCATCAACGGCTTTATGCTGGAGAAAGTGTGGTAAAATAGGTGATCATACACACATATTCTGGGACTGTCCAAACATGATTGCATATTGGAGAAATATCAAAGAAGAGATTGAAAAAATTGTAAAAAGAGAAGTACCTTCAAATGTTTTGTTCTACTTACTTGGAGTCATACCGGTCAGTGATTTTAATGCAGAGCAGAGATACATTTTGCATGTTTTGGTACTGATTGCTAAGAAAATTGTGACAGTAAACTGGAGGAGTGTCAACTCACCAACTCTGGCAGAATGGAAGCAAAGGCTGAAACAAGTTTACATGATGGAAAGAATGACTGCAGCATTGCAAATGAAAATGGACCTTTTTAGGCGGAGATGGCACATGGTTGAAGATTATTTGAATGGTTAAAACCTTTCGGGTTGTTCTCGACTTGGGTTACACCTGCGGGCCCTGACACAAGGTGTTTTATATGTGTGTGTATTTGCGTGTACTTTCTTAAAACCTGTGTATAAATATTTTGATATTTGAAATATTTTAATTTCATTTTTTTTCTTTTTTCTTTCTTTTTTCTTTTTTTTTCTTTCCTTGTCTCAGATATTTTCTTTTCTTTCCTTGTATAAGATAATTTGTTTTGTTCTGTTCTATACTGTTCTATTTCTTATTGTGCAAAAATCTAAATAAAAAGTTAAAAAAAAAAAAGAAAAAAGAAGCTTCCAAAGACGAGTGGAAACTGATGGTGAGATTCATTAATTAAAGGATAATAGGAAAAAAAAGACAGAAATCTTTCTTTTCGTGGCGACCGACCCGGAGGGCTTGGACGTGGCTGCTGAGGCACTTGGCTGTGGTGTAGGTGCAGGGAGCTGCCAGCCACTGCTGCGCCTCGGCCATCCAGGTGGTGGAGCTGTTGATCATCTCCTGGTGCTCCTGATGCCACGTCTTGATCTGAGCAGAAATGCAGGCACCAAAAATCAAACCAGAGCGGCTCAGAAGCACAATGAAGTCAAAACCGTCTGAATGGTCTGAATCAGACGTTCGGTTTCAGACTTGATGGGTCACCGGGGGGGGCGCAGAGTGCACGCTGCCTGACCTTGCTGATGAGGGTGGTCCTCTGCTCCGCCTGCTTGGACAGCTGGGAGTAGAGCTGCTGGACCTCCACCAGTCTCTCCATCAGCATCAGCGTCTCTGCAGGCTTCTCCAGCTCCTGGATGTCGACCTCCAGGGCGGCGAGACACGAGTGCCACACCTCCAGCTCGTCCCACACACCCTGACCAGCAGAGGGGGCAAAGTACTCACATTCTGCACTCAACTGGAGTTGTCTTTTGTTTAGATTTGTCTTTGCTTGTAGTCTTTTGTTGTTTTCTGTTTTCTGTCATCTAGTTGTATGAACTACATTTAGTTCATAAGTTTGTATATTTATTTGAGTTTCGGGGCAGGTACATACAAGTTTATACTTCCTCCTACCCCTTTTCAGACATGAATAACATTATTCACTGGTGTTTGTTTGCTTATCCTATTTCTTTTATTTATTTATTTTAATTTTTCTTTCGTATGTTTTGGTTTTGTATCCCTTTTATTTTCTCGTTTTCTTTCATGTTCGAAATAAATAAATAAAATAAAAATCAAAGTAAAAGTATGAATGTTTGTGTAAAAAAAAAAACACTCTGGTAAAAGTAAAAGCACTCATTCAACAGGTTCTGAAATGTACTGAAGTAAAAAGTAAAATTGATTTTCTTTTTTCAATTAATGAAACAATGCATTTGATGATAGTTCTGAAAAAAATGAAAACGCTTCTCATACTATACAGTTGTTTTTTTCTAACTCCCACACATTGATATTTTCTACAAGCATATTTTTCCTTTTTTTTTAATCTCCTCAGGCTGCGAGGTCGTGATCGTCCTTCACGCCCTCACTGACCTTTTGAGTGACCTTTGCTTGGGTCACAGTGGGGCTCCTCTCTTCAAGTCTCTTCTGAACTGAATTCAGTCCAGTGTGGATCTCAGACAGCTTGGCACCCAGGCTGTAGATGGGACCACTTCTCTCCACCGCCGCTGCCACCTAACGGAAGAGTCAACAGTGCATTACAGAGGCCAACGCACCGGCTTGGCGCAGCGCCAGGATCAGTTTGCAGCTCAACTTTCCCAGAATCACATCTTGCACACTTCCAGGTTGCAGACGGTACCAGAAAGCTACCTTTTGCTCCAGTTGCTGCAGTGACTGCGTGACCTCCTGCAGCTGCCCTTGGATCTCGCTGGGCGCCAGCGTGTCAGAGTACTTCATCTTCAGCTGGTCCATGATACACTGAAACTGAGCCTTCTGGCTGCACAGCTGGCTGTGAAGCTCCTGCAAGCAGAAAAAAAGGGAGAACTGTGAAAACCACCAGGAGATAAAAAGACATAAAAGTTCTCTTCTGTATTTTTTTCCCAACTAATTTTGTGTCTGTCTCCATCCAAAGGGAGGTTAAAAAGTCCATCTCACTTTCAAGCAGCAGGTTTTAAAGTCATTTTAATCCAAATTCCCAACAATTTGCTCCTTTATCGTCTTTTGTGTGGCGCTAATAAGAAAATAAGAGCTGGTCTGTTGGAGTCTGGAGCCTGAGAGAGACAGAAGTGAGGGACACAGAGTCTGTTGGGGTACTGACACACTGGCGCTCTGCTGCAGAGGGAACTGCATCTTGTTATCACTCCTTGAAACTGAGCACGTTTGTGTTTGTGAGGCACAAAAGAAGGGAAGAAGAGAAGGAGAGCGGAGGAGGGTTTTCTCTCTAGCGAGGGACAGAGAAGATTTTCCAGGACCAACTTGAGTGATTCTAAAACCAAACGAGGAATTTTAATTCAGACTGGAAATGTTCCTTTAAAAACAAAAAAATATTTCAAAAATGTCTAAAAATACTTTTTCAAAAGATGAAGAATCCAAACACATGGCACCAGCACAGGGCAAAAGCACTGCCACCGTTTTGGGAAAATGTTTGAGACTCCTGCAAACTAAACGGTCACGACTTCTGAAGGTAAACTGGTGAACGACGGCGATTACAGCCTCAGGAATACCAATGAGCGGCCTTTGTGTTCTCCACGGGCCACCAAGAGGATCCACTTACAACATCAGGACAAAAGGTGTCGGGTAGAAGAGGAGAGCGAGACGGGTGGGACTGTGGTAGTGCAAGTGGTGGGAGAGGTGGGCGGGGGAGTCTTAATACAGTGGAGTGGATGAAGATGAGGAGCAGCTGCTCTCTGCTCGGGTTTCAGCACAGAGTGATCCTGGAGCTCAGTGGCTTCATTCAACACTAGAGGTCCACTGGGTCTGAGGTAAAATGCAGCAGCTTCATGTTGAGTGGCTTCAGGCACCACGTGAACAGTGGGACTAGAATATTGCTTATGTGAAAGACGGTCATCGCTTAGTGTTGACGGTGGTGGTTTCACTCACTCACCCTCACTGTGTGCTGCATTTCTACAGTCAGTTAACAGCCATCAATTCTTATCATGTGCGTAGTAGTAAGCAATCGTTTTGGCAATGGAGGTTTTCCAGCTTTTCATCTTTCACGCTATCATCGTTGGTTACAAAGACACTGCAGCAACTGAAGCAAAAGGTAGCTTTCTGGCGAGGCCGCACAGCGAAACTGTGCGGCCTCGTTAGGGACCTGTTGTTTACTCCCCACTGGGTGGAGGCAGGAAACTGACACAAACTCTGAGCTTTAACACAATAATCCAAGGACCCTGAGCTGGAGGAGGTCCAGTTCAGCATAGATTGGATTCTGAATTGCTTCCATAAAGCTACACTTAATAGTAGTGGGAACAAGGTTCAGATTTTACATGTACATGTACATATTATCATGAGATATCACAGACTTTCTTTTTTATTATTATTATTATTTTGAATAAAAAAATAAAACAAAAATATATTTTTTTTTTGCTATGGATGTTTACTTTGTTACTTTTGTTGACTATCTTCTCATTTTGTTTTGTTTCTTTTGAGCCAAGTAGAGAGAACGAAGACAAACCGGCGTTTCGTCTGTCTTGGTAAAAACCACAATAAGAATGACCTCAAGAGACGCTCCATGTCTTGACCCTGCAGAGTGTGGGAGAGGTGCCTCACCTGAAGCTCCTCTGTGTTGCTGCTCTGCTCCACCTCTGTCAGAAGACCATGTGCAGCCTGCAGCCAGATCTGGACGCCGTGCAGCTCCTCGCCAACTTTCTCCCGGACCTCCAGCTCCGTCCTGGCAGCCTCCAGACCCTCCCTGCTCCTCTGCTTCACCCTGCACACACACACACACACACACACACACACACACACACACACACACACACACACACACACACACACACACACACACACACACGTCAGAGCGTCCACACTCACAGCCTTTTGCTTGACAGGTCTGAAAGTCACAGTTCTGGCTTGTAGAGATGACCATTTTCTTTCAGGAATTGTGGGTAGTTGAGTCTTTTCATGCCAGCGTTTGAATTGCGGCCATATTTACCAATGTTACAAAAAAAGATTTCTTTTTTGGAGGAATTTTGAAGAACGAGACAATGTAGATGTTAGAGGCAGTAACTACTAAAAAACAATACATTTCTATTTTAAAGGTCAAGGTGAAGATAAATATTTTAAGGTAGCCTGGTATTTAAAGTAGCCTGCCTGACAGTGTGTTTCATATTTAGGGCCACTGTCAGGAAAGCTTTATATTCATATATACATATATATATATATATATATATATATATATATATATATATATATATACATATATATATATAAATGGCTATGAAAGCTGGCAGTTAGCTGTTAAGTTAGCTGTTAAGTTAGCTGTTAAGTTAGCTTAGAGGCAAGACCCTTATTGCTCTTTGCATATTCTTATATATGTGAGAACCGTTCTTGTAGTAGGAAAACCATTTACTAACAAAACTATTAACTTTTATTGTACTGTAAGTATACACTTTTATTAATGTATCTATGGGCAGTATGTTAAGCTTTAACCAATATAAAAATCAGAAATCAAGCCAAATTGTACACACTGGATCTCTAAATAATAGGATTAAGAATTAATACAGAGCCCCTAAAGGGAAATAGGAAAAATAAATGAATAAATGTTTCTCATGTGCACCAGAAACTGCTGAAATTGTTATTGTGATCTTGCACTTTCTTTTAAATCTGCCAGAAAATATTGATTGTATTTCATTGCATAAAAATGGAGCCAGTTGTTAAGAGGAGGTTCTGAGCAGAGCATGGACCACCACCGGACCTGTTGTAGCGAGCGTGCAGCGTCTGCAGCCGCTGGCAGAGTGGGGTGGGAGGAGCCTGTTCAAGATGGGCGGGAACCCCAAGCAGGCGGGCGGCTCGCAGCTCCAGCGCTGAGAGGGCTCGGTGCTCGTAGTCCAGCCTGTCCTGGTACTGCTCCCAGGACTGCAGTAGGTCCTGGAGCTCCTCAGTGGAGGTCCTCCGCCCCCAGCTGACAGGAAGCTCCGCCTCCACCTGCTCCGAGACAACCGAGGCCTTCTCCACCTGAGGGGATGAACAGAACAGAACACTGCACTGAAGTAAAAGTATTGATACTTAGTAACAAGAGAGTTTTTCCATGCATTATCTCCATCACATATAACGCTGCGGAATAAACAGAATCTTTTTTTCTTACGCTGTTCGTGATTTCGCTCCACTCTGCAATGCGCTGCTTGCTCCGTGCTGTCAGCTCCTGGATGCAGCAGAGGAGTCTTGATATCCACCTCCAGGCTGAGATGGCCGTGGCCTCCCTGCCTCCGCAGCAGCTCTGCTCCACGCACCACTCCTTCTGCTCCTCCAGGCGGCCCCGCAGAGCCTCCACCTCCTCGCAGAGAGTCTGCACAGCACAAAGGCATGCAGGATGAAGGGTGAGGAGCCATAGCGTGAACAACTGGTTTATAAACTACACTAATGAGGATTCAAGTCAGAAGCATGATTAATAAATGACGCACTCAGTGTTTATTAATGCTTAACTAATGCTTAATAATGTGTACTCGTTATAAAGCGTTACCACAATATACTGAATAACACTCTTGGCAGGTATTTCACTGTATATCCGATGCAGGATAATAGTTTGAGATGCAAACAAGACATTTCACCAGTTGACATTCTGAATGCATGACGTGTCTTCACGCTTACTCTAAATTTGTAATGCTGGCTGGTGCAGTCTGCCAGACAGGTGACCTTCTGATGGATGACCTGCGAGAGGCTGTTCTCTATGCTCTTCACTTCCATGATGATTTCATCGTGGCGCTGGTTATACTTCTCCTGATTTTCTGAACACCTGGGGAGAAAAAAAAGTCAACATTCAGGAAGATTCTTGTGGTGCCATTTGAATTTGAATTTGAATTTTGAATTTATTTTGAAGATCAAAAGATTCGTGAGCATGTACAGAGGGAATTTTCTAATAATCTCAAGTTTTCTAGTATTTCTGGGATTTGAAGATTCATCAATATGATTTTATTACATCAACGCTGTTGCATGGGAAGATCTGCTATATTAGTCAGTACACCTCGGTGAATACAATGTAGCCAATAAAGTCAACTGCAGGAGCCATATTCAATTTGAAGTTTTGTTTGTGCAATTGTTCATCCAAACGCATACAGGACTGAATTTAATCAATACTTTATTGACCTTTTCCACATCAGCTGTCTGATCTTGTGAATCTCACCTGTTGAAGGTCTCCAGCTGCATGTGTCCCTTGGCCTGCAGAGTCGACATCCTCACCAGGAGCTGGCTTAGAATGTGCTCCAGGAGCTCCTGCACCTTTTGGGGAGACAGACAAGGATGCAGCGCCACCTGGTTCTGAATCTGCTCCACGTTAGCTTGGAAGTGGTGCTGCAGTGAGGCCAAAGCCTGCTGGGTCTCCTGCAACCTCCTGGAACAGGGACCGACTGAGCCCTGCGGCGGCAGCATGGACACCTCGACGCTCCTCAGGAATTGGACTGCTTGTCTGACAAGACCAGTGTAGCTTCTCAAAGACTCCGTGGCCTGGGAGATGCTGGTCTAAAATGGGGGAAAGACAACTTTGTAAGTGCAGAATCAGTTCAACAGAATTTCTCTCACATGACTTAGAGTAAATTATTAACAATAAATGACTACAATTGTGGAATCAAGATATTTTTTTTAAGATGACAAATGTTAACCTGTAGCTACAGAAGGTCCCATGTTATGTATTCTAGCAATGGCCCAATCTTTATTATTATTTTTTTCAACCCAAACTCCAGAGGACGATCTTTGCCTCAAAAATGGTGATGAAGATTTTGCATAAAATTTGAGTTTTAACTTATTAAAATAGAGGTTTATCACAATTATTATCCACTGCTGATCAGAACTACATAAAATACAAAACATGAAACTATAATTGATGATTATTAACAATGTGTAACCAATTGTACAAATACAAAAAGAAAAACAAAGCAACCTACCATTTGTGAGTCACAGTGATTGAGGACTGTGTTCTTCATGTCTATCAGATTTTGGAATTTGCTTCCTTTTACATTTCCCTTATTCTGTCCGACAATCTCCACTAATCTCATCCTCATTTCTATCGTCTTCTTCACGGTCACAAGTCTTCGATATTCCTTTTTCATGGATTCTTCACTCGGATCCAACATGGTCTGTTTCTGGAGACTACGCTGGGTCCTCATGAGGAAGCCTCGAGTGGCTTCGCACTCAGAGTCAAAGTCCAGATCCTTCAGCACGTTCCCCTCTGTGGACTTCAGCTCGCTTTCGACCGTTGACTCCAAGCTGTCAAGATTCTCCTCGTTGAGCACCAGCCTTCGCTGTTCAGAATTGAGTTGTGAGGAATAAAGATCGGCACAGATCATCTGGAGCTTGGAGCGGGTTTCTTCTGACAACCACTTGATGAGGGGCAGCTGGATGAGAAGACTCTGACAGAGCTTGTACTTCTCCTTCACGTCAACGCCCTCTTCTTTGGTGCGAGGGAGCAGCTCCTGAGCGTTCTCCCTCAGGTCCTCGGCACACTGTCTCAGGTGCAGGTACCTCTCGTGGTCTCTTGACTTCGTCTCCAGGGTGGCCATCTGGCTGTACAGCTCCGAAATAAGAGAGTACAGCTGCGTGTTCTCCTGGGGAATCCACCGCTGGAGAAGGTCAAGCTGGGACTTGTGCTCTAAAATCAATTGCTTCAAAGGCTCCAAAGTTTGGAGCGACTCCTCCGTGATGGGGTATCTGTATCTGCTGAGGTCCACCAACATCTGCCTGAGGCTGTTTTCAACCTCCACCATGTTCTTCTTGCTCGAATCTACAACCTGCGTGAAGCTATCCAGGTCCGTCCTATTGGCTTTTTCATAGATGCTGATGGCCCGGATGTCTGCCTGGAGGTCGAGGAGCTTGTCGTGAAGCTGACAGTTTTCTGTGACGGTAAGCTCCGGCGCAATGTCTTTGCTCTTCTTCATCAGAGCCTCGCAGACAGCGGCCTGCTTCTCAGCCTCAGACAGAGTCTCTTGGATGTGGCGAGCTCTGCGATCAAACTCGTCATGGCTCCTGAACCCAGCGTCCCCGCCCCTGGAGGCCTCTCTGTGCAGGTGGTTCACAACCCAGGACTCCAGGTCGGCCATTTGCTCAGACAGCTTCTCTCGGGTCTGCAGACCACATTCAAAGTCTCTGACGACCTTGGCCAGCTCCTCGGCGGTGGAGTTTGAGAGCTCCTCGAGGGACTGCAGGGAGGAGCGCACCATGGGAACTTCCTCGGTCTGGTCCAGCTCGGGAAGGAGCTCCGTCACCTCCTCCACCAGTGATTCCAGTTGGCCCTGCTTGGCCATGACCTCCGACTGCAGCTTCTTGAGGTCTCGGAGCTGCCGGTGCACCTCCTCAGGAAGGAGGGAAATCCTTTTCGCCCTGCCTTCGATGTCGCTCTCAGTCTGCTTTGCCCATGCGAGACCATCGGTCATCACCTTGACTATTTTCTCCATGATGGGATTGCTAATGTGCTGTGCGTGGGTGAACAGCAGCTCCTCGGTTCGACTGAGATTATCTTTAACCGTCTGAAGTCCCAGCTGGATCTCTGTCACCGCGCCCAGCTTGTGGGAGCTCAGATGCAGCTTTTCACAGAGCTGCTGCACATGGATGTACTTCTGCTGGGCTGCTTTGACCTCAGCATTTGCAACCATCAGCTCCTGCGCCTTCTTGCAATTCCACTGAGTCGGGACAGACTGTGACTCCAGATCTTTGCTGATTGCCTCCAAATGTTTCTGAAGACTCAACAATGACGACAGCAGGCTGCTGGTCTCCTGCGATGAGACGCTTGTTTGATATGAGGCCTTTTCTAGGGCTCTTTCGAGGGACCTCCACCTCTCTTGCAGATTCTTCTGCTCAGTCTGGGCTGTTGTTCGCTCAGCCCGGCTCAGGCAGGACGAGAACTTGGTGTAGTTGGCAAGCGTCTCCTCAAATGCAGCTTTTTTCTCCTCCATACTCCTCTTCAGAGAGGACAGCCGCACTGCCTGCTCAGAGCAGCTCTCCTCTGGGGACCTAAGAGAGCAGGTTGAGGTCAGGTTAAGATTTCAACTTTCTGTCTGTGATGTTTTGTGTTGTGTGATAAAGGTGATCGAAGACAAACGAAGGGTCAAAAAGGAAGAGTGCTCACGTGTTGAGAGTTTCCAGCTCCGCCATCAGTTCCTCCAGACCATCCTTGATCTCCTGAGTCTGTCGGCAGTGATTTGTGACCTCCTGCAGCTGCGACTCTTTGCTCTGGACAACGGCAGCTGCGTCCTGAGCAGCGGCAGACCACTTGTCTTCCATGAGCTCCAGAGCTTCGCTGTTCTCAGCCTCCCTCAACCGGGACAGGGATTTTGCCTGCGCCTGGGCCTTGTTTTCACACTCCTGCACGCGACAAGCCCGAGGGAAACACACGGGCCGTCAGCTGTCACCACATGATTGCAAGAGACACTTTGGCTGGTATAATTTGTAGTCGAAAAAAACAAGTTTTGTAGCTGCTCATGGCATGAAAACATTGGCAAACAGGTAAATAATAATTCCAGTGTCAACACATAAACTTCTTTTCTCCATGCCCACCTTGGCCTCCTCCAGCTGCTGAGTCATTGTTGAGGGGTTGAGCTCAGCAGGCTGGTTCTTGCAGCTCAGGATTCTAGACACCGCCCTCTGCAGGCCATTGTCGAGATCACTCAGCGAGGTCATTACAGCCTCCGGAGTATCTTCCAGTGCTTTTCCCTGAAGGGAAGGAACAGAAAATGTCAGTGTGATTAGACACTAAATGCACAGTTGGATAATGACAAGTGTGTGTGTAGTACATAGTGTTCATTTCAACAAATAGTTTATTAAACCACCGCTCAGTGTTCAGGTTGATGCCCGAAAGTAAGATAATAAGGAAAGTACCAAATCATTTATTGTGCATCTGATAACTGATTGCTATCCCCCTCACTAGCGCCCCCATTTCCACTCTGAAATATATGTGATGACAATACCTGGAGGAGCTGACTGTCCGGCCCTGTTTCTAAGAGAAGCTGGATTTCAGTGAAGACGTTGCCGATGGCAGATTCTTCTGGTATGAGGACGTCTTCTTCGACTGTGCTCTCAGCAGGGGGCACTCCCTCCATCAGGGTTACCTCACCCCACACAATGCGAGCCTTCTTTGCCGCCTATGGGAAAAGGACACATTCATTTTCTTACACCCACAAGGAGCAGCTACAGTCACGCTCTGGTGTTCAAACTTAATTCAGTTGAGAAGAAAAAAAGAACTTGTTTGTGAAATGGAACTCCCCTTTGCACTGGTGAATTCTGTTGCAATGTAAAGCAGTTTTGGCCTACATACGCAGGAATTAATTTGTTTGTATTGCAGGATTTATTTATTCGTGATGATGATTTAGGTATCCTGTGTTCCTATCAACTTAAAATAACTTGCATGATTAATAGTGTTTCCTGAAAAATATAACACTCAATGCAACTGTTTGCATGTGGGTAAATAGTGTTGTGTAGTTATAATTTAAGCAAACGCAAGACATCGGCATAATATTACCAAACGCCAACATCCTTTTGCTTTAGAGATTTCAAAATAAAAGCACATTGATTAAAGAAACGGACCCTGGAAGTCACTGGCGGTATTACACGTTAAAATTATTGTTGGTTTCCCTGCACACTGAGTGACTGGGACCCTATCATTCACCGTTAAACTCTGCAGAATATTTAACAACAAGCTGTGTAAGCTGTATGCAGGCTAATTCCTGCAAAAAACCAAAGAGAAGCCTGACTAAATGATATGAAAAGATAAGGTGTCTCACCTTGGGTGACTTCATACTCTGCGATATGGCTTCACCAGGCTCAGTGGTTGCGGCAGCTTCAAGTTGAACATTTTCTGTTGCCAAGCAGACAACGGGCTTTTTTTGTTCTTTCTGACGTGCGCTCTCTTCCTTCTCCTCCCGGCTTTCTGTGGATTCAGTTTCCTTGGATTCAGTTATTCTACTCTGCGTCTGGACACTGGACACTGACGCCTCCAACTGGATATTTGATTCTACCACTGGCTCTGTTTCACTGATGGTCTTGGGCACATCAGGAAGGTCAGGTTCTGAGATAATGGCATCCTGCTCTTTGACCTCTTTGAGCTGAGACAAGGTTTTAAGCTGGTCTCCATCGGGCAAGTTCACCTTTTCCACGACTGTCTGAGGTCCCGTTGACTGAGCAGGGATCATTTCCTCCACTTTTGGCATCTCAACTGCAGTGATTTCAGGAGGCTTGGTATCTTTTGCAGCGTTTTGTTCATAAATGTTTATTTCGATAAACTCAGCCTCTCCCACGTGTGGTTGAGAGGCGGGGCCAGCGGGTCCAGCAGTGTCCCGTTCCGAACTGGTTTCTTGTACTATTATAATAGTCTTTTCAGATGTAACATTGCCAGGAAAAACCTCAGTTTCAGTGACACCTTCCCTGTTAGGCTCTTTGCCTTGCGTGACAGTTATGATCACCGTTGGCTTCTCTTCTTGGACACCTTTTCCCCCGGCGTCCTCAGGTTGTGCTTGTGCAGAACCGAACTCACCTGGTTGAGATTCACTTAGGGTTGAGTCTTGATCAGGTAAGCTGATTTCAATAATTTGCGTCTTTTCCTCTTCCAGACGTGATTCTTTGGTGGCATCAGACGGTTGGACAAGGCCCTCGCCTGAAGTGCCACTGTCCTGGCTTTCATTGCTGCTTTCTTTCACGTCTGTGACGTTGCGTGCGTCCCTCCCCGACTTCGGTTCAGCAGCAGACACGTCTTTGTTTGCAGGCGCACTTTCAGTTTGGATGCTTGTTTGAATGTGATCCACATTTTTGGCTGCTACTTTCTTTTCCTCCTCTGAGCTGATTTGTACATCCAGCTGTAAAATCCTGATTTCAGGCTCTGCTTCCACAGGGTCATACTGGTTGTCATGTGAGTCATTTTCGGGTCTTTCCTGTTTTTCTGAGTCATCTACTTCACACTCTGAGCCTTTATGGACTTGTTTACTTCCAAGATCAGGCGCGCTAGAAAAAGGCTGACTGGAATCAACTTCAACGGCAGTCTTTTCATCTGGCTGTGCAGATTTGATCTCATATGTTTGAACAAATCCCATTTCAGGCATATCGAGGACCAAATACCTCTTTGGAGTCTGATCTGCACTGTCACATACCTTGTCAATGTATTCTGCCAGACACTGGGTATCACTGGCCCCAGTGGTCAGTCTTGATTGTTGTTGTGTCATACTTGACTCTCCTATTGATTGGTTAATACCACGTTCTGGAACGTCTTCCATTTTGAATTCGCTTTCCTTGATCTCAGACTGCGCAGGCTCACTCTCGGTTGAAACACCAACGGTTCCAGTTTCACCAGCATTTGTTTCAGGCAGAGAAACTTCATCACTTTTCTGTTCTCCCCCAGTTGGCGTGGCTTTCGTTTCAACAACGGCACATTCAGTTTCAGGCTTTTCAGCCGGCAAAAGCGGTTCTTGGCTTTCTTCAGCAACTTCACTTGTTACAACCTGTCGTGACTTCTCACCAACAACCTCTTCTTTGGCTTTTACCAACTGTGTGGTAGGAGGTTCTACAGAGGGCTCCAAACCATCTGACTGTCTTGGTGTTGGCTTTGCTCTTTCTTCATCAGTGATTCCTGCAGTTTTTGATGACTCCCCCAGTATGGGCTCTGGGCTTTGATCCTTTGAAGTTATATCTGTAGGAGGAACCTCATTTTCTTCCACGTTCATGTCAATTGCCACTGTGATCACCTCAGGCATTGAGGACTGATCTTGACCATCTAAGACCTCCATGGTGTTTTCTGGTTCTTTGCTCAGGAGGTTTGCAGATGGTTTCTGACCTTCTGAACTTGAGTCAGGCTTTGCTTCCTCCTCAACAGGAATGTCTGTTAGCACCTGAGACTCTTCCATACTCAGCTTCTGATCCTGGGAAAGCTTGGGTCCCTCTGCTGGAACTTCAGCTGGTGAACCTTCAGTCATAACGTCAGTGGTTTGTGGAGTTGAAGGCAGTTCTGGTGCATCTTTCTCCTTTTCTGCTCGCTTTTTTGTAGCAGCAGGTTTTATAGACTTCAGACCCTCAGATTCTTGAGTATCGGTTGTGATGTCATCATTACTTTGCTCCCCGCTCACTGATTTGACCTCAGCTTCCTCAACTACAGCATCTTCTGTCTGTATTTTAGCAGGGACATCACTACCCTCTGTAGATTTAATCACCTCTGCAGCTGATGGTGAATGCTGGATGTCAGTCACATCTGCTGTATTTGTCAATTCTGGGGCACAAAGAACCTCTGAAGTCAAACCTGGTGTTGGTTCGTCAAGTTCCATTTTGGTCTTTGTCAGGTCAGTGGCAGAAACCTCTGGGGAAACTTCAAGATGCTCAGACTCACTTTTGGCTGCTGACATCTTGCCTGTTTCAACATCTATTCCAGTTGTACAAGCAGCTGTCGGAACCACCTCCACAGTCAGAGATGAGTCTTGATCCTTACTGTTACCATTAGCCTTGGTCTGGCCCGTTGCAGAAAGGGTTTTAACACCCTTTGACTTTCTGGTGGCTGGAGAGAGTTTTCCCTTTTCCGCAACAGAGGTTTCCACTGTTGTCTTGACTCTCCCCTTAGCTGGATCTGCTTTACGGCTGCCAGGAGAGTCCTTGGACTTCACTGGCTCAGTGGTAGGAACATCACTTGGAGGTTTCACACTCAACTTTCTTTTTGGTGGGGAAATATTACCTTTTTCCCCGTCCGTAGTTTTTGATTTTTCAGATGACTTGCGAGTTTCTGGGCTTGGTTTGGACTTCTTATTGCTTGGTGAAGCTTTAGATTCTTCCGCAGCAGAAGGTTCATTCGGCTTTGATGGTTTTCCAGGCTTTTTCACCGTCTCTTTATCCTTTTTAGAAGAAATCTCTGGGGATGCCTTTGTACTCTTTGACTTTCTTGTGGTTGCCAAAAGTGGACTTTCTTTAACGATGGTAGTTTCTGTTGGTGTTCCTTCCTGTTCGGTGACAGAAGCAGTGCCACTTTCAGGTTCTTTGGGGCTTTTAGACTCCAATTCAGCTGTTCCACCATTGCCATTTTTTGTCTTCCGCTTGGTTGGTATAAGTTTAGTTTCTTTCGAGACTGCAGCTTCAGTGTCGTCAATTGACTTCTGTCTTTCAGGGTTTCTACTGACTTCTTTTGCTCCTTTGGTAGCAACCGTGGGAGACTTTGTGGGAGTCTTTGTCTTTCTTAGAGCTGGTGAAAGCTTAGCCTTTTCCTTTTCCTTAAGAGGTATCTCTGTTGACTTTGATTTTCTCCTTGGTGGCAGAATGTTATTTTCTTCAGTAGTTGAAGCAACAGTTTCATTTTGATCTTCAGTGGTTTCTTCTGGTTGCTCATCAGCAGGTCTAACAAGCTGAGAAACTGATTCTGGAGTAGTTGCAGGGACATTAGTTGCTGGAGTCCCAGTCTCAGCCTGCACAACTGGACTTGCTGAAGGCATCTGACCTTCAGAGACTTGCACACTGTCCTCCACTCCCCTGTTAGGTTGTTCTGGGCTGACCTTTGGTTCGCTGTTGGTTTGAGAAAGTGTTTTTTCACTCTCATTTGGTAAATCTGTCTCTCTTTTACTATCTACAGATCCTGTGTCTTGCAACCCTGTGGTAGGGCCAACTGTCTTTGACTTTCTCCTGGTTGGTATGAGTTTTGTCACAGCACCTTCACTCTGTTCTGTCACCTTTGCTGCCTTTTGGTCTGCCTGGACCAGGGAAGGCCTCTTCTTAACTGAATCATGGGGACCACCAACACTACTGCCAGCTTTGACTGGTTCTATAGAGGGGGCTGAGGTTTTGGACTTTCTTCTCAATGGCAAAGGTGTAGACTTCTCACTGGGTGCAAACTCTTGAGTGACCTTCTCCATCAGTGCAGGATCCTCAGCAGCAGGCTCCACCCTGGATTCCTCCACATCAGCACTTTTTGCGTCGTCAATGGCCGCTGCATCAGTAAGAAGGGGCAGTTTGGCCTCGGCCTGCACCTTTACTGAATCTGTCATTTCATCATCAATAGACAACGGTTCCTCTGTTGACTGCTCTTTCTGTGAAGGATCTTGTTTTTTCTTTGACGAGCGCTTGTTTTTTCTTGGTGGTACCATCAGAGACTTCTTTGCCTCCTCTGTACTTTGAGCATCAGGCTGCTTATCTTGACTCCCATCATCAAGCTCCTTCAATGCCAGGACAAATGTGGCGTTAATCACAAACAAACTCTCAACTAATATGGTTATTGTATCTCTTAATTTGTGGCTTTCATGTTAAGAGATATATATAGGCAACATGTTAATATTACCTTGAGAGTTTTGGTGATCAAAGCTTTATGGGCGTCTGCTTCCTTGAGAGCCTCTGAACCCTCCTTCTCCAGTTTCTCCAACAAGTCTGGAATCAAGCTCTCCGTCAGGAACTGCCGGTGAGACAGTGCCTCCTGCAGGCCCGTCTGCAAATTTTCACCTTCCTCTAACGTTGCCTAAGGAGACAGATTTTATTATTCCTACAACAAATTTTCTTAGGCCTTGCTGTGTCCAAATGAGACTTCATCGTTTTGTTTTCTGCAACAGAATAGATGACATGCCTAATATTTCCACAATCCACCAGCCGCGTTTAGAAATATATCTTTTTGGGAAAGTATATCCGCTGCTTCAAGCAGCATTAGAAGAACTAAAGAGAGAAACCTGGTCAAAGGAGGTGCTTTCTGGAGGTCCTCTTTGGTTCCACTCTTGCAGCGTGTGAAGACAGTCCATCAGACAGCGAGATGTGTTGGCAGAGCAGGTATCTTGATGTTCTTTCAGCCTAGAACTGAGACTGTGGAGACAATTGAATCACACTGAAAATTAGCAGAGCTGTTACTTCAAATATTGTTTTTCAAGTAGAAAAAAAAACATGATTTTATTCTTTTTCAGGGTAAACTTGGATTTCTAGCTCATCTTTGGTTTTATTGCAGAGAAATTCAAATTGTAACAGTATAACATTTTATGGTGTGAACTGAAGTAAATAAGTATCTGAAGACACATTACCTGTCAAGTTGTTGTCTCAAGGACTCCACCATTGTAACTATGTCTGCTGGCACCTCTTCACTAGCAGGTGTAGCCTTAACTTCCTGGTAAAGGTCCTGAACTTTGACACGCAAATCTTCAAGTGACTTTGCACAGTTCTAGTAGGAGGAGATGCTCAGTTAAATTTGACTCTTACTGCCACAACCACAGCCTTCAATGTTTGCGTGCTTTGCTTCTATGACACAAAAGGTAGTTAGTTTGGTAGGTGAAATGATCCTAATGACCTGGAGGCTGTGCCAGCGCAGCTGCAGCTGCGTGATGTTGTTCTGCGGCTCGCTGTAACTGAGCGCCTGGTCCAGTGAGCGGAGCTCCCACTGCAGAGCTGCAGCTCTCTCCTTCAGACCCCGTGCTCTCTCGGCTAGATGACCGTCCAGCTCCTCCAACCGGGTCTCGCAGGCTGCCAGCCGCTCCCTCAGTTCCTGCTCCGAGGTGGTGCACAGATCGTGGAGGTGACTGACCTCCAGCTTGAGGGCATCCTGGCCTCCAGGGGTACAGAGGGTCATCAGATTGTCCCTAGCCGAGTCCAGCTCCGTCATCTCTCTCTTCTCCCGGTCCACAGTCTGGAGCAACGCCTGGCATCGGAGGACACGCAATGAAAATACAATTTGTCAAGTTAACTTAAACAATGAATGAAATAGACAAACTTTATCTGCCTGCTGACTGACCTTCAGCGTGTTGACGGTGCTGTGCAGAGCCTCCCTGTCTGCTGGAGGAGCACCCAGACCTTTGACCTGCTCCCTCAGCCAGTCCTGGGCTGCTTCATGCTGCTCCACCAGCTGAGTGCACTGCCTCTCCGTCAGGACGCCCTGCTCCAGCTCGGCTGCTGCGGCCTGCAGACCACAACAGAAGGCTTAGACTTTTTGTTATGATCCACTTTGTTAGGACGGGTAAAATCATGGCGTCATCAAAATAATATCTTTGGATCGCAAGCGACTGCTCAGGGCTGCAAACAGCTCAGAGGGCTAAGGGTTTTCAGCTCCCAGTTAGTTCAGAAAGGTACAAATACCTTTGGATATCAGGTGCTGCTGTGTAAGGCTCTACTACTGAACAGGTTAGTGTTGTCAATAATGAACACTTCACAAATTTTAAAAGAAAAACAAAATTTACTTAAAATGGAACACTTGTGTTGCATTTTCAAATAACTTGAAAAATGTCCATCAGGATAGAAGTCATGTATTTCACAGATTATTTATAGGACATCTTAGCTTGTTTGATTGACTCAGTTGAAAGAGCAGTTGATTAAGAGCCGTTCATAGCAATCGTTAAATAGCTTCCTGAAAGGTTTATAAGAATTGTCAGTCTTGTCATATTTTATTCAATTACATCGAGTGAAGGTAATTTGCTGGAAGGCAACAGTGTTCAACTCACAGTCAGCTCTTTCAATAATGCAGGGATGCAGTCTTCCCTGGTCGCGCAGGACTGATCAGACCAACTCTCATCCTGGGTGATCTCATAGAGCTCTGCAGCCTGGACACAACATCGCAGGTTCATCATCAGCACGACGCAACAAGTAACCAGACAACGCTGGTTTTGAACCACCTACCAGTGTGCGCACGTTTGCCAGGGCAGGAGCCAAAGCTGCGGTCTGCTCCTGCAGGCTGCGGACCTGCTCCACCGCCTGCCTCCGCTCTCCCAGGCCCGGCCAGGGGAAAGCCCGTGGCAGGCTGGATGTCTGGTTCTGAACCTCTGACAGCTGAGCCTCAGCCTGGTCTCTCTGGCGCTGGGATGAATCCAGACGCTCCAAGATAGTCGTCAGCTCTCTGGAGGCCAAAACAGGCTCAGGGTTACGTTGCAAAAAGATACTACAATTAAAAATGACAATTTAAAAAATCACATGCACTTTAATAGTCCAGTAAGTAATATTTGGATATTATTACTAATATCCAAATATTACTTACATTTTGTAAGTAAGTTTTGTATATTTTGTAATATAATCTTGCATATGCATTAATAAAGTAAAATAAAAACCTTTTTGCATGTAAAGTACAAATTAAATGTGGACTTCCTTCACCAGAGCCAGTCGTAAACTAAATAAACCAAACTGTTTGTATCAAATCAGTTTAATCCTTCTAATGTTTCACCTCTGAGTGTCTTCAGCAGTCTGCAGGACCTCCGTCCACTGCCGCTCAGCATCTTCAACTGCCTGCTGGATCTTTTGCTTCTCCTCAGCCTCCAGCTCCTTCTGCTCACACAGATCCTGCTCTCGTCTCTTCAGCTCCATCACTTGAGCTTCCCCATAGGACCTGGAGTTTAAGACAGCCTGGAGACGCAATAACAATATTTCTGATAAATTTCCCTCATTGTTATGAAAGGTAGTTCAATTTAATAATAAGCCCTTTATTGTAAAAAAAAAAAAAAAAAAGTAGAATCCTAAATCATGAGTATTTTATTTTCAACCTGTGCCGTGCTCAGTCTGTCCTCGATCTGGGCCTGGTTTCCCTGGGTGCCTCTGCCTTTGGACTCTGCCCGATGCTGCAGGTCCTTGATCCAGGCGCTGGTGGTTCCTGCTTGGTTCCTGAAGGCCTCCAGCTCCATGGAGAGCGAGTACTGCACCTCGGCTCTCTTCATGGTGTCCTCTGCAGACTGCAGCAGCGCCACCCACCGCTCCTCGGAGTCTCCGACGGTCTGCTTGGCCGCCTCCTTCAGGCCGTCGTCCAGGTCCTGCTCTTCAGACAGACCCTGGCTGTGCCTCCTCAGTTCTGACAGCTTGGCGTCTCCGTCCGGTTTGCAGCTTAGAACGGCCTGAAGAGAAATTAGGAGTGAAATCAGAAAACTAGTCTAGATGTTAAAGGGCCAGTGTGTCAGTTTTTAAGGAAGCCCACCTAACAGTGCGCTTCATATTTTGGCTTATTGCTCTATGTATATTCTAACATATATATGAGAACCGTTCTAATGGTAGGAAAACCAAATAACTTTAATTGTACTGCAAGTATACACTTTTATTAATGTATTTATGGGCAGTATATTAACATATTACCAATATAAAAATGATAAATCAAGCCAAATTTTACACACTGGACCTTTAAAGCTTTGAGCAAATGCTTCAAGAAACTCCCTCAGACATGTTTTGTTCTGACCAACCTGAGCGGCGGTAATGGTCTTCTCTGGGTCTGCCTGGAGATCCAAGGCGTCGAGGTTCTGCTGTTTGTCTTCCAGCCAAGCTCTGGTGGTCTCACTCACGTCCTTGAAGCTCCTCAGCTGGCTCTCAAGAGCGCACTTCCTCTCAGCGTGGTCCAGGGCTTGTTTAGCGGCTTGCATGAGGTTTGTCCACCTCTCTTCGATACCTTTGACTTTCTGCTCAACCTCTTGGTTTTTGGCTTCCTCCAGATTCTGGCTGCATAGATTCTGGCTACGCCTCCTGAGCTCCTGGACCTTGGAGTCTCCGTCAGGTCTGGACTTCACAATGTCCTGAGTACAAGATACAGACGTCTCATTAATAGGGCATGAACATCCTGTTAAGCTGACACAACGCTAACTACATTTAAAGTAAACCAATCAGATTTTTGACTACAAACTAAGACAGTCAGTAAAAGTTGAAGCATCACTTGAAAAGAGGAGCAACATTGCATCATTTACCTGCGACAAGTCAAGATTTGCAGGTGTGTTTTAATTTTTCCTAAACTTCTGTCATACAGTCAAACATGCAGCTACACTGACATTTTCTGTTCAACGATAGCACCCATGGATGCTGGCCCCTTCACATCACCTGAGCTGAGTGCAGTCTGTCCTCTGCATCACTTTGGCTGTTTAGTGAGTCAATTTGGCTCTGGAGCTCTGCCAGCCAGCTGCTGGCGTCCTGGTAGCAGGTGTCAAATTCTCCCAGCTGCAAAAAGAGAGAAAAAAAAAAAATGTGGCTCATAATGAAAACCATCCTGCTAGAAGTGAGGATCAACTCAGCTGGCAGGACACGAGCCAGTAAAGCTCTCAGTCCATTGAAAGGATGGATTTCGATGAACCAGGTGTATGAACTCTTAGCTTCAGATTATTGTAAAGTATTCATACAGAGTAGAAGAAAATTGTGTACTAATACATGTTGGAAGTGCACACGTGGGCATAACAGATCTCGCTGCATGGTTCTGACCTCCAGTTCCGTGCTTTCAGTCCGCTGGCTGATCTCTGCTTCTGCAGCCGCCTCCACGTGTTTGGCCGCCAGCAGGACGGTCCTCCACTGCTCCTCGGCGTCTCTGACCGCCTTCTGAGCGTGCACTTTCCTGCCCTCGTCCGTGTCTGCGTGGTCACACAGGCTCTGGCCTCTCCTCCTCAGGTTGTTCACATGGCAATCGCCCTCAGGTTTGGAGTTTAGGATGGACTGCAAGCAAAGCAGATTCATTGAAACTAAAACACTGAAACTAAAAGATTTCGTCCGCTACAGTATAGAGTATAGAGTCAGCCAAAATAATGTATATACACATCAAGAAAAGGCCTTCGATCTCTACAATTACAAGACCTGCCCAAAGTGGTGGCCATTGTATACACACAACGCAACAGGGAAGAGACACGATGTCCACTTCAATCTTGGGTCGTGCTGTGACACGCAAACGCACCTGTGCCGTGTGTCTCTTGTCTTCAGGTGGTGTGTGGCTGCCCACAGACTGCAGCTCCAGCTGCCTCTCCTTCACCCACAGCTGAGTGCTTTGACTCTGGGCGTCAAAGTCGTCCAACAGAGCGCGGTGCTCCGCCTGGCTGGCGCCCTGCAGAATGGACCCCCACTGCTGCTCTGCATCCTGGACCATGAGGGCGAGCTGGGCCGCCTCGCTCTCCTCCAGCTGCTCCTGGAGAACCTCTCCCTGCGTCTTCAGGCCGAGCACCTGAGAGTCGCCGTCGCGTTTCGAGGCCAGAACGTCCTGAAGACACAAAGCAGGTCTGCATGATAAACTACGGGTAGTTTGCGTGTTTTTATTCCGCTGATAAAAAAGAAACCACAAGTGAAAAATAAACCTAATAAACACCTATTTGTTTTCATTATTTCAACGTACCCGTGCCACCTGTATCCTTTCTTCAAACGGCACATCGCGGCCGGTCATGGTCAATCTCGTCTTCTTCTCTTTGATCCAGGATTGGACGCTTTGGCTCTGGCTCTTGAACGCCTCAAATTGCCTCTGGCCGGACGACTCGCTCTCTGTCTTGGTCAGGGCCTCTTCAGCAGCCTCAGCCACTCTCCTCCACTGCTCCTCGGCGCTCCTCACCACCTCCTCCACCTCCAGCCTCTTGCTCTGGTCCAAGCCCTGCAGGTCACACAGACTCTGGTACCGCTGCTTCAGCTCCTGGACCTTCAAGTCTCCCTCAGGCTTGGAGCTCAGGACAGCCTGGACGAGAACCATACCTTGTTAAAACAGTGTTTCTCAACTGGTGGACATGCAAACCAAAAGAGGGTCACAGAGCTGTTTTGATTTGGCCTGCAGTTTAAAAATATATATCTATAGAGAAAATGTTAGACATTCATTTGAAACAACATTTGAAACTCACCTGCACGACTTCAGTCTTCTGCTCAACTTGCACATGGCCACCATGAGACTGCAGCTTCTGCTCCTGCTCGCTGATCCAACTCTGCACACTTTCAGTCTGGGCTTGGAGATCCTCACACAGGGTTTGGACTTTGGCCTTGTTGAGAACCTCCTCCACGATCTGCAGTGCCACGCTCCACAGCTCCTCCGTCCCTCTGACCGACTCCTGGATCTCCTGCTTGCGGCCGTCGTCGAGGTCCTCCTGCTCACACAGATGATGGCTTTGTCTCCTGAGGTCGTCCACTTTGGTGTCGCCCTCAGGTTTGGAGCTCAGGACATCCTGTGAAAAAGGTGGAAATTTGTTCCAATTTTAACCTGGCTGGAATATTGGACTTGTACAACGGAGCATGTGGATTGTGGGCGACTGTACGTAAAGAAATTGCACTTAAGGACTTAAAAGTGATTCTTAATACAATGTATCATGAGAGCAAGGTGTACAACACCAGTATTTTACCACTGTATTTTAGACTTAAAGAAGAAAAGGCCATATTGTTCTTTAGCTTAATTTCAAATGAAGAATTGCTACTTTAGTAGCTGATGCCATCTGTTGTAAAAAAAAAAAAAAAGGAATTTCTCAGCGTGTCTTAATATGCCTGGAACTAATTATGCTTGTATTTCTGGTTTTCACGTGTAGAGACAAGCAGCATCATTTCATCTTGACCTTAACTTTGAAAGGGAGGTCTAAATGCCAAGGCGACAAGTGATGACATTTTTCTCTGTGTCTCTAGTGGACTCAAACTATCCAGTCCTCTCTCCTGTACCCGTCTGATTTACACAGGGTGGGGGCACATCACGACACTTAGGTCACTGTTTAGAGCCTGAAGAATAAACTGAAGCAAACAAATCAGCACAATTAACATGTCCCAGAAAATCAGGACCAGTTGACCTTTTGCAAAATATTCTGCAAGACAAATATCTTTGGTAATTGTGCAATTTCCATCCACTCCTTCTGTTCATTCGCCATCAATCCCAGCCATCAATGGCCAAAGGCAGGGAACATGCCGAACAAGTCACTGCATGCCAAAGGGCCGACGCAGAGGAACAAACAAGCACAGTGAACTGTGACGGTGTTGTGGCGCTCCGCTATATTTACCATGCCCTTTTAGTTTTAGTTTTGCCCTGATTCTGTCTGTCAGTATTGATGAGGTAGAGCGTCTCTTTGATCCCAGAGCAAAGCACTGAAGGTCACCATGACGATCAACAGATAGATAGATAGATAGATAGATAGATAGATAGATAGATAGATAGATAGATAGATAGATAGATAGATACTTTATTCATCTCCAATAGATTCACATTATCTCAAAGTCAAATTTTTTCTGTCACCTGTGCCACCTGTATCCTGTCTTGAAACTGCACACGACGACCGGTGGACACCAGCTTCTTCTTCTTCTCTTTGATCCAGGATTGGACGCTTTGGCTCTGGCTCTTGAACGCCTCAAACTGCCTCTGGCCGGCCGACTCGCTCTCTGTCTTGGTCAGGGCCTCTTCAGCAGCCTCAGCCACTCTCCTCCACTGCTCCTCGGCGCTCCTCACCACCTCCTCCACCTCCAGCCTCTTGCTCTGGTCCAAGCCCTGCAGGTCAAACAGACTCTGGCACCGCTGCTTCAGCTCCTGGACCTTCAAGTCTCCCTCAGGCTTGGAGCTCAGGACAGCCTGGACGAGAACCATACCTTGTTAAAGCATAAGACCCAGAATACAATACCATGGAGCAAACTGCTTCCACGCTGGTTGAGTGGCATTTTAAAAACTCACCTGCACGACTTCAGTCTTCTCCTCAACTTGCATGTGGCCACCAAGAGACTGTAGCTTCTGCTCCTGCTTGCTGATCCAACACTGCACACTTTCAGTCTGGGCTTGGAGATCCTCACACAGGGTTTGGACTTTGGCCTTGTTGAGAACCTCCTCCACGATCTGCAGCGCCGCGCTCCACTGCTCCTCCGTCCCTCTGACCGACTGCTGGATCTCCTGCTTGCGGCCATCGTTGAGGTCCTCCTGCTCACACAGATGCTGGCTTTGTCTCCTGAGGTCGCCCACTTTGGTGTCGCCCTCAGGTTTGGAGCTCAGAATAGCCTGAAAGAAATGGTCCAGTCATTTAACAAAGACAAGGAATTGTTCAATGGATAACCATCGGTTCATCTGTCTCAGACAAAGTTCAAGTTTAGACAGAAGCATTTTGTTGACTCCAGCTGCCCGCTGTACTACATTTGTCAGCTGACTCTTCAACTACACAATTTTTCTTTTTTGAAAAAAACAACAACAACAATCTATCTATCTAACCTATCTAACCATTTTCTTCTGATAAATCGCAGTATTGTGCTACCATCCAATTCTGACATTTGACTGGAACGGTTCTCATTTTAGAACCCGCACATGAATTTCACAACTTTATATCCAGAGAGTTATTCCTCGCTAAACAGAGGTCCTATTAGTTAAAGGTCCAGTGTGTAAAATTTGGCTTGATTTCTGATTTTTACATTGGTAAAAGCTTAACATACTGCCTATAAAAGTGTATACTGTGTAATATACATAGACAAATCACTCCGAGTTAACTGCCATCTTGCACCACCATTTTTTCAACAAGCCCTCCTAACGACAGCACTGTCAGCCAGGCTTTCTTAAATGCTAGGCATCCTTAAAAATCACACACACTGGGTCTTTCATTTGTTTATGTCAAAAAAATGTAATCAAAACCAAAAAAAATAAAAATATTATTTTACCAGGAGTTCCTCAGTTGACTGACCTGTGCTTTCTCCTTCATCTCCTCTGTCTGGACGTCCGGACCGGGTGAGGCGAGGGGTTGCAGCAGCTCGGTTATCCAGGTCCTGGTGCTCTCAGCCTGGGTACTGAGGTCATCACACTCGCCCTCCAGGGTGTTCTGGGCATCTGCCTGCTGCTGCAGCCTGGCCTCCAGCTTTTTGTAGCGCTGTATCAGGTTGTCGCCGTCCTTCAGGAGGCTCTCTGCCCTGACGCCTTGTCTGCGCACTGAGGCCAGCAGCTCGGAGAGCGCCCGAGCTCTGCCGCTGTCACGTGGAAAGCGAGGCAAATTGGTTTGCATAGGACCCTTTCTCACAGTGGCGCAAAAAAAAGTGCTTTACATAAAACAAAAAAACCAGTGTAAGACATTTAGACGTGATGGAGGGTAATGAGAAAAAAAAGGCATGTGAAAAAGATCCGTTTTGCTTTGTGGTTTATGAAGCTCAAGAGGCTTCGGGCTGGTTTAGTACATTTGAAACATGCTATCAAGCGGAGTGGAGTTAAAAACAGTCTTTATCAAGAATTTTTTTTTTTTTGGTATTTAATTTTTGCAGTCCTGATTTATCCCAGTGCTCCAATTTCAGAGTAGTTTTGTCTTATTTTAAAATTAGTTCTGCTTAAAGGCAGTTGCTATGCTCTTTAAAGTTAATTGAAAGTCAGGGTCTTCCCTTTGAAATCCACTGATTGGTCGAGTGATGGATAGATAGATAACCTTACCTCTCCTTCTGGAGGTCCTTGAGGAGATCCTTGCCTCTGCCTGACTCTGCTGATTGCTTCTCTTTGCTCTGCAGCCAGTCACGGAAGCTGTCGTGTTGCTTTTGCAGGCTAGAAACAAACAAAAAAAAAACAAAACACAAATCAGCGCAACAAGTTTTCAGCGAGGTTACGATCACACCGAACCAAAAACAAGGCATACTTGTTCAGGTCGCTCAGAAGCGATTCCATTCCCTTCTGCCTGTTGAGGCAGTGGCCTTTAAACGTGTCTACTTCGTCCCGCTGCTCTTTGAGCCAGTCGGTGAAGTCTGACTGCTGCTGAGGAGGAACCTGCTGGCCGCCTCTCTGCAGCTGATCCTTCAGCTGCTCCAGGCGTCTCTCTGCATCCCTGGATTTTAGGAAGGCCTGAGGCACGAACCCTTAAGAATCAGTTAAACGTCATCCAACATTGTGTGTTTATATTCTGACTGGTTCATTTACTCACAGCAAGCCTTTGCAGTAGTATTTCCACATCTGTTCTGCTTTCAGGGTTCTCAAAGCACTCGTTGACGGACAGCTGCAGGTCCTGAAACCATCCCTCAAAGGACTGCATTCCATCTTCACAAATAACAAAACAAATATCTTAGCGTGTCAACAATTTAGTGATGTATTGATTTCTATTGATTTGTTTTTTTAGTTAGAATAAAAAGTCATCTTTTGCATGTTGAGATAACTTTCGATCACTTCTACCAGTTTCAATAGAAACATTTACAAACTGAGTCCCGACCTTTGATGACCTTGAGCAGGCCCTTGTCCCGCTCCTCTCTCTTCAGGTGGATCAGGTCTGTGGTGTGTGAGATGGCCTCCCTCAACCTGTTGCAGTCTACAGACAGCGCCTCCATCACCTGCGGACTGGCAACGCTGGAAACCAGGCCCACCTCCTTCAGCACAGCCTCAGCCTGCTCTTCCTGAGCCTCCAGGTCGGCACTCAGATCCTGTCAAGGACACAACGGCGGAGGAAACTGATGATCTGATGCGGCAGAGAATTAATGACTTCATTTGTTCAGTTGAAGAAATGCCATTGAAATCCCATGTACGTCTCTGAGAGATGTCTTTGGACTGAGGAAGTGTCACGCAATCCTGCCTGTTTACTATACGTGTTGACGCGTTTACACAGTATTCCTGAAACTTAAATTTATCCGGCTTCAAGGAGTTTATTACGATTTAAAACGATCCTTCGAAAATATCGTATAGCGGTTACTTTAAAATAAGTTCACAAACTGCAAGCTGTGCTGAAACTTTAAAGGTCCAATGCGTAAAATGTGGCCTGATTTATGATTTCTATATTGGTAAAATACTGCCCATAAAAACATGAATAAAAGTGTGTACTTGCAGTACAATAAGAGTGCTATGATTTTCGATTGCGAAGGCCACTGTAGGGAGGACGAGTGAAAGAGCGCTGCAATCTAAAATGTAACCACTTGATGTCGCTGTTTCTTCTCAAAATCTCCACATATTACACACAAAGAAGAAATTCCTTGCAACAGGAAACATGACTTTGACATGGACTCCACAGTATCTACCTTTATCTTAGTCTCAACCTGCGGCTGCGTGGCATCAAGCTTGCTGAGAGAACTTTGGATGTTCTCCACAGCCGACTGGCACTCCTCGATCTTCTGGGCAAGGTGAGTTTTCACAGCGACCAGCTCCTCGAAAACGTCCGTGCAGTCGGTAAAAAGCTCCTCCACATGCTGCATCCTCTTCCTCAGCTGGGTTTCCATCACCTGAACGCAACATTGTGAGAAGGGAGATGTGACAGCACACGTTTGTCATGTTCACCAACTTCTAATTTACTGACAGTTGAATGTATCAACGGACTCACCTGCAGTTCCAGTGGTGCCTCCTGGCTCTGAAGCATCTCCTGGATCTCCACAGACTTCTTGTGGAAATGCTCAATGTGCTCCTGGTTGGCACTGATCTCATCCTGAAGTGCAACAACAAGGCAACCTTCAATATGTTAAGAAAATCAGGGAGATATTCTACTTAAGTAGGGCTGAGTTCCAAACTTCTATACTTTTCCAGCATTGACTGAAATTCTCAGATCTTATCAAATATCAAAAAGATAATCATCATTCGGAGCCAAATTCTGAAGTCCAAGAATGTAAATCCCAGCCATGCCAAAGACGACTAAGTCTAATCATTCTGGAACCGATATGGAGACCAAGGTATGAAAATTGGTGTTGCACACTTTTCTTTGCACAGCGGTCTCACCCTCATGTGAAGAACCTGCTGTTCAGTGTGGAAGGGATGGCTCTCTGCAAACAGAGCCAGCTTGGCCCCAGCCCAGTTGTCCACCTCCCCGCCCAGCATCAGCTGCTTCTCCCAAAGCTCCAGTCCCACACGCAGGTTATCCAGGTAGGCGTCGGTCTTCTCCGTCACCTGCAACAGTGCCAAAAAAAAACAAAAAAAAACACCATATAAGAGTAGAGCATCCAATTATATATTCTGATCTACGCAACAGAACGCGGAGGCGCTCACATCCAGCCAGTTATCCATGAGGGTGTCGGCCTCCGCCTCGAAGGAAGTCTCGCAGCAGTCGGGGAAATTCTTCAGCTGGGACTGGAGCTGCCGACAGACGCCCCTCATTTCCTCCATGTGCTCTCCAAGACTGGCCAGCTCTTCCTTAATATCGCTGACCTGCATGAAAAAACAGAACACATATCCAATATTCATCCATATGTTCTTCTTTCATCCAACAACGGTACCTGACAGTCACTGTGTAAGCCCGGTCCAGTTGGCGCACTGACCTTGCTTGTTGTCCTCTGCAGGTTGTCCTTGCCCATGTATGAGGCTTGATCGCCGATGGCCTGCTCTGCTCTCTGCATGGTGTTGCTCAGGTGACTGCGGCAGCTCTGAAACTTCTTCAGCAGCTCCAGCATGACGGTGCACTGGTTCCTCCTGTCAGAAGATGAAGAAAACATAAGGAGGAGAGTAAAACTCTGAGCAAAAGACAATGTTCCCCTTAGTATCCAATTCAAATTTTATGCTCAAACAAATAACTTACAATCTAATATTAGGACGTGTAATGTTATTAAAGATTATTTAATTTAAGGTTCAACAAACACGTTGAAATGACAGATTCACCTGAAACCGCTTTGTCTCCCAACTAACCTGTTTTGAAAGGCTTTCTGTGTCTCCTTCCACTGCTCATCCAACTCCTCAAACAAGTTTTCTCCTCCTCCCTCCTCCTCTTGAAGTTCACGGATGTTTTGGAACTCTACACTCTGCGCCTGGACCTGAGCCTCCACATCTGACAGAGCGCGGAGCCTGGAAGAGTTTGATTATCAAGAAAAAAAATACTACTTTAATACTTCTAGGGAAAGAAAACTACAACTCAGATGGCTTTTAAAGTGGTGGTTCTAAACTGATGGAGTCTCAGGATCCACATTCTATTTCCTTATTCTTATCATGAATTTGTGACCCAAATTTATTCCAAAACACTCAAATCTATTCCACAAAAATAAAAACGCTAGCTCACTTTCTACCGTCTAGTAAATGAATTATTGAAATTACTGAAATGAACAATCAAAACAGCTTTGCAACGCACTTTTAGGTCACAACCCAGCAGTTGAGAAACACCGTTTTAAAGAATTACAATGTTGGACCTTAAAATACAGTCAAACAGAAAAATATCAAAGAAATAGGAATGTCTAATAACTTTCTTATGTCTATCAGAACATTTAATTAGCTGTTAATGCGTTGTGGTCCGCACCTGTGCTGCACGGCAGGCATGGTGGCCTCCTTCAGACCCTGCGCTTCGATGGTCTCCTGCAGCTTCCTTAACTCTCCCAACAGCGTCCTTTTCCTCAGGCCAAGAGACTTGCCGTGTGTTTCCTTCTGGATAGTCTTTTGCTGATTGGCCAACCCGCTGTCGGCCTCTTCCAGCCTTTTGGTGAGGACAGTCACCATGTCCAGGCAGGAGGCAGGCGCACCCTCCCTGGTGACGGTCAGCCTGGCCCCCTGGAGCAGCAGATCCAGCTGGGGAGCCTTCTCTTTCAGACTGTCGGTGCTCTGACGGATAGCGGCCAGCTTGGAGCGACCGTCCTGCAGTACCTGAGCACTGCTGCAGGGGGCGCCTTGCACTCCTGAGATGTCCTCGTCCACGGTGCGCAGCGACATGAGGAAGCGGTCGAGGGCTCGCGCCGCTGCTTCGCTCTTGCGCACCTGCTGTCGCAGCTGGTCTAAACTGCTTCTGTGAGTCTCGACTTCACGGGACAGTGGGAGGTGATCTCTGGGGTCCAGATCGCTGGAGTCTGGGTCCAGCCTGGAAACCTGGTCCAGTTCGCTCTGGATGTTGTCATCCAGGTCCTTCGGAGACAAGAGATGTCAAATGAAAAAACGCTTTCAGACCAATACTCAAGTTAGCCTACACCTTAGTCCACCATTTATAAAGTATGAATACACAGTAGATAAACACACAACAGATATGCTGACAAATCAAGTCATAAAAAACCACGTACAACTCATGATTATATCATACAGGTATATGAAATGGTGTGAACTGTGTTTAGTTTGGATGAATTGGAAACTTGTTAAAAACCAATATGTTAAAATGAACAAATTCATGAACAAGTCAGTTAGTGATCAGATGGAGCTGCTGTGTTTTCAATACTCAGTTTACAAATCCTGCATGACTTTATTAACTGCAATGTTTCATTTGTGCACTTTGAAATTTCTTCCTCAATCTGTAAATATATATATATTTTTTTTCTCTTTGTTGCTTTTCAGTCAGCGGTATGTTTTCTGTGTAAATATTTGATAGTCTTAACTCCCTAGATGTACTTCTTTAATATAGGTTAAGAAATAACACATACAGTGAGTGAATTCTTATACGATCCTTTCTTTTAAACCTTAAATCAACAATCCATTAGAAACGTGTAGCACGCATGCATGGCCGATGCGAGACCTTGATATCTTTTAGTATGTTGCTGTTGGCCAGCGTGAAGCCGGAAATGTCTTTGGGCTGTCTCAGGTAGCGGTCCAGCCGGTCACTGAAGTCCACCATGTGATTCTCGGTGGAGTCAATCTGCCTCAGGGCGGCGGCGAGGGAGCTCCCTCTGCGCTGCAGGCTGGACTGCTGGCTGCGCCACTGCTCGTGAAGCCCCGCCTTCTCCTGCTCCTGATCAGTGTTTTCACCCAGCTGGAAACTCTGACTTGCATAATCGGACCAAAGTGACCCTGTCTCCTGCCGCAAGAACTGGGGGAAAAAAGAAGATTGTTCCAATGTTACTGACTTGCAATGTGGTTAATTAACAAACAGAATGTTAAAAAATAATAATTATAACCTATTTCAGACACACATGGACTGTGTTATACCTGTATTTCCTGTAGGCGTGTGTGCAGGCCTTTAAGAGACACAGATTCACTGGGCACGTCGGTGATGCTCTGCTCGTTTTTAGCGAGTTGACACTGTAGAATCTTCTTACAATTTTCATATCTGCAGATCAAATTTGACAAATATTAAAACAATTTTGAGCTGCACACAGTCAATGCAGACAATTTTACACTGAGCAGAGCAGCATCTACCTGTCTAAAGCCTCCTTTTTGGCGACGTCTTCCTCTGTAGACGCCTGTTTTTCAGCCACCTTCCTCACTGCGCTCTCTGTCTCCGTCGTCTCAGGAAATACCTGCAGAAAAAGCATTTTCATTTTTTACCATCACAAGTTGGTAGATAATAGGAATATCTTTCTAGGTCCTGAAACAGCTGGGTAGTTTTGCATATGAAGAAATACCTCTGATACGACCTGAGTGCTGTCACTTGGTCTTGCGCTGTCCTTCTGAGTCGTCGGTCTCTCGCTAAAGGCAACAGGCATCCTGTGACACACACATGGAGAGCAGTTCAGTACAGACAGGTGCTGTTCTTTTTGTCAATATTTTTACAAATCGATAGTATCAAAACTAATCAGTGGTCATGGTGACGAAAGTCCTGAGACTCTCCTACTACGGAGCCGATTTCAAAAGATGATTGACTTTACATGAAGTCTGTTTGTGCTCCAAACTAAATCTTCTGAACGGTTGAAGTTGCAAGGCAACAAGAGCCTTTGGGGTCACCTTGATTCGGTGAGAGGTGCATCCTGGTCCCCGCTGAACTGCCGCTGGATGGCCGCCAGCCTGTTCTCGCACTCCCTCAGCTGTGTCTGGGCCAGGCGGTGAGCGTCCTCAGGGCTCAGCGTGTCACACAGCTCTTTCAAGGCCTGGAGGTGCTGCTCAGCTTCGGCAAAGCTGCCGTCCGCTGCGATACATGCCTGGTGCATGATGAATGACAGAGTAAAGGGCATGAAAACCCTGCTCTCTACTTAATAGCAATTATGTCAAATACATCACAGAATAACAAAGACTGGAAGATGTGCTATACATTTTGTATTACTTTATTTGAGATGAACCTGATTTCTCCTTTACTGTTACCATGTAAAATAAATATACTTCAACTTGATCATTTTTTAAATCGAAACTTAAGCATTTCATTCTGGTTTGCAACAAACATACATGCATTTTGCATTGCGCAGCAAATGCATGTACTAAATGAAAAGAGCGTTTTTATAACTGAGGTTCAAAAGAATTACCGAGTCCCAGTGGCTGAGTCTCCTTTGAGGCATACAAGAGGAAGAAGGTGGAAAGGACAGGTTTAAGATAGATGAAACGATGGAAAGCCCAGCTGATAAACACCTCCACCAAGTCAAAAACACACACAGTCTTTAGCTTGTGCTTTAGCTACCTGATTTTGATTTTCTACTCTGGAACTTAAGTGCAGCTCAGATTGCAGAGCAGCTCTGTTAAAGTCTTTCCGCTTTTCTTCAAAAAGTAACGGCTGCAAAAAGCATGAAATCTCAGTTCTCACAGCCTGGGGAACAAAATAAAGTATTTCATGTCAACCACAACTTACATTACAATGTTGTTTTTTTATGTCAATTAAGACGTACATTCAGTTATGGCACACATTCAAATCTCAAATCAATGTGACTTGTCATTGCAAAAGTCTAAAGCGGGTTCACATCCTACCTCCCACTGCCTCCTGACACACTGGGTGTAGAACTCCATGTCCTTGAGCTGTGACGGGGTACAGAAGGCCTCCATACCTTTGGCAGCTCTAAGGAACTCCTCCAGCAACTCTGGGTCCAGAGTGCTCAAAGTCTCCTAAGGTTAAAATTATTTTAGCATAAAATCAATTAATATTGCAGAGAAAATTGACAATTGTTCAATGTTCTCAAAGGATTTTAAAACTTCAAAAGTTAAAATGCATTGTCACACTGCTGAACCTCATGGGAAATAAAACTCGACTCACTAAACTAAAATAAAATTAGGTTGTTCAATTTGTTTTTATTATAGAATTATTATTATTATTTGTCAGAATAAAAGCATAATTACATTTACCTTTTCCAAAGACCCTTGTTTGGCCGATATCCGTTTGTCTTCAAAAACATTTATGGTTTCCCGGATATGCTCCTGTAGACAGTGCTTGGCCTCTTCAAAGCCATTTCTGGCCAAAGCTTGTGCCTTAGTATATGCTTCCGTATAGGCCTGGGGAGGAGCCTGAGCCAGAGCCGGGGGTGTAACACACAGGTCTGGTGACTCAGGCAGAGACTGAGGAAGAACATTGACCTGGGAGAACAGATTAACCTGGGATTTTAACTGCTCAGGTTGTGGTGGAGACTGAGCTTTAGGTTTTGTCTGTGGCACCTGTGCCCAAGTCTTGTCATCAGTCTTGACGTCAGTTTGAGTCGGTGATTGAGCTCCAAGCGGTGGTCCCGTTTGAACTTTTGCTAGCGGTGGGGATTGTGCTTGGGGTTGAGGAGAGTGTTGCACTTGATGTTTTTGTTGGGTCGGTGACTGAGCTTCTGACGGCGGCTCAACTGGGGCCTTTGGTTGGGGCAGTGACTTAGCCTGAACTTGGGGCTCTGGTGGTATTTGTGCCTGTGGTTTAGGGGCTTCAGAGAGGGGTGCACTTTGACGCTGTAGTTTTGAGGCAGACAATGGCTCAGCTTTCTGAGGTGATTGTTGGTTAAATTGTTCTGGAAATTCACCTTTTAGCTGTGCTGACTGAATTTTTTGTTTAGGCTGAAACTGGGATGGAGGTTTCTGCAGTGGAAGAGGCTGATGGAATTGAGTTTGCAGAGGTTGAACCTGCGTTGCAGGGTACTGCGGCTGTTTTTGTGGTGGCGGCAGGTTTGTCTGAAGTTGAGCATGTGAAGAAGGTTGAGGGCGTGGTTGATTTTGTGGTTGCAATTGGAAAGACATTTGAGTTTGTGTTGGGGATTGGGCTTGGTGCTGAGTCTGATGTTGTGAGTACTGCTGCGACTGAGACTGTGGATAAGAATGAGGTTGCATTTGTGGAGGTACGTGGGACCAAGGCTGTTGCTGAACTTGGCTTTGATGTGTCTGGGTTTGAAATATCTCGTATCCTCTCATTGGAGGCTGTTGATACGCTGAAATCTGACCTGGAATGGCCGAGGGTGGTGTTTGGGTCCAGGATTGGTTTTGCATTTGCACATGAGACTGAGAGTACCCTGTGTGAGGATATTGTTGTCCCATCTGAGGGTCTACCTGAGGTCCAGCTTGGGGCCAACATGGGTGAGCCTCAGATTTTTGAGCTTGACTTAACTGCTGTGGGTACTGTTGGGGTACAAGATACCCCTGCTGGCCAACAGCTTGGGTTTGCAACTTCTTTTCAGGTATCCACTGGTGGGGCAGGGCAGGCCTCTGGGAATAGCCTTCAGGGTAAGATGTATAAGGGATGGACATTGGGGACGAGGCTCTAACTTGATTCCAAGAGTAAACTTGGCTCTGGGACATTTGGCCTTGGTGCTGGACTGCTGACTGAAAAGGTGTAGAATGTTGGGCACCAGGCTGGACTCCAAATTGATCCTGAGTCTGTTGTACCAAAGGACTGGAGTGACTTTGCTGAGCCATCTGCTGTGCGTATGCTTGAGTCTGTGGCACTGACTGAACATAGGCTTGAGAATGAGTGCTTGATGTAGAATGGGTCGGAGGCTGGGCGACGGACTGAAAATGGCTTTGAGCCTGGGTCCCACCTTGAACGGCCATCGGGCCAGATATTTGTGGTGGCTTGGGGGATGCTGGTCTTACTGGAGCCCAAGACTGTGGGTGACTACGAACCTGAATGTGAGATGAAACAGGAAATTGACCCTGCGCTGAAACCTGCATTGGGGAAGGTGATCTGACCTGTGACCATGCCGGAGCTTGAGTTACTGCTAGGCCAGGTGCAAGACCTGGTGGCAGTGTTGAGGGCTGGGGTCCTTCTGGTATACACGATTGGGACTTGAGCTGCGGCTGGGTAGGGACTTGGGACTTTGAATGGTCTTGCGTCTGTGATTTGCCTTGAGTAACTTTAGTCTGGGGCATCACCTGAAGTGGCTGCTGACTATCTGGGACTGCATAAGAAACACTTGTAGATTTCACCTTCTCTTGGACTGCTGCCTGAGGCTTAGACTGAACGGGGGTATGATGACACGGCAGGTTTGTGGCTTCAGTGTGTTGGTCCAACTGAGCCATAGTTAAATTTGCAGATTGAATAGTGGTGACTAAACTGATATCAGGTTGTTTTACAACAGGCAGCGTTTGCTGATGTTCCTGTTTGCGCGACTGTTTCTTCTGCTTCGGTTGTTTTTCCTGGTGCGAGACTTGCTGTTGCGAATGCACCACCGTTTCATGATGCTTCGCTTCTTTCTGCTTCTTTTTGGAATTTCCCAATTCTTTTGTACTCCTTTGTTGGTCTTTTTGCTGTTGTTGAGGGTGTTGGGGAGCTTTTACTTGTTCCTCAGGTAGAAGTTCAGCTGCTGCAAGAGGCTCTAAAGTTGCACAAACTGATCTTTCGGTCTCTCTTTCTGGTAGTAGCTGTGTCTGTGTTGTTTGGATACTAGCTTGAACAGATGCCTGCTTTTGACCTTCAGGTGGACACTCTGCTGAGGCTGGCTTCTGAAGCCACGGACGGTTCTTCAAGGCTTTAGCCTTTCTGCTTTTCAGTTCCTGTGAGCTGAGAGCTGGTTTCCCAACAGTAGTTTCTTGAGTTTGTTTTGTTTGTTTGTGATACTCATTTCTTTGCTTGACTTCTGCTCCTCCTTCTATAGAAGTTACTATAGTCTGCTGAAATTCAGATTTATGCAATTCCTGCTGTTGTTGTTGCTTTTCTAAGGGAGGTGTTTTTTGCTTCCGCTGCTGTGTGCATGCTGACACTTGCTGCTGCTGCTGCTGCTGCTGCTGTTGCTGCTGCTGCTGCTGTTGCTGCTGCTGCTGCTGCTGCTGCTGCTGCACTTCTTGGGGTTGCTGCACTTCTTGATATTGCACAGACTGTGTTATATCTGGTCCCTTCTGTGGTTGCTGATGCTGTACAGGAAATTCCTTTTCTTCGGCCTGCTGTTTCTGAGCAGCACTTTGTGGCTGGCCTGTTGACTCTGCTCTCTTTTGCATTTGCAACGCTTGAGCATAAGTAAATGGCATTGTTGGGGAAGGCCCTTTTTCTTGCATGTATTCCTGCACCACTATCTTTGGCACAAAGGTTTCATGGCACTGAAAATCTGACTTTGTGTCGGGACGTTGAGATCGCTGTCTAACACCTGACCCAGTCAGATGTTGAGCCATCTCCTTAGCCTGAATGAAGACCTTTGATGGAGGGTGTCCTTCTGGAGGGCTTCTACTTCTGTCTCTTCTGGCACCTATGCTGCTCAGCATGCCTACAGCTTCCTAAATAAGGGAGAACACTCAAAATTACTCCCTCATTCTTAATGTGGTTCGCCCAGTAAACACATCACTTACAGGAAGATAACTGACCTGTGACTGAGACACAGCCGCTCGTACTCGGTCCTGCATGGCGGAGGCGTGTAGGTACTGGAGAGGAGAGTTCTTCTGCATTGTCATCACCATTACCTGCAGGTCCTGTTCCTCTGTGACCACCTGACCCTCCAGCTGTAGGCCACGGGATATTAGAACCTGGGGAAATGCAATGTGGTAAACTACAACCATCAATTACTGTCAGGAAATCTTTAGAAGCGCATAATCAACAAAAGCACTGTTCGGAACAGTGGTCCTCAATAGGTGGCCAGCAGACTACCAGCCTTTTTTTGTTTTTAATAATTATTTATATTAATTTATGTCAAAGTGGAAATGCCATTTTTTTTATATTTAACTTTGTCTGTGTTCGTATTTTTTGCTGTTGTTTTTAATAAAAAGGACTTTTCAATAACACAGTATCATCTCATGTGGCCTGACCAGCCTCAATAAACGCACCTTTGTCTCATTGAAAAAAATCGTTCTGGCCTTTTATGATTTGATTTTGAATACCCCTGATTTCGAGTATTGTCTTGCCTTTGCTTGTGGGTCTTGGCCTCGCTGTTGTCGCTGTGCTGCCCGCAGTAGCTGGTACAGCTCCCTGGCCTCGGTCTCCCAGTGCAGCAGCTCTGCCAGGCGAGTATCCAGGCCCGACACACTGTGTTGCAGTTCTGCACAAACCTGTTCTGCCTCATGCAAAGTCTGCATTACCTACATCAAAAGAAAATGAAGTTAATGAATATAGAGACCCGAGGTACCAACTTTTAAAAGTTGTGCAAGTGGATGAACAACTCATAACACACACAAACTGCAATTTAGAATGCACAGACAAGACCGTATACCTCAGGTGTAGCAAGCTTCAGTCTCTCCAACTGATCTGATGGGCATTCCAGGGAAGAAGCCAATGCATCCAGATCCACTTCTTTTATTTTTCTCATTACTAACTGTGAGAAAGAAAGAAAGCAAATGTGTCTGAAATGACTGCATTTTTAATGCTTTCTCTTGGCTCTGCACCAGATATGACAAAATCAACAAGCGTACACCAGTTCACTCTGCAGCAGAAGATGTCAGAAGGAGACCTCCGTGCTGAGTTTCTATAGTACCTGGATTCTCTTTCTGTAGGTGCGTAAGGGGCTTGCCATTGCCTCCAAAGGTTCTTGGAGAATCAGGGTGGCTTCACGAATCAGACACTGCAAATCCTGTGGTCTGGCCTGGCCATCAGCAGAGGTCCCAGCCATGCTCTCCTAAACAAGATTGATAGAATTTGAAATAAAAAAAAACACATTTTTCAGAACTCAAATATCCAACTGTAGAATCTCTGTTTCTGTGTTTCAATAGGTTTGCTCTTCATTGGTTCAGGTGTGGCTGGCTTTGAAGACTCACAGTTGTGTTTCTCTTGATGAACTCTGTCCAGCTCACATTGACCCGCCGCAGCTCCTCTGCCAGACACCTGCTTGTCTGAGAGTCTGTGGACTCGATCAGGAAGTTGCCCACCTCGTTCAGGTGGGCCTGACGGGAGCTCCATTCAGAAACATGTTCTGATGTCAACTAGAACCAAGCACATCACCGTGACGATTTAGCAGTTAATGCAGAAATATAAGCTTTAATATTTCAGCTTTTAAAAAAAAGAGCGTATCAGGCTCAAGTTTTCCAACTTCTTCTTCTTAAGTTCAACACTAATAGACTTTTCAGTAAAATTAATGTAGTAATCAACCAGATTTACTTCACTGGATTCAAATTAACTAAAAAGAAAATGTACATGGAGCAGATTTTAGCACCCAGCCTCTTTGGTTCTTCAGCACTGTATGACTGTTACATTTCAGAAATGTTACAAAGACATCTCAACAGTAGAATGTTTTTGTGATGTATTCCAGCGCAGTAGCACACTTTATCAAGGTTTTAGTCCAATATTTTGCACATAGGTTATAATTTTGCATGAAGGCAAAAGTAGGAAATGGATGGCTGGATAGAAACGATACCTGTGCTCTCTGCCCAAGGCTGCGTCTGACAGAGCTCTGCTCCAGCCAAGCCTGCTGGGAGCTGAGGCAGTCGGTGTAGGAGTCCCAGGCTGACAGGACCCGGCCCATACTGCTCTTGGCTACGTTCACCTCTTTCAGAACCCTGGTGGTGTCCTCCTCCAACTGCTTCATCTGCTGGCTGACGTGTGGGTATTCTGCGGCTGTGGATGAAAAGCGAATGGTGAATCAATAATTCCCACCAGCACAGAGTCAATGCGTCCACAGGACACTCACCCAAGGCAGACTTGCTTGAATACTTCTCAGAAACTTGCTTCAGCTTTTGGAAGGTTGACTCCAGCAGAGAAGGTAGCTGCTGTGTGTTGACCAGCTCCTGTCATTCAGTTATATGTGCAGGTGACAGCCGTTAGACAGGAAGTCAAGAGACGGTTGTGTTAAAAATGCTAAGATGGACTTATTCTTAAAGCATACAGGTACTACCCAGAAAATCAGAATATCCTGAAAAGGTTGTTGTATTTCTGCTATTCAACTTAAAAAGTGAAGTTGACATATTATATAAAGGAATAATTTGCAAATCAATATAGTTCAAGTTTTTATTTCTTTGGATTTTGCTGATCAGGTCTTGCAGCTTAAAAAAAACCCCTCAAATTTTATAATAATTTTCTGAGTTTGTGGGTTTGTGGTTTTAATAAGCTGAAAATCTTAATCAGCAAAGTTACAACAAGGAATTGCTTGAGATGTCAATTTGCGTGGAATGGCTCAATAAAATTTGTTGGTTTCATCTTTTATGTGAAATATGTTGTTAAATGTCATTACTTGCCTTTTTCTTTTATAACAGACACATGGCTATTGTAAGAGGTTATCATTGTACTTTGACATGCTTCACACCTTTTTACTGTTTTGTTTATGGTATGCTCTCCCAGTGTGTCTAAGCATGTAAAGGTATGAAAATAATATCTTAAAATAGCCGCGTGTCCGTTATGTGGCTTGTTCAATTTTCTATGGTTATAACTCATCAGCACACGTCGCACTAGTTTGAAAATCTAGCACGTTATAGACAGCATAGTCTGCATCTCTCACAAAAGCGGATGTACAATATCTCTTTGCATGTATTGTCTTCACGTGCGAGTGTCTGTGGTCACAATGTAGCGTGCGGTTGAGTCGCTGCTCACATGCCACTCTTGTAGCAACATCCTGACAGCCTCTGGCGAGATGAAAGCTCTCCCCCAGACACGCAGCTTGGCCTTGATCTGCCCCAGCAGATCCAGAACTGTGTGGCGGAGCTCCCGGTAGTCCAGCTTGATCCCGTGGTATTTAGCCGTCACTCTGACGCTGGTAAACCTGATGGGGGGCGTCGGCAAATCAAAGGAGTGCAATTGCAAACAAAGAAAACTGACAGCAATGACCAAAAGCTGCGCATGATTGCCAGTTAAAAACGAAAAAACCCTCCAAACAACAGAGTTTATTTTTGCATATGAGCTGCATATTCCATGCACCCTGCTTGATAAAATGCCCAGACCCTTGAAGTGCACTCTCACCTTCGCTTTATTTCATCCATCTTGTCAGTAGGAACCATCATGTTTCCATATTCATCCATGTTCTGGAAGGACTGGAAAGTCTTGACCTGCTGTGGCATCTCCTCCAAACAAACCTGCACATGCATCAGCAGTAAATCACTCAGCATATTGTTTCTGCGCACAAATACAGGTTATGTATATGTCAGAAGAGGACAACAAGTTTGCACAGATTACCACTCATCTCATTTCACACTTGAGGTCGCCCTGTTTCAGGGTTTGGAGGCAGCAAATATTTACTTTCAACAGCTGCTGTTTCTCTCTGGCTTCGTCCGCCGCCCGACCGTGGTCCTGCGGGTCACCCTCCTCCTCAGCCAGAGCGCCCTCTGCCTTCAGCAGCCAGCAAGCAACCTTGTCCAGGGGAGCTGGGAGACTCATGTCCAGCTCGATTTTGTACTCACGGAGCTAAAATGCAATCATACACACAAACCACCACTTTAACAAAGGAGGTATATAGCATCTCAGCTAAATGATTCCAGCATCATTCCTTTAAAATATATGTCAGTAACTAAATATGCAGTACGTCAGAGCTGTGCGCATACTGTATGTGTATGAATAAACATCATCTTTTGTTCAAGAACCTCTAATATGTACAGGGTGCATAAGCTTCATTTATATTAATGGGACATTTTTAAGTGTTGTTTTTTTTTTTTTAAGTTTATCAAAATTTTGATTCAAGTAGATAAAAATATTAAAAGTAGATATTGGGGTTAACATCTCAGCTCTCAGCCAACTGTTGAAAGTAATAATATTTAATATCACAAAAAAAAAGGTTTGTGTTTTTTGATTGTATTTTCATTTAGTCCAGTTTAAACAGAAAAGAAAAGCGGTGTCTGCACCTTCGCAGTGAGGCCGTCCCAGGCCTCTCTGAGTGTTTGCTGCTCCTCGGTCAGTTTCTGGCTTCGCCTCATCGTGGTCAGCAAAGGCATGATGGGACGCCGCTGCTCATTGAAGGACACCAGGAAGGTGTGCAACACCTGACGGTGGGAAAATAACATGAGAAGATGCAACTCTACCCTGGGCACATTAAGGAGGAAGACAAAATGAACAAAGTGGATTCATTAACTATTCTATTACATTAACACCTGATGTAGATCGCCTTGAACAATATCGGGGGGAAAAAGGACCAAAACAAAACAACATGAATATAACTTAACATTAGCCACAAGTAAATTCTCCATTCATCAATCGTTGCACAGGTCTCTCAAGTCTGTCAAAAAACATTAACAAAAATTCCATGTATACGTTGCACCTCACCATAGACACAGCACAAAAAGAACATTTATTGATGATGAGTGTGAAGGCCAGACCACCTACGTGGTATCTCTCAGAGTAGCTCTCTCCCTCGGTGGAGTCCCAACCCTCCAGCAGCTCATCGTAGGCCTGAACCAACCAGCACGTCACTTCCTTTGCCTTTCGATCTGGCGTGGCCTGAGGATAACAAGCGCGTTAAATCTGAGCCTCACTGAACAGAGCTTCAACTCACAGCAGCCCGGTGCAGGTTGAGTGAAGTGTTTCAGTATGTTCATGTCGGTTTGAGCAGTTGTGGATAATTTAAGGTCGTTGAGGCTCCTGATTCTGACAATGTCACGAAATGGTGGCACGTCCGGTGTGTCAATGTCACTGCAAAACTTAACTCGAGTGACTCAAAATACTACAATTATTGTGAAACTGTGTGTCTACTGCAGTTCTATTTTGTCTGAAAATTTCATTTTTTTTCACTCAACAGGTCACAAAGCTAAGATCTATGTTTGCTTGTTCTGTCAAAATAATGTTTGACACGATGTCAACGTATCTTTGACGTGATCACATGTCATGCATTGTAAACACACTTTATGGAGTCATTGTTTAAATTTGTTTGAACTGCTAAATGCAGAAGTCAGTGGTTTTTGGCACTATTCCACATTTTCACTACAGGTGCATTGAAACAATGATTTATTGTTATAACACTGATTTTTTTTTTTTTTTACACACACTGATTTAGGGATGTTAATAAATTGAATATTTAATTTATTTCCTTTCTTGTTAATTAATATAATTATTTCATCTTCTCTTTGCACTGCATACACTGCTATAACTATGCAATTTACCCCAATGAGGGATAAATAAAGGCCTTCTTCTTCTTCTTCAATGTTGCCTTTTGCAAATGCAAAAGCCACAGATACGTCTTGTTTGAGCAGGTACTGCGTTAAAAGGAGAGAAAAACCCCAAAATGCTAAAAGCCCTCCACGGCCTTTGAAGTGACAGTTTACACTGTTCTCTGATACATTTGGCAAATGGCACAACAAGAATTGTGAGGAGGGAAAGGCAGAAATCTGTATTAGTCACCTTTCAGGAGCGAGATAGACACTCCCTCAGTCTGAACTTGGACTCCTTCCCAGAGAGAACAGGGCAAACTAGTTTGATTCAACATGATGCGTCCTGCTTCTGACTTTTTCTTTTGTGTTGCTGAAGCCTTGTTGCCTTGTTGCCGCGCTCTTACCAGTTGTTTACAATTGGAAAGGTGCAGGCGCGCTGTATTTTCACCCATCAAACACCCATCAAACACTTCAGTGACCCTGTTGCAGGGTCACTGAAGTGACTTACAGTTGTTACGTACGGCATCATCTGCACAAGCATCCACCTCATGAAGTGATGCAGTGCATTTCCTCCTGGATTATTGAACTGCAGATTATCTGGGTCGTGAGTTGCGTTCCCTGATTGACATTTAGGGTTTGTGCAAACAGACCTTGTCTAGTTTCCAGGAAGTAGACTATGATGATGAACCACGACCAAAGACACATGAAACGAGGATAGTCAGGTGACTAGAGGACAACATGTAAGTATTTCCTTGTAACTTGATTATAAAAGAAGATAAATCAGCAAAATAATTGCGGTGCGGTTTGTTCCTAGAATGTATAGATATCCTAGACTGCTTGTTTTTCAACTTAGGTTGCTTTCTACACTACTTTCTTGGTTCAACTGTATATATATTGCAGCTGTAAATCTAAAACTGCTGTAATCTCAGACAACTTCTATGACTGCATCTCCTCTTATATTTGGCTGATTGCACTGAAGGCACCGTAAGTGGCAGCAAAAGTGACGTGGCGTTTTTAGCACTTAAGAGACAGTGGGGTGTACCTGTCGCAGAGGTGAAGCTGAAATAGCAGGAGTGTAGTGAACGGGAAGGTTGATAGGAGAGGGGCTTTTAGGGAGAGTCAGGTATTGTGTCTGTGAGGGAGACGGGGAGAAGAAAGGTGAAGAGGAAGGAGAAGCAGAAATGCCGGCAGAAGACGTCCGGCTGTTGTTCAGCGCTCCATTCATCACTCCGTTTGTCCAAGGATTTGCAGAGGTGACAGACAGAAATCACAACAGAGCAAAGGTGAAATGTGGCTGTGCAAAATTAAATGGGTCAGATTTGAGCAAGCAAACAAGCTTATGAAAAGAAAAAACCCTTCAAGAAAAAAAAAAAGAAAAGGGGGGCATGCATATGAAAACAGAACCACTGGGCTTTGAGGTAAAATTTGGAATTTGTAAAAGTTTAAATATAATATTTAGGATGCATATAATTGTATTTTAATTATAAACATTTTTTTTTTTTAAAAGTGCATGGACAGGTCCACCTGGTGCCACCTGGAATCATATCAACTTCCTGTTTGCAAAGCTCGTCTTCTGTACCACCTGTGACTGTCTTTCAACAGCTTTTGCCTAAAACACTTTACCAAAGACATATTCATTTACTACTCAAAGGTATCAGTTAATAAAAACTGCCCAGGGAAACAACATTCAAGTTTGCTAAGTTTCAATATGGTTCAGTTTTATATGGCCCGTGCATCCTGCTCCTGACTGCTGAAGGCCACTATTAAACACCCAGGGGACAATATTTGGCTGTTCAGATGCCTGTCCAGATGCTTCATTTCCTATCATCTCATCTAGACAACAGCGGCAAAGTACAAACCTGCGTCTCTTCCTCAGCCACTGGTAGGTCCCTGGAGTACTGCAGGAACTGGGACACGTAGGTCATGATGGACTTCTCGTCGGGGTCTCGCACGTCCACATCTGCATCGACATCACAATCCTCCATGACGCTACTGCGCTGTCACAGAGCGCGTCGAGGACACGCTGCGCTGCCGCGGCGGCGGGCGGAGTTTGGAAAAAAAAGCTGAGAAACTCGTCCGTCTTTGAAAACACGCGGCCCTCAGCGAGAGTCTGCTGACGAGCTAACAGGCAGAGCCCAGAGAATCAAGCTAGGGTTTTTTATAAAGGGCTGAAAACAAACAAGGCAGCGAGTGAGTCAGCTGACAGTGAGATGGTCATGCCGCGTGCCCTGGGGCCGGCTGGGCTCGGTGCTGCGCGCAGACATTCGCTCGGCAGCGCATCGATTACAGCGGCTGAGGGCCGAGTGGCACGCAGCTCTGCCAGACAGACGCGAGCTTTGAGATCGAGTGGCAGCGAACTGGTTTGAGGACACTGGCTAATAAAGAGCAATGAAGGTGCAGACGCTCACCAGTGTGACTGTGATGACGAACTGACAACTTATTGATTTTCTCGGTCGACGTCATCTTCAGGCTTCATATCCAGCACAAAATGCTCAGACTCTACTTTCAATGTCTGTCTGTGTGTTGTTCCCTTGAATCTCCTTCACTGTCTTCTAGTTTGTTCATTCATATTTATGTCAATGTATTAAGAGTGTTTGTAATAATAATAATAATAATAATAATAATGGCTTCGGATTGTCAAATTTTCTTGTTATCTGGATTCTTCTCAAGTTTAGTCTGCTGGCACAAGCTGGTGTCCCACCCTGAACTTATGGATCTTAGTGTCATATCTTTCAGTTTAATTTCTTACCCCCCCCCCATTTTTGCAAATTCAATTACACAAAGCTAACTTTTAGTCACACATGATCTGTTTTTTCTCTCTGCATCTGGATTTTGTCATTAACAGAAAACAATTCTAACCGTAAAATAAAATAAAATATAAATAATACATTGATGTGTGCATGTTTCATTAAGAGTGTGAGGAAGCAGGTTCAGGTTTAGTAGACAACTCGTTGTCCAGAAGACCCTAATTATACGCAACACAGTTGCGTTAACTGGAATATTTCATTTACAGCAGTGATTTTAATCATAGATTAGACACAAGGCATCTGCCTCACACGACTGTCCGCCAAACCTCTTTCTGTGGACTGAAGTAAAGCTGAACGGCTCACCATCAGGATCCAGCAGCCTCGGGATCCGGAGCTCCTTCTCTGCGATGCGGAAAGCCTCCTCCAGGTTCTGCTTGTTGCTCCTGGTCCTGGCTTTGGTCAGATCGACCACGTCAGGCCGCAGGGCATAGAGGATGGCCAGGAAGACCACCCCACTCCTCCAACTGCCCTTAAAGTCCTTCACATTTAATGTACAGCCAGCCCTGACGACAAATAAGAAATAATAATGTTGCCATCGTCGCCTTTTTTCTGCTAATTTACGGTTAAATGAATAAAACCATACAAGGAAAAGCGAGACAGCAGGTGCGTGCGTTCAACTCAAAATATTGCACATTCTGACAGCGAACTAGGAGCTTACTTGTGACACTGTTCGCGGACCCAGAGCAGCAGGGCCTTCTTGGCAGAAACCCTGAAGCGGTTGTGTAGCGGGGAGCCTCTGGGGGGAACCGGACTGCTGCTGGCCGACCGGCTCGACAGAGTGGAGCGAGAGTCCAGGCTGGCCAGCGACTCCATGGACGACTGACGGGAGCTGAAGGAGAGGCTGCTGGCCAACTCTTCGATCTGGGAGGGAAACAACAGACGCACCCTTGAACATCTTTGGTAGTCACGCTGACGCAGAACAGTGGACGTAGAACAAGACGAGGGTGGAGACCACCGCGGATACTACAGTCAGCTGATGTAGACGCACATCAGGAAAAGAAAAACTTGCATCAATATTTACATTGCATAAGTACTTCTATACACATAGATAACACTTTCTAGAGTCATTGTAATAAGCATTAGTTAATAGGTAATAAGCACCCCTATAAAGTGCCTATTAACATTTAATAAGCGTTAAGGTCATTGTAATAAGCGTTTGTTAATAGGTACATAATTAACTGTTAACAAGTTCAAAGTAATGTGATATTATTAACAATATTCAGTCGGTGCTATTAACGCTTATGTATAAAATACATATATAATATACATATGAGACACAAGAGTCGACCAGAAGAAAAGTGACTGCCCAAACTCACATGGTACTGGAGAATGATTGTCCATATGAGGCCCAGGATGATGGACGGCTTGCCATCGATGATGTCAGGAATGTTTATGTTGACCAGTTTAATCTGAGGGGAAGCAGGCGGCAATGGAGAAGCAATCATGTAAAACCAAACTCCAGGGCAATTACTTTGAGTCAATAATGAATTTATGGATGTTTCCCAAGGGAGCGTCTGGACCGAGTGTGACTCACCGATTTCTGCTTCAGAAAGGAAAGGGCCTTTTCAATGTTGCTCCTGTGCTGAAACATTCCCTTGCCTCGCTCCCGACTCTGCAGAGCCAAACACGAGAGTCAGCCGGCTGGTTGAACCCAAACAAATTCTCGGCCTCGGCCTCGGCCTCCATCGGAAGAAAAAAAAAAAAAAAGGCGGCGAGCTGAGCGGCGACTCACCATGCGCTGGCCGCTCATCACCTCCAGCAGGTCCAGCAGTCTGGAGCCATCCCGGAAGTCCATGAACAGGTCTAGAATCATGCATGGTGGCCTCCGCTTCACAACACAAACACACACATAGATTTTTTTTTTATTTTATTTCACAATCTGATAGAGTTCCTGATAGAGGGTGATAGAGATAGACTTTAACAGAGCAGCCAATCAAAATTCACCCTTATATACATATATATATATATATATAATATGTTCACTGGCTGATGAGAGCCTTAAAGGTGTGTTTAATTTTACTCTAATGTCAGGTGCTCATTGCAACAAACGTAACAAAATAAATATTGAAAAAAATAAAAGGAGAAACCACTCAGATTTCTCACGGAGCTCCTGCATTGTTGAGCCCGTACAGCGTTTGAGTTGAAGTCTGGTCATGCTCCACTTATGTTGAATACAGCTACTGTGCGCAGTGTGTTTCCTTTGTGCGCTCACAGCATAAAGTGTTTCTCGGGCCGCTAATCCTGTCATGTTTTCATTGCACGGTTTGGCCATTTTGTGAAATTGTCTTTCCAGCAAAGTTCCTCCCTGAGGCATGAACACAGCTGTGAGTGATGCATCTGAGAATCGCTCTCAGATTCATCTCAACAACATCTCCTCGGTTGGGTTTGATGACGACGGGTCATAATTGGCATCAGAAGGTGAACTGAGGTCTCCAACTACTGCACACACATACATCTGAGTTTGTTCCTTTTTTTTTTTTTACACTGTTCTAACTTTCAATACATTTTCATCCATCCATACTGCTAAAATATAACTTCTGGGTCTGACTAAGCCAAGAGTGGTTGACCCCGAGAGAATGACGTCTGAGAGGAGTGAGAGAAAGGCAGGATTCCTTCTGCACGAAGTCAGCGTCGCGCTTTAGCAGGAGGCTTTAACGACCCCATTAAACCAAATTAAGAGAAAATCGATGTTAATATAAAAATGTGAAAGATGGATCCTCCAGTCAAAACTTTGAACCTCTTTTTTATTGATTGGACTTGCATGTGTTCTGCCAGAGGAGGATTTGATACTTGTGACATCATATCAAAACCATTTTTTTTTTTTTATTTTTTTTACTATTTTAACATCCGCGGTGGATGAGCTCATTCCATTTCTAAGAATAATGAGCGAAGCTGCATCAATTATATTGCAATATATTGCATTTTTAAGGTTTAGCATGAATATTATGACAACATTAAGTACATAGCTACAATATATGTCATTGTCTTGTTTATAAGGAGCAGGCCAGTTGGAGACAATGGCAATACATATTCTACTATTCCTGTTTTAATCAAGTCTACTCTATAGCCAAATATCACCAATAAATACTTTAAGTTAACTTAAGTACTGCGCTCACACTAACAAAGCCACACGTCCTGGTGACAAATTCATCAAACCCCACACTGATTGTAAATTTGTGATTGAAGGTAATAAAAAAAAAAAAATACAAGGCTGACAAATTGCTGGATCAAACATGACCTTCAAAGACCAACATTTCTTCATCATTTCTTGATGTTTCCTCACCGCACCCGTTTGGAATGTCACGTGCTCTAAGAGTGCCTGTTCAGAATCGGGCTGGAAACATAAGGAGAGCGGTGACTTCAGTGTTGCCGTGTCAGCCAGGAGTAATCACAGGATTAACCATGATTGGTTCCGTTTCTGCAGGAATCTTCAGCTGAGCGCCGCGAGTGGGCAGAGACTGGCTCAGTTTGGACCGGAGAAGCAGCAGGGCTGGTGGCTGGGGGGGGGGGGGGGGGGGGGGGGGGGCGATGTCTGTTGCTGTCTGTCTGTGCGCTGTGAACCTTTGCTCCTCTGTGCTATATTTATGCGCCCATGGACAGTGTCAACCCCAGTCTCACGTGCAAAGCTGACCTCTACTGGGAGGGGACGCTGTGCTGCTGACTCATGTTTGGAGATACTTTTACAGCAGCGGCGGTGAACAGTGCTCAGCTCCGTTACCAAATTGTCTTTTGTGATTTTAATTTGGATTTCGTGACAACAGTGAGGTGCAATTACAGGTGAGGAGAGGTCAGGTCAAACCGATGTTTCAAGCGTTGTTTTTCCAAACCCAAACCTGATATTTCCGAATCTGAAAACCTCCACATTGAAAATAAATACACTTTTTTTCTTCATTTTGTAACCAAACAAACCTTAAACTGACAAGCAAGCAAAATTGCAGAACATTTTAAACCCACCTTTGCCAGTTGAGCATTGACCCAGTTGGTGAAGGTCTTCTTCTGGATTTGCTCTTGTTCCACTGTTGAAGCAGAGAGAGACAGAAATACATTGAAGTGATGAGGGGGCCACAATGCTTATTTTAATGCTTATTTCAACCAACATGTTTTAAGCAGACAGCAATTTTAATCTGTATTGCATAGTCACACTAATATTCAAGAGTGTCCAGTCATTATAACAATATTCCTCATTTGCTTTGTAATATCCTAATCATTCATTCATTCATTTTCCATGCCCGCTTAGTCCCGAGCTCAGGGTTACGGGGGTCTGCTGGAGCCTATCCCAGCCTATCCCAGCTGTCATAGGGTGAAGGCCGGAGTGACACCCTGGACAAGTGGCCAGTTCATCGCAGGGCCACATAAAAACAAACAACCATTCACACTCACATGCACACCAATGGACAATTTAGAGTGTTCAATTGACCTCACATGCATGTTTTTGGAGTGTGGGAGGAAGCCGGAGAACCCGGAGAGAACCCACACAGACACAGGGAGAACATGCAAACTCCACCCAGAAAGGTCCCAGGCCCGGAATCGAACCCACGACCTTCTTGCTGTGAGGCGGCAGCGCTAACCACTGCGCCACCGTGTCGCCCATATCCTAATCAGATTTCCTAAATTAGCCCTTTCTCCACATGTGGTATTTAACCCATCATGCAATGAGGGATATGCTAGTATTGATGGAATTTCAGTCGCATTCTTTCCACATGTAAACTGTGCATTGGAATCAAATGAACTTGTACAGCAAAATACTTGGCTTCTGTCAAGCTGCATTGTCCAATACAATACCAAGCATACCTCCACAAAGAAGGGCTTGAATAACACACTAATGCAAAAAACAATTGTAACAGAGTGGCAACAAAGGTCCACCACAAGTGTGAGATGATTGTAGGTTTGCAGGAGAGGGAGGGAACTTCATCCGGACAGACTGACTCACGTAAACATGACAGCCGAGCTTTGTTTGTTCTGGATAATCTGAAGCCAAAGAGCAGCTTCCTGTTTGATTGATTTGGATGGTTTCCCCATTCATCTGACAGATGTGTGAGACTTCTGCCTCATCTCACACGTGACCCAGTCCTCCATCTCTGTCTTCCTAACTGCGCTGTCAAAGTTTCCAACTGTGACGCAATTACTTCTTCGTCCATGCAGCAAGCTTCAGGCTCTCTAAATCTGATAAAGTGGAAGTTCACAAACTGTTTTCTGATTTAACATGGCAGACTGAAGGCCACGTCTAATTTTAGTTTACTTGGGGTCTTGTCAAATGTATGAAAAGCTCCTACGACGACCCAAAGATGTGATAATAACCAAGCAAATATCAGATGATAAATATCAGAGAGATCGGGCACCACTGATTGCTAACATTCACAACAAGCACCCAAACCAAGCAGCTGCAGCCTTTCTCCAAATTTCCAAGCACTTGCCGATTGCAAAGAGTGTACTCCGTACTCACTTTTTGCTGGTCAACATTGTATTAATATTTCCAAAGGTCCACCAACTACAAGCAACCCATGTCCTGTTCAGTAAGTTAAAAGCAATACTAGCAAAAACCAGCAATGCTAATAATAACAAAAGGTTTTTATTTGACAGTATTACAATATGAGTTCAAGACTGAATTCAAAACAAACCTGCAGCCATAAACATTTTCAATTTCTCACAGCTCTGTCTTTGCCATCATGGCACATTCAGCAAATTAAAGTGAGATCAAGGTCAATCAAAAGACGAGAGCCAACTGTGACTCTGCACTATTGAAGCTGTTCTGAAGTTGGAATATCTATTCATAACATATACATAATAATCTACCCACTGGTATAATCCCAAACATGACGTGCATGAATGACTGTAGCTACTTGATCGAGTTGGAAACCAGTCACAGAACAACCCTAGGCAATCCACACATGCATTTCAATAAGAGAAGTGACTGTAAACCTCCGGTCGTACTGCTCTGTCACCTAACTTCACCTCCTCTTACAGAAACTCCCGTTCTTGTGCTGTACAAAAAAAAAACAAAAAAAAAAGCGAACTCAAAAGACTAAAATACTGAAGAAATAGTGAACATACCCCTGGTGGCACTCATTGTCATTGAGGAGGTTCAGCCCCTGGTGAAAATTAAGTCCGAGTCATGCATGTCATTGTTGCGCAGTTCATCACTTCAATGAAACGGCAGAAGTAATTTAGTGCGAAGGCGATTTTGAGTAACCAGCGTTTGAACGTACATATCCCGCCCACACTCCTGCGCAGGTATCGCAAGACTCTGCCCCATTTAATTGCAGTCAGAGGTGTTCGGGCCTGCCCAGGCACGGCCTGCAACAGGCTGATCCTCCTGCAACAGCCGGAGGTCCTTTTGAAATGTCATTACGTGAGTTCATCTTGCAAGTCAGACTCGGGCCTGACAGGCCAGTTTTCTCTTCCGCTGCCTGCACGTGGCCGGTCTCCTCACAACACTGGGACAATAGCTACAACGGATGTGCTGTCGGGTTGGAAGAGTTACTCTTCTAGCTCGCGTGATGTTCTGCAAAAAATGAGTGCAGGTCTGTGAAAGTCATTTTCCTTTTCTGAGAGATTATCTGCGTGGAGATGCAGCTCTCTGCACGTCTGCTCTTCTCTGCTCGCTCTTCCATATTCTTAAACAACGGCAACGCTGCATTTTTTTTCACAATGCAGCATCGCAGTTGAAAATGATACGCAAAATGACCCAATTAAAAAAAAAAAACATTGGATTCTTACACAAGTCACGGCAGCATGGAGTTAGTTCTCACCTTATCAATCAGTTGATGCCTGGAGGAATCATTCCTAGCAACAATGAGTATTTCAAAGTTTCACATGAGTATGCAGTGTTTAAAACACACACACACACACACACACGCACACGCGCGCAAAGTGAGACCGCTACCGTTTTAACAAGCCTTGAGGTTGGTGGCTAATACAGTTTACATCACACATTCTATTCAACGCACCAGCTGGAAAGCACATAAATGGAGAAGACATTTGGAGCTTTAAATAAAATGACTGAGGGGAGGAAATGTGGGGAGTGTGTTAAAAATAGTTCAGCGGAAGGGTTTTTTTTTTTTTTTTTTTAAGTCGGTTCCCAAAAAAAGGCGAGAGAGTGAGAGTGAGAGAGTGAGAGAGAGAAGGGGGGGGCGGTCCAGCCAGGTTGTTTCCAGCAGTTATCATGGTTACAAGATAAAACATTGAAGTCGAGACACAGAGTATTTCTTTAAATAGACACTGAGGATTGGTTTAAGGTTGAGCAGACACAATGACTCTCCTAGTTTCAAGCACCTGCTTATTAAAGCAACGCTGATGGTCACACTAGCATTGACATGAGCATGACACCGATGAGAAGATTATAAAAAAAGAAATGGCAGCAATAAAAACCTTTCAGAACAAAACGAGCGAGTGCACAACCAGTCCTTGAGGTTGGAGAAAAATGTGGGGAGGGAGTTTTGAACGCGTGGGAAAGAGAAGGTGACTCAAGGTCACGAGGTAATTATTCAAAAATCCAAGGCACACAGGAGGTTCCGTTGTCCATACAGACGTCACACACAGTGACATTTGCAATTCTGTTCATTATAAGCAAGAGACAACAACAGTCCTCTGACAGTTTACATGCAGCTAAAAAAAAAAATTAATGATTGACGGCAACGTCCTCCTCCCAAAAACACAAGGGGGCGAAATCAGCCTTTTAAGTGTGTTAATTTCATTTTCTTTTTAAAGTTTTCCCCCCTTGATATGAGTGTGACGTCACGGTAAGGAAAAAGGACGCACCCTGCAGGAGCAAGTGGACGTTGTCGATGTCCAGGGGGATGGGTCCCCTGTCCTCATCGTCATCTCTGGAGTCCAAGTCCGACAACATGCCTCGTCATTGGCAGCTTCCTGCCAGCATGGCCCCTCTGCAAGACACGGGTGGGACAAGCAAACTTCATTATCATGTCGTGCGACCACCTGACCAGAGCTCAAAGGACCTCAACGGACGGCCGCGCGCAAAGTTAAGCCACCAAGGTCAAACAGTCGCCGAGGTAAACATGGACAAACGCCTGTGTGAGCCCTTGAGGGTTCAGTCTGAATTATTGTGGTTGACGTCGCGGGTCACTGCAACTGTCTGCCATGTTTGTCAGTGTCTGGTAGATCATGCAAACACCTCTCACACCACATAATTGTCAATTGTCAATCAACAATTCCGTACAAGCTGTCCTGCAATTTTTTTATTACAATGCAATTTTGTATTACATTTTCTGCTGCAATCTTGCAATTTTGGAGGCATATTTTGTGAGTCTACCACCTCAGTAACAACCCCAAAACTAATTGGAAACTGATGTTCCGTAGGAAGAATGAGATTTTCAGGAATTTCTAGATCCCCAAAAACTTTTGACTCAATGCGGCTGAGTCACGCGTCAACACTCGAAAAGCCACCTATTCTTGTATTTATCCCTCCATCAGCCCATACGACTTGTTACTGAAATGTGGTCAACTTGACATCATTCCCGACTGTGAAGCTCACAAAGACTCGCACGGTAAATTGCGTGGCGGAAAAGAACCCAGAGTGAACCAGATTCCACGGAAAACTGTGCTAATCCCACAGTGGTGAAACTATTAGCTGCTACTGTTTGGCTGTGATTATATTGTGTGGGTATGGGTGACCCTGCATTGAAGGTCTATATACCGTCTGCAATTAGTTTCACAACAACAACAACAACAACAACAACACGTGGCTAAGCAAGCTTTTTGATTTCTATGAGTGAGCTCGGTGGGGACTTAAATTGCTGCATTGAGCAAATGCACCACTTGATGTCACACTTGTTAAAGAAGGAAGGCCCACATGGCAATGCTGCAGCCAGGGGGAAAACGAGAAAGACTGATTTAGCTGGAGGTTAAAGTCATTCTTGCTGAGGAAAGTCTCTGACTCTGAAACTCTGCACGTCGGCGGGCAAACCAGCAGAGAGAGAGTTCATCATCATGTTTCCGACAATAAAAGGCAGCTCCCAGGCAGTCTGCTCTGGTGCTGGGTGAAGGGCGTTGGACTCGTCTTGTTCTGTCTCGCCCTAGGGCGTTGCAGGAATGAACTGGAAAAAATGCCTGACATTTAGACATCGCTCCCGATTCTCTCGCTTCTGCGAAGCGCGCTGTCCAACAATGGAGGTGTTTTGATTTTTGACTAGCAGGTGTTTGGGTTTTAGAGAAACGCTAGCGTGACTGACAGCTCGGGAGAAGAGACAGGTGAGCGTGGCTAAAATAAATCGGTGCGAATGAGCGCCGGGTGTCGCCAGCGTGGGCGGAGCAACAAATGCCGGGAGCAGGGCCGCAGTGTGGGTCAGTACGGCCACAGCGTTGGCGTCACATCAGGGCAAATCCAGCGGTATGTTCTGTATCTGCTCCTTCCTCTATTTCTCCCCCTGCATTGAATTAGGGCGCAGATGTAAATCCAAGAGCCTCCGAGGAGAGTGACAGTTACTGGCCTATTGACAGCCGTGTCAAATGTAGTCCAATCAAGCTAAAAGGGGTCGAGCAGATACCGCAAAGTGCCTGTAAGAGAAACCAAATGGTAAAAAGCCCCCCAGATTGAATCGACGTGTCAAATTTAAATTGTATTTCTGTATCTGGGTTGTCGCGTTGTCAAGAAGAAGAATTATCACGTACGACACTGTTATAATGCATGAAAGCAATCACTTTTTGTGCTCTCAAAGCTGGCGTTGCAGATTTATGGACTCAGTTGATTGGTTAGATGAAATCTCAACAACACAAAAAAAAACATATACAGGTCCTACCCAGAAAATTAGAATATCCTGAAAAGGTTGCTGTATTTCTGCAATTCAACTTAAAAGGTGAAGTTGACATATTATATAAAGGAAAAATGTGCAAATCAATATATTTCAAGTTTTTATTTCTTTGGATTTTGCTGATCAGGTCTTGCAGCATAAAAAAAACAACAATAATTTTCTGAGTTTGTGGGTTTGTGGTTTTAATAAGCTGAAAATCTTAATCAGCAAAGTTACAACAAGGAACTGCTTGAGATGACAATTTGCGTGGAATGGCTCAATAAAATGTGTTGCTTTCATCTTTTATGTGAAATTGCCAAAATAAAACAACTTTTACTTGATATGCTGATTTTTCGGGTAGGACCTCTATACATTGAGTTTTCAGAGAAATACATTTTAGTACCCCTGGAGTTTATTTCAAGTCTACTAGTCCCTGTGCTGCGGAAGGGCTGCAACGATTAACACGTGCAATTTCTAAAAGCACTGCCGCACCAGCCGGCTGAGGGTCAAACCTCAATAGCACGGCATTTGAATTATCCCTGGGCTTTGTGTCAGCTGCAGCGCGAGTGACCAGCGCAAGGTGAGAGTCCGCCTACCAGGGTAAACAACAGAAGTGTGAGGAGTAAAGACAGGGAGTGTGTCCGGAGGAAACAAGAAGCGAACCAAGTCCAGGAGGGAAAGAGAGGGAAGATGGAGAACATGGCTCTTTACATGTCAACCCAAGTCAGAGCCAATCTTGCTGGGCTAATTGTGGCATCAAGGCAGAGAGCCATGAAGCATCTTCAACTTGTGGAAAAAGTTTGGGGCTGAAGGGGACAGGAGGCAGCAACCTCATCTGGAAAGGCTTTAAAAATGCGTTTCTATTTGTATCTGTCCAGTTGAGACACCACTACAGCAGAGGCGAGGCACTGGAATGAGAATAAAATATCCAAATGATGTATGGTGGTTGATGTGACACATCCCTGCAACATCACTTCCCTGGCAGCAACTAGCAATGCTTCCCTCCCGTCGGCGGCGCCGTGCGCTCTCTCAATGAGTTCCAGCATGTTTCTGAGCTCTTTGTGCGAGCTCGGACAATGACCCGGCAGAATCGGTGTCGCTCAACCGGTCGCGGCAGGTTCACAGGCACACCTTCGCAGGACGGGACAATAGCAGAAGGCGACCTCTGCTTCCCCACGGACTGAAAGCACTTGAGTCATTGTGGGTGCAATCTCCAGCAGATATATCAGTGTATATATGTATATAATATTTAGCATATATACTCACTTAAACACGTGATGGTATAACATGAGCTATGACAAAAGTCTGGATTTAACTTTTCACAGATGAATTGATAGTAGCAAAGTTGTTATGCTTCAATAATCATCACAGTATTATGTCTGTGAGTTGCGATAACCACTTTGAAAAATATTTGTGATGTTGTTTTGAATGTTTGAATGGGTTTTACAGTGGGAAACATTTAGATAGAGACAAGCTGACCACTTTGTCACTGTCACTGTCTGGCTCTACCTGACTGCTCGGCATTAAGTTGTGAGTGTGCAGCTCTAATCTTTGGGTATGTCGCCATCACCAAAGGTCACGCTGTCATGCAATTCACTTCTAATCCTGCGTGCTTAGCAGAAGGCTTCACAATTTACTTTAATTATCATCTAAACCTGTGCTCGTTTCAATGTTGTTTAATGGGTTTAACAACTTGCACATGTATGTCAGGGTTTTTGCAGGGCTTAAATTTAACATGAGCTCAGACCAGATAATAGATTTCATAATATGATGATAGTCACATATTAACAAGCAAACACTAACCCTTAAGTTTTCTTAGTGTATTTTCCTCTAATGTGCAGAAATTAAAAAAGGATTTCAAACGAATACTGAAAACATCTGTGTGAAATTGTCGTCTTAGTCCTCTGTCATTAGCATTGGTGAAATAAATAGGTCAATTTTTGTTTAGAGTTTTGTTATACCTTCCACGTGTTAAGAATAGAATGTAAATACTTGATCTCAAAGCGCAGCGTGAACACCTGGTTGCAGGCGTCATCATTACTAAACCTGCAGGTACTCCTGCGGTACATTGTACACAGGCACTCCTGTCAATGCATTTGGGTTAAATAAGGTGTAATACTTTGAAAACGTTCTTTGTTGTGTTTGCACGGGCTAAAAAAAAATTTTTTTTTTTAAATGGATGAAATGTTTAAACGCGTCTGTTCCTTTGACCTGAGAGATAAAGCTGCAGATACAACACGCTCCTCCTTGTCAGCGTTGCTTGTATACATGCAAGCAACAGTCTTTCCAAAGTGCGCTCTCTGCTCCGACTGCATGACTGTGATAGCGCGCGTTATGAAAAAGCCGCGGCCCATAAATAGCTGCTGGAGGACACGTGGTGCGCGGCTGCTCTCAGATCACGTCAACCGAGACGTACTATGAGTCCTTGAGGAGGAACAGATGACTTTTAAATAGAACTCATAATGTCAACATGTGCCGTCACCTTGCAAATGTCAACGCAGAAGAATCAAAGTGTGCAAACGAAGAGCGTAGGCGGACAGTAGAACGTCGTTTAAACAGCTCTTGGGACACCTGCTGGATTTTGCTGACATCACCAAACACATTGCTATTATCATTATTATTATTATTTTTATTATTTATGTATTTATTTTTAAACTGCACATAACAGTAGCCTCAAAACGCTCAATGGTGTAAGGAAACGTTAGAATAAGAAGTCAGTACTCACATGCACAAAGAGTAAAGACGCTTTAGATGCCAATAGTGGCCTCCAGTGTGAAGTTGCTCCTCGGTGGAAGTGAAACCCGAAGCGCCGTTGGACACAAGTGACGCCCGCAAAGCTCCAGGAGGACTGGGCCCGACTGTCACCGGAGCCGCCACAGCCATACCGGGGCTGTGGGACAAACTCACAGACACTAAATATAGAAAGCACCGACTCCTCGAACACACATACACACCCTCTCTGAGTTTGGCCCCTTTGGCTGTCACCTGGGATAAAGGTCTACCCACAACAAGTGCATGTGACGCGAGGTTTAATGTCAACTAACGCTGGAACCGACTCAAACCCTCGACACGCCATTCAAGTTTCCTCTCCTACCTTAATAGGAAGGGACAGACATAAATAAGAAGAGGCTGGTCAAGTACATTTTTAGGGGACAGGCTAAAAAGATACATTCCATTCATACACTTTCCTAAAAAAAACAAAAACAAGCGAAACGGCGTGAAAACCACACTAAACTACGGGGGGCTGGCTGAAAACTACTTAGCAGTAAGCTAGCTGCCATTGTCTCGCTAACAGGAGGGTTAGCTAAATTAATTCAACACACTCTTTTATATACGTTGAGTGAAAAGTTATAGCCTACCAGTGTTTTAGAAGCTGAGGACACGTTTAGTATTTACCATATTGTTCTCGAAAGGAAACTTCCGCTATTGGTAGTTAAAGTTGCATTTTCACATACCAGTGACATTAGATGACTGTGCATTCCACAAGATAAGGTCTGTGTACGAAGTACAAGCACATTTTGCAGCAACAAGAACTAACTCCGGTTTTTGTGACTGATGTTGTCATGATACAGGTCTGTTTTGATTTTCCAGGAATCATTTACCACTGCTTTGCAGCTGTGCACTATTAAGGCAGTTAGGATGAGTTCAAGTTCTACCAAAGAGCAGCAGAGGGCAGCACACAATCATGTTTCCATTGGGTGAATGGGAAGGTAAAAACGAACAGAAAAAGATAGAGACAGGATGTTGTTGATTCCTTTAAAATATTTCGTTTTAGGAGTGATTTATTTAGAACACCATTCTCACCTTCAAAACAAACTTTAACCTGTAAATATTTTTTTTAAGCTAATGTGTTTTATTGATTTTATTTTTTTTTACTGGAGTCAAATATAAATTGATTAATGATGTGAAATGAGACTTTGAGTTGAATATGGACTACGACCAGTGTTTCTAGGAATTAACATATTGAGTTATTTAACATTTTTGCTTTGCTACATAATTCCATATATCTTGCCCATACATCTGATGTCTTTGGTATGTATCTACAATGTAGAAGGTAGTAAAGATAAAGAGAAAAACATTGTATGAGAAAGTGTGTACAAATTTGTGTGTGTGTGTTCTTTCTGCTAATCAGATGTTGCCTTGTTCACCTTTTTTTCCCCCCACCACTGACCTTTAAGGGTCAGAGTTTATCTCAGGTTGTTTCCGTCTTTAATTGTAGCCATGGCACTTATTTCCAGTGGATCTTGCGTAATACACAGGGGAAACTTTCAAGTAATAGAGGTAATAGTACACAACAAAACTTTGCTGAAGTGTCCATCGGACTGTTTTATATTTCAAGATTATTGTTGATTAAATGCAAAGCACATGAACTCAAACCTGGAGAGATTCATTAAGAAGAAGAAAAAAAATTCCCCCCAAAAAATTAATGAAAATGTGTGACAAAAATTAAGCTAATACCTAATCTCTCATTTTCAAATCAGCGAATAATTACACAAAAGCCAGCTTTTGGAAATCCAGGCTTACTCCCTTTGCACTGAATTAACCTCATTGTGAACACCACTGTTATCCCATTACATGCATTCTGTTACTCTACCCCCTGCACATTGTTCAATAATAGCCTGCAGACGGGTAATTCTTCCTGATAGTGGGGACGACAGGGTATCTGTGCGTGAACCCATCCCTGACTCATCCCCCTCAATATTTCGCCTAATCTAACTTTAATTGCTTGGCCCGCGACTTTACTTTTAAAAAGATTCATTTCCTGAACTGCTTGAGAGCGGTGCCGCTTGGCTGCTTCCACACGCCGCCTGCAGGGCCTCTGACGGTGATCATTTCTTGATGAGGAGGTTACTCATCCCGATCAATTTTTTCCAACTTCTTCATATCTGATGTGCTCTTCATCATGCTACCTCTCCGTTGAACCCGAGCTGGAAAGCCTGCAGGACATGGTTTCTGTAATAAAGGAAATGTCATGGGGGGCATAAAGACACGATGAAAAAAAAAAAACATTACGTGATAGAATAAGGCAGCGAGCAGTGAAGTCATCACAGTCAACGTGTGAGAACAGGAGTGGGGTCCGTGTCAGGAGCCAACTAATTGAGCTCGGATGAGTGAAAAATAGACACAGGTAGACACTCTGTTTGAGAACTTTGTTCCTCATTTTCCATGTCACTGGCTGGGAACAAAAGAGTCGACTCTTCCTTCTAATTAAGCTAATGGAGTAGACACAAGGTGGTCGGATAAGCTGGATGGGCGGTGACAGGTAGAAGAGCCTGCAGGAGGACCTGAGGAGAGATCGTCAACCTATGACAGGCTGACTGAGGATGATATAAAGTCCAGGTTCAGGTCCAACAGAGCGCACTGGCAAATATGGTTCATCGCAGCATCTGGAGAGTCTAAGAAGTCTGTAGATTCAAGAGGAAAGACGGAGCAGCAAAACCAAGATGAGCCTGCAAAGGAAGAATCCACAACTGTGAGTTCATATACCTGTTTTCACTTCAGCAACTTCTTTATATAAATATTATGGTATGTGTAAACATGATTATCATATTGTTTTTCTTTGTTATTTTGTTTTCTCCACACAGTACTCAGTATAATAGAGTTCTCTATTATTATTTCATGATAAAAATAGTGAATACATGACTTAAGGGAATTGTTATTGTTGCTATTATTCCTTGTTGGCTGACCTTGCTGAGCTGAATTAAGCACTGCTGCCAAAAGCCCTGTTGAAAGTCCTTCCCCAATAGGTACAGTGCGCAGTCAACAGACAGTATCTACTAGTCTTACGTTAATGAGATTCATGAGATACAAATCATGTATTTACTGTATATCATCATGCAAACAAAAAAATCAAAAGGTTGACATTCAAAAGTGTCAAACATTATTATCATTGTCATATTCTGAGGGTGTGTGTGTTTGTACGTGTGTGCTTGGGGGGGCAAAATAATTTTTTTGGTCTATTTTTTGTCATTATGAACGACAAAAATACACTCAAACAGGTCTACTGTACGTGTATGTTTACCACAACATGCATTACAATTTTTCCTAAAAAAAAAATTAAAAAATATATATATATATTTATTCTAATAATTACATCTCTTCACTAGTTATGGAAATATTTGCTTGTTGTGCTCCCTAGGAAGCTTTACCTGCCGCTGCTGCTGCTGCTGCTGTGCCTCTCTCCATGTTCGCTCTCCCTCCGCCACTCGTCCGCCGTCAGCCTGCGTCGCTTCATGGGCTGCGCCGTGCGAGAGTTCACCTTCCTGGCCAGGAAGCCCGGCTGCGGGGGGCTGCACATCACCACAGATGCCTGCTGGGGGCGCTGTGAGACTTGGGAGGTGAGCAAGCGGGCGCCAGCTACTGTACTGTACTCTCTCTCTCTCTCTCTCTCTCTCTCTCTCTCTCTCTCTCTCTCTCACGCGCACACACGCGCCAGGAGGAGAGGGTGTGTAAATGTGATTATACTGAGAGGTGATGTATAAGCAAAGCTGACAACTTTACACAAAAGAATGGAGTCTGCTTTTTTTCATCAGCTCACGTCTGGAAAGGGGGGTGGGGGGGGCCGATTGGATGAAATACAAGCGGTCAGACAGTAAAGTGGGGGGAGGGCGGTGATTGGTGGTGGTGGTGGTGGCGGTGGGGGTGGGTCCACAGGTAGAGACGGACCCGCAGAGATGGAGATGAGTGGGATCCCACCGAGAATATTTGTTTTCCCTTCACCCTCACCACAGAGGTCAGCGCAAGTGCAACGAAAGCCTTCAGCCGTGTGACAAATATTGGCGCAGGTGCACAGATTGATGAGACGTAGAAGAGAAAAATAGATTCCTGTGTTTATAAGGCCTGGCTGGGGTTTTAGTATTTCTGTGCTGCGCAGTAATGAGAAGCTGTGTGATGCTAATGCAGCTGCCGAGCGCTAGTGGTGGTGGTGGAGTGAGTGTGTGTGGGGTGGGGGGGGGGGGATTTGCCTTTATGGCCATCTGCACTGAAAATGAAATTAATGTTCTGCAAGAGTGGAAAAGCGCGGCGGAGCCCGGATTGAAGTGGCAGCGCTACTTTCTCTAACAATGTCTCACGTGCGCAGAGGACACAGTTGGATTTCAAAAGCAGTCAGAAAGTGATTATTAAAAAGCCGAGTTTCGTCTGCCGCTTGGTGTTCAGTGACAGCAGGCATGATTCTTCAGCGTTCAGTGGTCTGAGTGGGTGAGTGTGCGTGCGTGCCCAAGAGGCTTTCGTTTGATTTTTCGCCAGCTTCATAAACAGGAGATACTCAATATACAGTGTGGCTTTAAGAGTTAAGGGGTCAAATGGCCTTATATTAATCACACTATATATCTAATCTAAAACTAAATGATCAGGATGAACAAACAGCTTCCAGGATTTTAACTCACTGTAACATGTAAAAAATTCAGCTTCATCTCCAAATGTTTTGTGTGACCTTAAAAAATATACCTGAAAAACCACAAGGACTTATATTTTTCAGTTAAAATGATATAACTGGCCACTTGTCCAGGGTGTCACCCTGCCTTCGCCCTATGACAGCTGGGATAGGCTCCAGCAGACCCCCGTGACCCTGAGCTCGGGAATAAGCGGGTATGGAAGATGAATGAATGAATGAGTTAAAATTATATATTTTTCTGATAAATTTTTTGTTTTGTTTTGTTGCACTGTGACAAGGAAACATACGCAGCAGCTCTGCTTTCAGCCGGACTGCCTGAGTTTCCCTGTGTTGGTATTTGACCATCAGTGCTGCTGGATGGCAGTGTTTAGATGAGTGGGCTGTGCTGCTGTGTTTTTTTTTTTTGTTGTTTTTTTTTGCTAAAAGTACCTGGGTGTGATATAATATATACGTGACTTATAGTGTTGAGGGAAAGATTTCAGGGAAAAGTGAGAAAAACAAGCGTACAATATATAAATAAATAAATAAATAAATAAATGCTCTTTATAACTTCGCATCCTGCAACCCTGAGTGCCGGACAGAGCCGGTGTTGAAAATGGATGAAATCAGGCCCTCAGAACAGCGATAACGCCGGCCAAGTCAAAAGTTCCTAAAGTGGCGAGTTTCTTATCCCAGCGAAGTCATGACTTGTCAGACTGAGCAAGCGTTTTTTACTGACTTCTGTTTGCAGAGGCCCGTCCTGGAGCCCCCTTTCATTGAGTCCCACCAGCGAGTCTGCACCTACAACCTGACGCGCCTCGTCACCGTGAGACTTCCCAACTGTCTGCCCAAGGTCGACCCGACGTACACCTACACTGTGGCCCTGAGATGCGACTGCGGGGTTTGCCTGACCAGCACCACTGAGTGTATCACATCAGTCTAGCACACAAACAGAGAACCACCAAAGGCAGACACACGTCAAGCAGCAGCAAGATTAAAAAAAAACAAACACTGAGTGTAAGAGGTTCCATTAGTCTTGGAGATGGTTGATTTTGGGGCTCGGGTTTGTGGATACGGCAGACCGATTCCACTTTATCCAACAATGTCTTTGGATCACAACAGAGTTCGGCAATCACAAGGTTCTGTTCAATTTTGGTTGAAACGAGTCCAGACGCTGCCCTTGTGCCTGACTCACTGCAAAGACACACTGAGGCAACACACTGCGGGATTTTCGGGTCCCCTAAGTGGGATGTTATAAAACTTCGGGTGAAATTAAGATCGTTTTTGCAACTGTAACATCTTTCTTTGCTGCATTAAAAGAAATAAAGACATTTAATTAGAAATAAATGCATGTTTTTTTTTTTTTTTTTACTGGAAAACAGTTCAACAGTATGTACTGCAAGTCCTCTGCATGTTATCAGACACTGTCGCAATAGATTCATATCAAGTAAATAATGAGAGGGGACAATATTTTGACCTGGCAGGCTGGGCTACATGCAGTCGTCGCTGATTCACCGGTGCTATCAGGAAGTGCTGTTCCCAGCAAGGCGGTTCGATTTGCCAGAGATAATAGAGGGATCAATGGGTCAGTGAGCATTTACACTGTGAGGAGGCTTTAACATTAGAGTGGGACATTGTAGCAATGATCAATGGCAGAATACAAAAAGAAAAGAAAACATAATACAATTATAAGATGTGCGTTTGTGGGTGTGTGGGGGGGGTGGGGTAGGGGGGTAGGGGGTTAAAGGTGGAATAAACCATATATCAGCAAACGGAGCGAAACCCAATGAAACACTGAGAGTGCTTAAAGAGCAGCGAGGCAAGGAGGGGGAATCGAATGTTTTGAAAGTTTGAATGACAAAGACAGGAAGTGAAGAAAAAGGTGTACATTTCAAACTAAGAGGACAAGTGTTTTTTCAGGTCGTGACCATACAAACATTGTGTATGTTTTTGTGTCGCTATTGACATACTTCCATTAAAAATGTTGACATCTGAAATTGATCACGTTATTGTTTTTGTTTTTTTTTTGTTTTTAAATCTGCTGTTATTTTCCTGAAATTCACCTATACTTAAAATACATAAAGTAAAAGAGTACGTTTTTTTTTTTATATAATATTTTGCTTCTTGTCGTTGCTGCTGTTCATCCTGTGAGAAAAACCCCCAAGACCACAGGTTAGTTTTTTATCATTGTTCGAAACCTGTTAACCTGTATTTATCTTAGATGGAAATGCAACATTAATTATCACACTAATGCAGTAACTGCTGTCATGAAAGATATTGGTCAATCCACCAGCAGATACACAGTAAGTAGATTAGTTCCTAATATCGATACTTAAATGGCCATTAGTTAATGCGTCGCTGAAGACAAACCATCCTGAGATCAACAGAGAAATTGATTTTTCATACTGTATTGATGTGTGAGTTTGTTATTATAATTTGTTTATTTTTAGATTGTGGTATGTTTTTGGCACACGTACCATCAAAACCTTATTTTATAAAAAAAAAAAAAATGCTAGCATTTTATACACATACGTCTACATTTGAGGGCTTTAAAATACAATGCAAGTATAAAGATTTGATTTTATATTCAGAGAAATCATAAAGTTGATTTCGGAGATTTTGGTAGAAGCACATATAATAATTTAACACAGACACAAATCAATATCCAACCTGAATGACCTTCCATGGCCCTGATGCCCTTCTAACTGTAAGCACATAAATTGATCACATGACTTAAACAATGTCAATCAGTGCAAAGAAAATCATTCGCTTCAATTGATTTGGCTCTATTTCAAGCTGCCAAACTTCAATACACTGTTACTCAGTGTCAAATCCAAACTTGACTGACACCAAGCGTCCTCTGCAGGTGATCTCAGTCCTTGGAGGATATTACTGGGGACTTTAGAGGAACAGTGAGGTTGTTCCTGATGTCAAGAGGTCGGAAGGTTCCAGCGTCTTGGGTGAGTCAACACAATGTGTAAACTCGAAGATAATTCTGACTCCGATAATAAATATTATGAAAGCTTTCCATTTCAGAAACGATTAATTTCAAACTAGCAGTTGTTTACATATTTATGTATTTATTATTTTTTTTATTATTTATTTTAGTTTCGGTGGTTATTTTTTGCTGCCATCCATTTCGCTTTCATAAACTCAACTCAATAAAAAAAAAGCAAGCGTCTCCCTAACAGGACCCAAACAGGAGCAGCAAGCATCACTTGAGGGGGCTTTTGAAAGCTACAGACAAGATGCAGAGGTTAAAAGGTAGAAGAGTGAGGGGAGCTTGGCTGTCTGGACACCTCGCTCTCCCGAGACCTTGGCTATCTTCAACCAGGCTGACAGGAGAGTCACTCTAACAACCCCCGCTGTCCTAATCGTTTGTGACATTACCACATCCTCCCGCGGCAGCAGGGGGAGGACAGTGTGAAGCGGATGCCGCAGCTCTTGGCAGGGAGGCTCCGGAGGAGGCGCAGCGGAGGAGGGAGTCCTCATGAAGCCATCACTGGGAGTTTCTAACCTGGGGTCTGTGACCTCCTACTGGAGCTCAGGGGGGGAACAAGATGACTCATATCAGAGCTTTCACTGCTGCTGAGCTAAAAAAAAAAAAAAAACCCACACACACAGACATGGATGAGAAATTTAGGTTAGCCGAATGCAAAATATACTTTCCGCCGTGTTCATATTCTCATTCAGAATTAGGAGAATACTTGACTTGAGTTAATTATGCAACATGATTTACAATTAAAATATGCAAATCCTCACATTTAAAATGTAATTTATTCTCTATTTAAGGATGGAGAATTATTGATGCAGCGACTAACCTCCTAATGAACTGCAGCTCCTCCAGGTCAGTTAAACTGGTTGTCACTCACTCCCTCACTTGTTAATTGCAGGTTAGAAGCAGGTTGACGTTCAGGCAGGTGAACTGTTTGCTAAGCTGTGGAGCTCCGGGGCCAAAGTCCTCTCTCTGGGTGAAACAGCAGCGTGGCAGGTTGTGACTGGGGTTATGAATTATACAGTCTCTCCTGCAGGGACAGGCGGTGTTTTGGGGATCTTGGTCAGTGACAGAGCTCCGGCGCGGAATGCAGCCGAGCTGCTCCATGGGTGAGGCTCCTCGGGGGACGCACCCGCCTGAGATGCCTTTGTCGGGTTCATTGCAATCGACGTCTTATATGATGTGGGTGACGCCTCACTGACGAAGTCCAAATGTTACATCCGCAGCTGAGGACTCGTGCAGAGACCCAGAGGGAGCAAATCACCCACAGCAGGGAGAAGGGACCATTACTTGGAATGCCGATCCGAAGAGAGACGACCAGAGGCGGACAACCAGGACTCGCCCTGTCAAGCCTTTATCCGGTCATAGACTGAGAAATTGGGCGAAATGAGAACATCTAGACTGCAAGAATTTAAAACTGTGGCAACAGAAGACAGCGACTCCACCTCATCGTTGCATAACAGCACTGAATGTAGTCACATTACTTATCTGCTTCATAGAGACATGTCTGTGACCTTCTGATGTTCCACAGAGAATTTTCATCCTATAGATTTCTATCACATCCCCTTTTGGTAAAGAGCCTATAAATGAACAGAAACATAGCAGGTGATTGGAACAACATCCACAGCTCCAGCTGGAGGGTTGAACAGAGCAGCCACTTTGGAAGCTCTGTTAGCAGTCGCACCTCCTCAGTGCCTGAAACCAGCCACTTGCAGCAGCAAATAGCAAATCTTTTAGGTATTCAAGCAAATGTTGGCATTTTATGAACAATATAATATGTATATATGTCCAGAGTTCAGATCATTGGACTTGCTGAGCTGAAGGCGAGCTCTCACCCAGTCTAAGTCCAACTTTGGTGGAACCATTTTCACTGTACATAACACAGAGTCCAAGCTGCAGCCGCAGCAAAGCCACGTCAATCATGTGTCATCAACAGAGTTGATTTAGCATCAAAATTGTGATGCTAAACAAAGAAGCACCTTTACATCTATTGCTCATTCTGACTGATCTGCGTGATCATTCTCATTTCTGAACTTGAAACAGTTTATTATTTCCTGCAAACTGTCATAGACAGCTTGTTCAGCTACAGCAGCCCCTGATCATCACTCTGATGCTTTTTTTTCCATCACTGTCCTGGTTTTGGGTCATTAAACAAAAGAGTTGAGAAAATGAAAGAAATCAAATCGAATAATAAAAAAGGTTTTAAATGTGTAAAAAAAATCAGAAGCTCCCTTCCTCCTTCATGTTGTCATGGTTTGACGTAAAGCAAGGTTACAGGTAATGAATGGCCAGATTACCTGCTGGTCTGTGACACGCACTGAAATGAACTCCTTTGTGACTCATGGTAACAGCTCAGCTCATTATTTAAAGGTCACACTAGTTCTGCAATCACATTGCTGCAGCTAATACAAGTTGTCACATTTATAAAAATAAAAATAAATGAGTTTCATTCTTTTCATGTTGATGATTCCTGTTCATTATTATTTTGTCTTTGTCCAATGAATCGAAAAATAATCTGGTCAGACAACAGCAGCCCAACACTCCTTAGCAGATGATGGGCAAAACTGTAGAAAAACAGGTTTGACATTATGTTTCTGTGTGTATGGGGGCAAATAGAAGATTAATAAACAGGAGCTCTGAAGCTGCACACCCTTTAAACAATCTTGGTTGCTCCTGGATCTCAATTTAGCAAAAGAACCCCCCCCCCCGCCCCCCCCTGCTGGAGGTGAGACAGACTGTACACAGATTGAAATATTTCTTGTTCCATTTTAACTTAGCATCCTCCTCAGTGTGTTCCAACAGATCGCCCACTGGATGCAGCCACGAATACCTCTGACATACAGTGGAACTGCGAGGGGTGGCGGAGGGGGTCACAGCACGCCCACCTTCTCTGCAGGAGTCAGAAGTGAAAAATATGCCACCGCAACGACAGAAGGTCACAACATTGCCATCCGGTCGTTACCTCTGCACAGCGGCAAAAGTGCTTTTGACACCAGCACCACAAAACTCATTCAGTTTACACTCAGACATTAAACTTTCATCTGCGCCGCCAGTGGAATCACCGGCTGTTGACTCTGCCACAAACAGGGAATTGACGTTCATAAATATTCATTTGAGCGGAAAAGAACAACAAAGTCAGACATTTCAAAAGCAATGGCATTAAAATGCAATGTGCATGCTAACGGCAAAAGGATAACACAAACTTTATGATTAGTCATTTGTGTATAAAAAGCTTGATCACCTCAATATGGGCTCGCCGCCTATAAAAGGGACAGAAGGAATGAATCACAGGCTGTTTGCTTCTTGTGTGTTGGCTGAGTGTTTCAAATATGACGTTGAAATTCATATTATTAAATGAATGCCAACGCTTTGTTGACTGTTGCGTCGTGGGGCCAACACTTGGAAGAACACCAGTCAATGGTCAGATTTAACTTTGAATCCTCCAGTTATCCACTGGGGTTGACACCTTGACACTTTCAATTAAGGGAACATCTCTCTGTGTTTTCTCCTCTGTTCTCTTCAAACCCCCAAGTGACGTCTGCGGAGCAACTGAAGGTTACCATCAAATAATTCCAGATCTTGATGGGCGTAATGGGTTGGAATGATCGCACATCCTCATTCTTCAGTCTGGATCCAGTCACATTTCAACCCCATGGGCCACTCGAGGGAAATGAAACGCTCGGATCTCAAGAACCTGATAATATGAAAGCGCTTGTTTAATCAGTCATTCTAGCGCAGCTCTTTTACTGTGTGAAAGGGGGTCCTGTTTCCGGGTGAATCTAAAACACGCTGAAGGTTGTCCTCTCACATGAACTGCTCCTCATGGCTAAACTTAGACTCTAGAAAAGGGGGAAGCCACATCGAATTCACTTCCTTTTCGTGAAGTATAAGTCTGACACTTTTTCTGTGGTAAGTTTGAAGCACGAGTCATCCTCGCAATTCAAGTAATTCAATCCAAACCTGCATATTTCACAAACAATGTCTATTGTGTTATTTTGCATCAGTCTTGGAGCCGCAATGTTATTGGGCATCAAAGAGAGAGAGAGTCAGAGACAGAGAGATCATTGATATCCTGACTGACAGTTAAGATAAATTGTTACCCTGTCAACAGAGCTGCTGAGATTAGAGGTAAACTAGCCGCGCAACCGGAGCGGACTGATGCCTGTTGGAGAAAAATAGAATGTTTTCTTCGCACTATTTGAGTAAATGCTAATGAGGAAAAGCATGTGCTTCATCTTGGCAGTGAAGGCGCTCCTATAGGAGCGTCCAGGCGGAGCCTCAGGTGGGCTCGCCGGAGCCGCTTCAAAGTCTTGACAGTCTAATTTCTCCTTTGTTTCCTTTAGCTTGCCCACGGCTCTCGCCATCCGCGGGGAAACTGACCATGGTAATTCCGCTGCCCCGCCAGTAATTGGCCTCCGAGTCTCACAGCTACTAAAAAAAAAGTTTTGTTGGAAGAGGGCCAGATTGGATTAAGCGTTGACGCACGGGCAGAGAACGCAGGAGGACGACGGCTAAACCAATCATTGCAGGGCAGCTTTTTGAGGGCTGAAACAATGCCACCTGTGATTGGAACATTACCTGTCCGTGTAGCCAAATTGGATTCTGTGATGTTAAACAGGAACTGAGGATTATTTCACATTACACTGATCCTCTTAGTAAGCTGCAGCCAGGACGCTGCCATATAAATTCTAGTCACAAAGACCGTAGTTGGAAATAGAGGGCGTGAGACAGAGCGAGAATGAATGAATATTCATGGAAGTGTCCAGAAAGGTTGAGCCACAGTGCTGGGGATGAAAAGTGCACGATTTGAAGGTCTCTAATCCCGCACCCAAGTTCTGAAAGAGCAGTAAGTGCAAGAAGTGGAACCTGCTGGAAAAATCCAATTGCTCAAACTCTGGTCCTTCACCTTCTGTATATTTCAACAACTGCACTGCTGTAGGAACAAGAGCTGGAGGGCACCTCCGTACTGCGCTCTTCTGACCCGAGCTTCACCCTCATGACACGGCAGAAAGTGAAGCAAACATCACGCAACCAAACACTGCAGCGTTTCCGGAGAGGAAGGAGTCCACTTGAGTGAGTTCCTCCTCCACTATTTCTGATCGTATGCATTCAAGCTGTTCAAGGAGAGCTGAAAGACCTTTGTGAACTGCTCTGAAGTTGACCTAAAGTCTGGAAGTTTGGATTTTCCTTGGTCTGCAAACAACTTGAAGGAGCCCTACAATACAGAACTGACTTTTTCACCTTCTCAAACATTTTTTTTTTAACTTGTGCATCCGGCAACCAATTCTTATAATACATCCGTATTGAGCGCCATCTTTCCTGCCAACAGTGAGTGACTAGCCAATCACAAGGTAGTTGAATGTTCCAAGGTGGAGCCATGGCTGGAGCAGGTGGGGGAGGGTGGAAGAGAGTTCTTTGTTTCATTTTATTTTATTGAACAGTTTATCACATCTGGAATCGGGACATTAAATCTGGAAATGTCCACAATTGGGCCCGTGGAAGTTAATAAGTCTTAGTTTTATCCTAATTAGGCTGCTACCTCTATATGTCTTAAGTCTAAAGACGTCTGCTTCACTGAGGTTTGTCCAACTATACACAGATTTGTGATAAGAAATTAAAAAACTCTCCTGTCTGAGGTCCTTAAAGTAAAGACCATCCTGCGGGAGCTGATCTGAAGGAAATCTTTTCAAGAAAACTCTACGTGATGAATTAAACATGGACCCACCAGCCACTGTCAGAGGAACACCTTGGTAGTACCAGGCTCACCATAATGAGGCCGATGAGTGTACAGTATACACACACACACACACACACACACAGCTGCAGGGTGGGACGTGTTGCGTGTTCACAGATGCTATCCTGCTGACCTTAGTGTTAACCTCAGGTCATTTGAGTTAATGTTGCCTTTCTGCTCTCTAGCCAGTCTGCACATTCTGCCTCCCGACAACTGCAGCTCACTTGATGTTTTCTCTTTATAGGAGAAATACTCAAAAAATGTACATCTTCTGTCGTGTCTATACACATTGAATTGCAGCCATTTTGTGTTACCGTGCACAATTCACCCCATAAAGTGGCCAGCAAGGGGTGACAATTTTGCTTTGTATTATAAAACAGGAATTTCCTCCAAATTAAGATGGCTAAAGATTTCTTTTTTTCTTGAACATTGTTTAAAATCAAAAATGGTCTCATATGAAAGGTAGGAAGGTGAGAAGAAGTTTCAGTTTGCTTTTACCTTCAGCTCTTCTTCAGAAAAGGATGCAACCCTCTGGGGACTTTCTTGATTTTTTTTTTGCTTGCAGCACAGAGAATCTTGTCCTGCCGCAAAGGACGCAACAGTCTACACATACAGATCAATAAAGGCTGTTGATGACTTGACACCTCCTTTACAGCGGAGGGGACACTTTGAAAAGCAAAGAGACGGAAAAGGACAGACAGGAAGCCCATGGAGAGTATCCCGGACGGCTGTTTATTATTCCGACACTACATTTTAGGTGAGCAGCTGTAGAACAATACATGAGTCAGTGCCGCCGCCGCCGACCATCACTTTACCAAAACAGTAGAAATTGATCACATTCCGGTAAAAAAGAAACAACAGAGAAGGCCCCGTTTATCGAAATCATCCCAAGCGTGACGTCAGAATACAACGTGAAATGAATGCCGGCCAGAGAATTCAGCCGGTTGTGTCGATTTTCTCCCGCGATAAGCGGGACAATAAAGAATTCTATCACTCTCTGGGAAATGACTTCCATTTCTTTTATCTTCAATGCGATATGCGGAATTGAATCAAGCCAAAGGATAATTTGAATAAATGAGGCCCCCTCGCTCGTCCCCAGAGAGGTGGTGTCAGTCAGTCGGCCCGACGCAGGCGGACTGTACATCATCAACATGCTGAGGGGAGCGCGATGGGGAGATCAGAGGGAGGAGGAGAGGAGGAGGAGGCGGAGCCAAAGAGCTTTTCAAGGAGGATGGGAGGACTCTTCCTCTGTGATTCCCAGTCAGTGCTGGAGCCTCAGAGGGGGGGGTGGGGGGGGGGTCCATCGGACTGGGGTTTTACATTCAAGTGGCAGAGCAGGAAAACTCCATTGCTAGTAGGTGTGTGTGTGTGTGTGTGTGTGTGTGTGTGTGTGTGTGTGTGTGTGTGTGTGTGTGGCCCAGGGCCTCGTATCGCAGCCCTCCATTTTCCTGTGATATTGGCAACGGAAGGGAGATCCTGGGCGGCTGCGCTCGTCTCATCCCAACCTGACACCTTCCGGCACGGCTGGACCACGGGAAAGCTGTCAAACTCCGAGCAGGAGCGACTCCCGCGTCCAGCGCCCCCTAGCTGCCGACGCAGCGCGTTTGAATAGAGAGGCTTCTGTGTCTTCCATCAAAGCAAATCTCGCTCAGCCTTTCGCTCTCCCAGTGAGTCAAAGCCACTTCTGAGGAAACAAGGACACAAAGGACGAGCAAAGCATCTCGCTCAGCGTGGAGTTTAGCGTGTTTGAAGCCTCGAGGGCGCCGCCAAAATAAAGCTTTCATAGTTTTCTCTCTTCTCGTTCTGCTGGAGTTAATTAATGATTATTAAAATTCTCTTCACTCGTAATTAATTAATCTTTGTAAGTCTGCTGCTGTTTGGAATTTTAATTTTAACACCTTAAAGTCTTGGAGATATTGTTAATGAAAAGACGAAAACAAAAAGCATTTATGTGTTTGATCTTTTCAAGGCTTATTTGTTTAGAGCTGCAGGAGATTAGCGCAGTCAAAGTGTTTGTCTGCTTCTGTGTAAACCCTTAAGAGCAATCCTCTGTCTGGGAATCTCAATGTGCATGTCCACACATGGTTTAGTCGATGAGAACAAACACTTGCTAAGTGAAAAGTCGGAAAAACTGCCAAAAAAAAAACAACAACAAACTAAAAGCCTTAAAAAAAAAAAAAAAAAAAGTTTCACATTTCATTTCAACACGGGAATAAAACATTTTCAGGTGTAAAATGTAATCCATGTATTCCAAGGATCATTTTAGAGGAGGACCACCGACCACAAATTTATATGATAATTTATGCACGTGTAAATTTTTGTTCCACTGAGCTATTTCATTTTAAATTGGCCAATCTACTAACAGAAATACAGAAAACTTTTTAAATGATGAGCATTAATATGCAACACTGCTGTCCTTCAGTTCCGAGCTCTCCAGAGTCTGACTGTCTAGGAAACCGCTGAACTGAGCTCATTTGAACGTGCAGCTGCACAAACACGATGACTAATCAGCCTCTGATGTGAAGGTTTAGCTGCAACTGTTTTCAATGTGCTGGGGGTGAATGCAGGTCTTTCCTTTTTACAAATTTCATAATATCATCAACATATTTTATTTGTTTCCAAAGCTTATTCTACCACATGCTTTCCACCAAATTCAATATTTCTGAAACTGAATAATAAATAAGGTTGATGCTGTATGAGCATGGGCACCTTGACAGAGTAGAGAGCATGCAGTGAGTCAAGAGATTTCAGTGAGTCAAGAGATTTAGTCCCGCTGGGGTGATTTCAGGTGAGGAGAAATTTACAGTGGACACTTTGATGTCAGTGGAGATGTCATGCATGACCAAACTTCTCCTTCAAACATTTTTCTCCACACTTGCTTCACTTTTGCATAAGTGCCCACTGAAGCAGCCACAGTGCAAAAAAAATAAACGGAGCCAACCTGGGTGCTTTCGTCAGCACATAATGCGGATCTTTACTCGTGATCGGGAGAAGGTTCTGGGCAGAATCCCAGCATCTGGTCCTCACACTCTTATGCAATACATAAGAAAGATATATGTACATAATAATCCCACTCGTCTTGGCAAAAAACATCAAAAGTTTTTGAAAAAGATTTGGGGGAATAGTGATATGTTGAGGAGCAGAACTCCCACACTGTGGATTATGCAACGTCAATTTTCAAAGCTCAGAAAAGTTTGACACATGGCAAAGAGTGAGAATGGCCAAACTGCTCAAATGAAAGGTGACTCCTGTGACCTGCACTGTTTCAAAGTGCTGGCCGTGTTAGACAAGCAGCTGCGATTGGAGCAGGAGATGTGGGTGAATCCAACACCGTCACCATGTAAAACATGTTAATATTAAGAAAAGAATGATGCCAAATTCAAAACAAGTCATTCATTGTAACCCACAGCGTCGCATTTCGCACACATGGACATCAGTTGGCGGCACAGTGAAAGTGAAACCGTGTTTACTCAACTTAAAGTACATCAAACTCGCTACCCAGACGACCGTTTCATTCATTTTGGGTAGTTCTTAACATGCCGACGGGTGCTCAACTCTATGTTATATTTGTCGGAATTTATACAGTAATACTACCACAAAAATTACAGCTGCATAAACCCCGGTTCCAAGCTGACACTAGGTGGCAGCGCCTCTTGTCAGGGATATTTTGGCTTTATACATCGGGAAGAGGAAAATGTATGAGCCGTCTTTATTTCCAAGCATGTTTGAGAGAAAATGTTCAGCTGTTTTAATGTCACCAACTCATCACTTTTGCTATTTGGTTAGTTTAAATGTCACATTTGGCTGGTGGAGATAAATATTTCCTTTTTTATATACAAATATAAACAAATCCCTATAATAAATATAATTTCCTTCATCCTCAGCTTTTCCCCCCCGTTCCCGTCACGTACACGAAACAAACAAACTATTTCTACCGGAACCAGCCCCCTTTCACAACTGGTAGTGACTCAAATGTTGCATAGCGTCGCAGGATAATAGACATCGTGTGGTGTGAAGTGTCTGCAGTTCTGCTCAGGTTTGCCGGCAGCCATCATGGGAAGCCTCACGCCAGACTGCTTGAAAATGCTGCCGAGGAGCCCACAAGCAAGGCACTTTGCCCCTGATTGTAGCAGGGGATCTGCTCAGAGGCCTGCAGCAGCAGCAGTCGCAGCAAGGCCTGGCAAATGTTATCGTTTCAGGAGTTTGGTGAACAATAAAAGAAATAAAAAGAGGCTCCCATTCATCTGGAGAGTTGAAGTAATTGTGCTCAAATGACAGCAGGTCTGAAAATGGACCTTCAGTGGTGGGAAGATGTTGAGAGGATGAATCTGATTAGCAAATCTTTTTTTTTTTTCACACCCTTCTTTGACTGGCTGGATTTAATGCCAACTCAAGCACTACAAAGTTATTAAGCCTCATTATTTCGCAGACCGTTGACAGCGGAGAGGAAAACGTTGACGAGTCTCGCACTGTGTCACACTGTCTGCGATCAAACGTCTCAATTTTCACAACGTTTAATGGATTATTCATCAATGCCACTGATCTTCCTCGCTGTGGCTATTTAAATGGATCCCACAGAATGCAACTAATATTAACTTTATTTTTTATGTATTTCACTTAATAGTGGAGAACATTTTATATATGCCAGAGTGAGGTTGAACTGTGGTTGTTTCAGCTGTTGGGGAGCTCATTAAGTAACTTCCAGATTTTCTTCAACTTGCTCAATGTTATGCAAAGCAAGATTCCAAAATTGTAATTTTATTCAAATTTCACGAAAACACTCTGTTGCCCGTGATACTGGAGTGATTCTGATTTGAGACTAAAATGAATCAGGAAGAACTTTTGACCTGGTGCAATTATTATATTTTCCAAGTCTCTCAATTATCCAGCTAAAATGAATTTAAGCATTTGTTTGACGCAATAAAATACAGGTAAAAATAGTTCAGTTCTGCATAACCAAAAACAGAGTATTACTGTAAGCACTAAAACTATTTTAGGCTATTTATTACAAACTCTGCTCTAAAATGGACACTTCTGATTAATAACGTTGGTCTGGCACTGAACTCTGGACTTCATGTGATACTCGCCTCCACAACGCCGTCTGCTTGGCGAACTTTAACCACTGACTCATTACTGCGGTGGATGAGCCTACAAAGGCTGGCCACTGGCCACGTGTGGCCCCTCACACTTGGACTTCTTCCCGTTTTGTGAAGCAGATTCAATCCATTTTGTTCTTTTGTTCTTGAGACTGAGGCATAGCGGCGGTCAAACCGTCTCAGCAGCCTATGAAAGAAATTCTGAACGCAGGTTCAAGTCAATGGTGCGGATGCGTTAACATTTCACATCGTCTTTAGTTAGTCTTACTGTTACTGCTTATTTGTGACACAAGTGTCAATCATAGATCATAGCTTTAACGTTTGCACATTAATGTTGCAATATTGGCAGTAAAATCAAACTTGGCTCGTACCTTTCAAATTAAACAAACAACTATTATTAGCAGAGAAGTAGAGATTTGAAGATAAATGTATGATAAACAGATTGAGGATTTCTCATAAAATAAACGCAAACCGAGAGAAAAAAGCTCAGAGGTTTTAGTTTGTGGGACATATTTGAAGCTTCCATGATGGCTGCCATGAATCTACCCTTTGCTTGATGAAATACGACTTTGTGCCTGCGTGTATGTGTGTGCCGTGGGACGGATGCTGCAGGGTGAGGAGTGATGTCGTGTGAATCCCACCGGACCCGAGCAACAAAATCCAACTTATCTGCTCTGTGCAAGAAACAATAATCTCCCTGCGCCGTCGGGCTTCACATCAACAGGCTCCATACGCATCACTACATATACATATACGTAGATATATCTATATATCTACATATACGTGTGTATACACTCTGGAGCATAAAACTACTCCTTGACATGCAGGTTTAGAAAAACAATATCATAAAAAGTCGAGTACTCCATATTTTATTACTTGCGCTGTTCTGCAGTGGAGCTGCTGTGGCTAATGGAATCGAGGGCTTCTATTGGTCCAGACAGACGTGCCAGCTTGCAGGCCTGTGGGACTACATGTCACCGTGCTGGATGGAGGGTTTTTTTCCTCTCTCCACCAAATATACTCGCTCTCGCTTCCCCTTACGCCATCTCTTAGTTCCAGATTCATCCCAAAGTGCTGGCTGCCATCCCGGATCATGCGGAGGAATGGCAACGAAAGGAAACCTTTGCTTGCCGACATGACAGACAAGGTTCAATTAATACAAAAGTTCTGAGTCGGAATGCATAGACACCAGAGGGACTCGAAAAGGAAAAAACAGGGTTTACCAGACGTCAACCGGAGGGAATCCCGTAATCAAACATAAAAGAAGCAAAAATCAATGGATGTGAAAAGACACCAGGAAAATCCACACCTTGTGTGAGGGGATCCAGCGGAATCTATCCCCCCCCCCACCCCCAAAAGAAAGGAAAATAAAACCACCGTCCGCTTCCAACGCTCAGCTCATTAATAAATCATGCACAGTCTTTTTTTCCTTTGCCACCAAAATCCTTTGCTTCTTAATGTTTCTAGTGCTACCAGTATGCAAACCCTGAAAGTCCACATAGTAAATTATCAATGAAAAATATCCCTATGTACAGTGAAGCTCAATAAAATCTCTGTGGTTGTCTTTCGATTCCTTTTTGCATGCAGTCAACTGCATAAATATACAGGCATTGATCGATTGTTTCTTTGGCAGGCCAGAATCCAGCTGGACATGCATAGAGAGGTATATACAATCAGGGCTTGAGGGGGGGGGAAAGAAGTAAAAAAACAAAAAGGAAAAAAAGCTGGACCCAGGTCAGCGCAGACTCCGCCCAGGGGGGCCGCGAGTCAGTGTGCAAAATTGAACAGGCAGAGGCGGCGAGAGTTGAAAACCAGAGGCGTAAGCTGCCGAACCAAAGCGACGTTCGTTCCCGACCGGCTTCCCTACGCCGCTGGTTGAGCTCCCCTCAGAGCCCGTCGTCCCGCTCCGAGTCCGGGGACACGGGCCTGGACACCGTGAAAATGTCCTGGCGTTGGATTTTGCTTTTGGCGGCGGGCGTGGCCGAAGCCGGCGGCGCCGGCGGCGGCACCGGCAGCGGCGCCTCGGCCGTCGGCGTTTGCGGCAGCTGCCGCTTTTTCTCCGACAGCAGTTTGATGATTTCGGCCACCTGGCTCTCCAGGGCGCCCAGGCGGCCCCCCAGCGTCTGGATGTCCCCCCGGAGCTCCAGCCGGGTCTCCTGCAGCGCCGCCTGCAGGGCCTGCTCGGGGACGGGGCAGAAGGGGTGGGGTGTGGGGGGGGAGCCCGCCCCTCCCCCTCCTCCCCCTCCTCCTCCTCCTCCAGGGAGGGGGCTGTGTAGGAGCAGGGTGGCCGAGGCCGAGGCCGGTGTCCGAGCCTCGCCGGCGCGGTCGATCCGCAGCTCGCTCTTGGTGATGCCGCTGTCGCATGAGTCCGTCTTGCGGAGCGGGTTGCCGCCGCCGCCGCCCTCGCCGCCGCCGCCCGCCTCCGGCCCTCCGCCGTCCTGCGACAGCGTCTCCACCGAGAGCGCCTTCACGCTGTTGTTCAGCCCCTCCTGCCGCGGCTCCGCCACGGCCGCATTGTTCCTCAGGCGCATCCAGCCGCTGGCTCTGATGGCTGGCTTGGCGACAGCGGCGGCAGCCGCCGCAGGGGCGCCGGCGACTTTGAGTCTGACCGCCGGTTCCGGCCCAGCGCCCGCCGAGCTGGGCTGCAGCTCCATGACGTTGCGATTGTTCTGCTTGACGCCCAGCTCGCCGTACGCCTGCATGGGCGTCACCTGGGAGACGGTGAGCACGCTGCTGCTGAGCGGCGCCCCGTTCTGCAGGGACGGCGGCGGCCGCTGCAGGCTGAGCGGCAGCGAGTGCTGCAGGCTGGAGTGGCCCAGCTGCAGGCTGTTGGGGTGCAGGTGCTGCTGCTGCTGCTGCTGCTGCTGCTGGTGGTGGAGGAGGTGGTGGTCCTGCAGCTGGTTCTTCTCCAGGTCCAGCGGGGCGGCGGCGCCCTGGTTGCGGAGCTCCTTCTGCTGCTTGAACTTCTGGAAGAGCTTCCTGACAGGGTGGTCCTGCGGGATGGTGAGCTGCACCTCGTTCTTCGCCCGCTCCCGCTCCTCCTCCTCCTTCTTGACCTCGCTGATCTTGCGGAAAATGATCTGCAGGAAAAAAAAAACAGAGGCAGAACAACAGGACTTATCAAAGCACTTCTTTGACAAGCATTTCATCTCACGTAAATACCGTGAATGCTAATCGTGGATGTATGATAACTGGGAACTGGACTGGCAAACATGGCGGTACAGCGACCATGTTGACCTCTAGAGTTGTGCCAAACCTAAATATGGCAATACAAAAACTGGTGCTGAAAACACGTAAACTTGGAAAAACCTTTCACATATGGCTAAAACGTTTTGATGCTCTCATGAGGTGGTTTTTCAGACGTGTCCATGTGGAGGTATATCACAAAAGTGTCATGGAAACACTTTTTTCGGATTTATAGGCCATCGGACCTGACGTACGGGGTCACATGACCAGGTCACGTCAAGTGAAAATGGTGCGTTATGATTGGACGGAGGGGGAGATGGAATAATTTTCTCGTGCACATTGTTTCTGAAGTTAGCCGAAAACGTAGTTGCCTCCTGGAGTTCCCTGTGCAACCCTCCGCTGCCTCCCACCTGGATACCTCCCTCCCAGGCTGGCGCCACTCTCCCGGCTCACCTTACACACTAATTACATTGGGAATGACAGAAATCCCTGGCAGGCAGGCAGGCAGCCATCCAGAGGGTGATTTGGGTGTTATTCTTGAGTAGCACAATGACGCTTCCAATTGACAGGAAGCTGAGATGATCCCAGAGGCAGAAATGTGAGGCAGCGAGCCCCCCACCCCCCAACCGCCATCCATCCACAACCTCCCCCAACCAGTTGTTTCAACCTTCCAACCTTCTTGTTTCCATTCATCTATTTTAAACCGCTGCCTGGAAGCAAATTATGCTTTTCGTGACAGCCGTTTGTATGAGGGGGCGGAGCCAGAGAGGCCTTGTCAATCAGTCAAGATGCCAACACCTCCCTGAGGCCATGTTGAAAAGATTAGAAGTCTGACTTCAATTGTCATATTAAGAGATGATGTGATTTATTAAATGTGAGTGTGCGAGCGCTATAATTCCTTCAGAGAACAATAAAACCTCTGCTTCTGTCCTAGAAGAAGACAAATGTGAAAGGAAGACACGATGATAATGTGACAGGACAACTTCCAATAAGTGGACTCAATCACGAAGTACAACCACTTCAGATACATCATCTCATTTGAAAGGTTGAGCCGACCTCCTCTTCAACACTTCTGACTGAGATGAAAAAAAAAAAAAAAAAAAAGAATTATTCAGTATGTGATTGAAAACATTCTGCTTGTGTCCTTTGTTAAAACATATGACACTCTGTCAAAGATCAAGGAAGGGATGATCAGCTATTTCCACCCCTGAGTCTTAAAAATGCAGGTTTAAAAATGGGGACTGGCGCAGCCCAACCTTCCCAGAATGCAACACCATTAAACTCCAGTCCAGACAAATGATGTCACAGCGCTCACTGCCTTGTAAGCAATTTTTTTTTTTAATTACTTTTTGCTGGTTCTCGCTTTAGTTGTATTTTGTTCAGAAAATCTACATAATCAATGGGAAAGGAACATCTGATGTTTTCATAGTGCAGATTTCTTAGTGAAGGAATATTTTAGTGATGCAAATCAAATGCAAAACTGTGTCCTTGGTCTATCCTACTCAATCAAAAGCGCTGGCAAGCTTGGTATGCATTCCCAATGACTCTCCAGTTTTGAAGTTTGGGCAGGTATGCACCTAAAAAATCTGCTGAAATCTTCTCAGGAAGAAGAAACTAATGCACGGAGAAAACAAAGGATGACACAGAGAGATTACTGGCAATAATGCAGTTCATCAGAATTGGATTTTTGTTTGGGACAAATCACAAGAACACAAAAAAGCAGCGCTGAAGGATTTTCTCAGTGGACATGTTGCTACCTGGTTTTCCCAAAAGTGACATTAAACACTGCCACAAGCATGGGCGGCGACATGCAGCGTCAACGTCACCTTTGGACTAATAGGAAGCCTGAATTTGCCCCAATCAGCAAAACAAGCAGTAACATGTCAAAGACAGTAGGCTTGTCCAATTAAACTGCAAACTTTGCCTCGCATTTCCAAATGCCTTCTATGGACTTTGTATGAGATGGATGTGTGGGACGATTCCAAAGGTCATCTTCCAACCAGTGGTAGAAGTGATGGAGTTAACTGCCCTCTGGGACTTTTTCCATTGAAAGAAATTGGGCACCTACGTGTAGGAGCAGGACCAGTAGAGAACTTGAACCTGATTAAATATATATATATATATATATATATATATATATATATATATATATATATATATATCATTTGTTTTGTGATCCTGCAGGATGAGTCCGTGCATTCTGGAAGCCTGCTGCCACCAGTCCCCACATGGACTCAGTACCTTCCCTCTCCCGAGCTTGCCAGTGAACTACGGTGGCCTGCGAGCACGAACCTAGATACCTCCCACCTTCTTCTTTGTTGGTTTATTTGAGGATGTGATCGTTCACCATAAATATGAAATGCTCTGTCGGGACGCTGGATTGTCCACACCAGGCTTCCTTAGAAATATGGTGGCGCAAGATGGCAGCTAACTGGGAGCAAGGGTTTTGCTATATGTAGATTTGTATATATATAAATTGCTTTTAATGTACTGTGAGTATACACTTTTATTTATATATCTATGGGCAGTATGCTAAGCTTTTACCAAGATAAAAATCATAAATCCAGCCAAATTTTACACACTGGACCTTCAAGGAGAGTGTAAACCTGATAATGGAGATAAAGGAGTCTTTTTGTTGACACTCAATGTGACCACTTGTCTTGAGGCAGGAAGGAAATGGACACAACAGGGTATGTTCATTTTCAAAACAGCTCAGGCACACTCACTTTTGAACACGCCTGTCGGGACAAGCAGCCCGGTACGGTTGAAACTATAAACAGGTGCGAGAGCTCCCAAAGTCCCTGGATGACAGGATGAGTCATGACCTACGAACCGGAGGCCTGGCTGTGTCCTACTGACAGCATTAACAGCAGCACAAGCTCCTCGTTTCCTCAAGAGGAGAGGAAACATTTTGTGCTTGCAGGGCTTCACAGGATCGAGCTCAGATTGTCGACTTTGGCAGGCGGTCAAAAAACACATGTTGCAGGCTTGATGGTTAGCAGGCATCTTACATGGCCGGAAAGCCCTGGCTAATTTCTCACATTTCAGCCTTATTTTCCGCTGACCCAATTATTCGCTCCTTCTGTCTCGACGGTAGCCAGCGTTGGCACACGGCGCCGAGTTCACACTTTCAAGTGGCCGTCTGTCGTGACACGAGTCCAGGATTACCCGGCGCTCGCCATAACGACTCTCTCGTTAGCGTGGGGAAAGTGTCAGGACGAGACGGATCAATGAGCTGGACAGCTGCAGCTTCCGCATGAGTGCAGCCGAGATTGGATGCGAGGTGTGATGTTCGGACCGGGGCCCATTTTTAGAGGTGTAGTTTAACTGGGGGTGGCAAATCACATTAGGAACTTTCTGAAGACGAACCTTGCTGGCTTATTACCTGAAGAGGTAACGCAGCCTGGTTACATAAACACTTACTGGACAGAACGATAAGCAAAATGTTTCTGTTTATAACCCTATGAGTTTATTTCTTTCTTTACCAGTTTTTTTTTGTTGTCTCGTGCTGTGGTCCCTTTCTTGACGCTGACCGGCTTGTGCTTTCCCTTTGAATACTAATAATAAAACATCTAAAACTGCCAGCTATACTGTCACTGATTCCATAAAAATGCATGCATGGGTGAACACAGATCTAAATGCAAAGTGTGCGCAAAAACATCTCAACTCTCCACAGATAAGAGAAAGAATTGGAGAACCGTGTAAGACATCCCCAGAGTAAAGAGGCTCAGGGCTCTGTTATGGTTACAGTTCAGCGACATGAAACTAACATCACTGCGTCTATGTAACTTTCCAGTAGTTACATAGGCATTCATGATATTAATAAATGAGTATCTCTGCCAAAACCACGATAATTCAAAACCAATGTTCTTATTTCCGGTCTCTATGTGAAGCAGTGGCTGGGTTTACCTTCATTCACAATGATCAGAGTTGAAAAAAGTCTGAATGCAATGGTGGCAGTTGTCAGTGGACACCAACGCAATACTGGCAGGTGTTTAAAGTACCACAGGTCCGCGAATCACAGCCAACGTCATTGTTCAGTATTACAAGCGCTGTTAGGTTCACGAAACAGGGAGAGCCACAGACGTGAGGCTGAATGTGCCGACAGGAAGACAAAGCGCACAAAGTCGGCCAAAAAGTGGCGGCCAAACCAGAACTATAAAAGTCAACAGAAAATACATTAACTTGACCAAAATCACTGGAGATGAGTTGTGTTTTATTCAATAATTTCAATTTCTATCATTTTCTACAGTTTGAATGGTTTTGCTGCATTTTTCTTCATCATTTCTCCTCGATTTATACATTAATGCATTTGAAAAAAAATGAGAAAAAAAAACGTGTTGCACTCCAATGCGTCAGAAAGACGCCATGTAGTGACAGAGGTTGTGATAAGTGCAACACTGCAGGGATTCACCGACAGCTTTTTCTTTACGGCTGGAGCCAAACTAATAACATTTCAATAGAGTTGGAACTGAGTCAGAATCATTACTAGAAAAAGTAATCTGCTAATGTGACTGGTGAAGTGCTCAGTCAGTGTCTGGGAATAAAGTGGGAGCAGCACTTTCAAGGGAAAGGCTGCACTTGGATGAATACGTTAGTCCTAACAAATCCTCAGGCCATGATTCTAGAACATGTAAAGCAAATTTGAAGAGAAATTTTTTTTTGGACAAAATTTTTTGGGGTAAAAGTGTTTCCAGTGTGCAGTGTTTACACTCACACGAGTTGCTGATTAAACATTGAAACATTTCTTTTGCCGTGTTTCAAAATGACTGTCACAGCAAACAGAGAACACGAAGCAGTGGAGGCCGATTGCGTTTTCTTATTAACGTTCCAACATGAACCTGGAATCCCTGCGCTGGCACAGCCTTTCAGTCTGCAGTCTGTGCAGTCAAAGCAGCATTCAGTCCAACACTGGAGATGTTACTATTGGCACAGTTACCGTATCTCTTAAAAACCCTCGACACCTCACAAAGTAACACGTGTATCACAGCTGAATCCCCTTGCCCAGACTGCAATGAGTGCTGAATATTCATCAACCTCGTTTATTACTGTAATATAACAAAGCAGTCGGCTCGCAGAGCCCACAGCTATGACTGGCCTTTTTGTCAAATCATGCTTTCTCCTCGCCGTTAAATATTCAGGATCTCTTTTCCAGAAATACAGCCGAGTTCTATTCCAACAGAGCAGACACGTGCACACTCGTGCCTCTCTCTCTCTCTCGCTCTCTCGCTCTCTCTCTCCCCCTTCAGGCAGCTGCGGCTCTGCAAACGTTGCGCCACCAAACATCTATTTTTGTCTCAGACCTCAGAGCGCCGCTGCTAAACATAGTTGCAATGATGCAAAATGGATTTTTCAGCATCGATAAAGCCACCCCCCTGCGCCCCCCCCACCCTTCCCCCTCTCCTAAGCGCCAGACTGAGAGACGGAACAAATGCAACATTATGTTTACGAGAGGTCCAGACACGGCAGCCAGGCCAGTTTAAATATTCATCAGCAAAGCAGAGGGAGAGTGTCAGGGTTTATTTAGGGCTGCCAGCAGAACGACTGGCCAGGCTGTTTGGGCTGTGAGTAATGCGTTCATTTCACTCAGACCATGATATTCTGGTCACAGTGTGTGTGTGTGTGTGTGTGTGTGTGTGTGTGTGTGTGTGTGTGAGAAAAAAAAAAATATGAGCCTTTGTAAATATGAGTACAGAGAGAGGAAAAGAATAATAGATTATACAATATAAAGCCCGAGTACAGACACTGCATGATGTATCCCAGACAACATTAAGACGCTCTGCACATACAGTTTGCATTAATGCGCCATATAGCAGTGATTTGTGTGCTACGGCTGTAATGCGCTCTGTGCTTTGGGCAAGATTTGTTTTAATTACAGTGTTGCCAGCAAAATGAATTGTGAGAGAACAAAACACTGGGATTGTACAGTCTTAAAAAAGACTGTCAACAACAAGAAGCAAATTAAAGGGAAGAAAGAAAAAAAAAATCTCCTTTGTGAGTGATAAGACAACAAGACAACAGCGTGTGAAGTTTCACATATACGAAACACCATCTCTTGGGGTTGCACCATTGATTGTATTAAAACTGGGATCTGGATTCATACTTCTGTGTGATCTTCCAAACAAGTCTGCTGCGTTTTCGTCCGGGACATCAGTTGTGTGAAATCAAGCGCTCCAACTTCGTCCCTGGACAAATGACAAGGCAAGAAAATGCCACGAAAGCGAAAGGCTGGCAGGTAGGGTAAACAGCGACAGTGCGAGAGAGGCAGCGGCTTGCTGACAGCTGCGAAAGGATGACGAGTGAAAACAAGAGAACAAATGCAGAGGGAAACCCCGCTGACTGTGGTGAGAGCGAAAAACAAAACAAAACAAAACAGAAGCTTTGCATTCTGTGGTGCAGAAGTTTTTCGGATTTAGAGAAAACGTTGAAAGTGACAGGAACCTAACACGCGAGCAGCACTGCAGGGCAAAGCCACAACTCTGTAAAGGCACCTCAAAGGTCACCACAAAGTGCAACATGACGAAGCTGTGGACAGCAAAAAAAAAAAAGAAGACGAGAGCAAATCTCTGCTGCTCAACCACACAGGCAGCAATGAGGGGAACAAACTGCATACAGTCAATCTCCATTCCTATCAGCCTCCTAGCGGTCTTGTCCATGTCATCATGGTAGAAAATCAAATCTTTTGTTAAGAAATACAAGAAGCATATCCTCCTCTCGCATCACCTGAAGCACAGAAAATACCAGTTCAAAGTTGTTGTTTTTTTTTACTTTTGTATCAAATTACAACGAAAAACATTTAGTTCATTTAGTAGTTTAATCGTGACTCTAATTTTGTGCAGAGTCGCGCAGTCCTACCGTCTGCTCAGCATTCAACTGGGAGCTGCAGCTCAACTCAGCTGCTTTGGACTTGTCGCCAGTTCATTTTCCAGGTCCACACAGAGACACAAAAAACTATTTGCACTCTCACTCAGGCAATTCAGGGTTCGCCAATTAGTCTCAAGTGCCCGAAAGCGACAGCTAGCTAAAACACTGTGGAACAACAGTGGAAAACGTAACATTTCTTTATTTTCTTGTGTTATCTAACCAACCAGTTTTAGTTTCAGTACCCTGGACAGCGCCATCACCGTGTGCAAAACTTGACTGTATTTACCACGCAGGACGGTCTACGAGAGAGTGTGTTAAATTAATTATATCGAATGAAATGAATGAATGCAATGGAATTCTGTTTTATTTCATACTCCTATTCTTTGGTCCAGAACATTTCCAGGCCTCCTCTGAAGGTGCAGAAGCCCTGTGGGTTCCTCTCTGCTGCCCAGACAGGTACAGAGGAAAAAAAAGCCTCCAGCGAGCACGGGAATCTCACCCGCTGTGTCTTTTCAATGGAACGCGGCGAGATTGCCGCATCTGAATCCCATTTATGAAGCTGGAAGTTGGAACAACACAAGAGGATGCGGCAACAGTTGACAGCAGGATGGGGGGGGAGCGGAAAACAGCGGGAAGGACGGAAGAAGAAGAGAAGGAGGGGAGACGGCGTCGGAACCGGCGAGAGTGACGCAGAAGCGAATTGTTTTCTGTAGGGACGCATCGATACCGATACCAGTGTCGGGTATCGGTGCCGATACCGAGGTTGAGTAGTCGACTTGTACTCGTAAAATACGTGCCGATACCAATTCATCCATTTGTTAGAATAAAATTGCTGAGGAACGTTGTTCAAATAACACAACATCTGTGGGAAAAACACTTATTAAGTACTTGGTATTGGTATTGGTGAGCAGCCCATCTGCCAAAAAGCGGTATCGGTGCATCCCTTGTTTTCTGCCTCCACATTCCAGCTGGCTGGTTGCGAGTGCGACTCTGGAACAACCTGCTGTGAAGCCCCGTGTTGCCGCTGCCGCCACCTGCCTGCAGCCTCACGTTCCAATTCGATATCCTCCTCTGCTGCCGTCTCCGTCTTCCATCACGCTCACTGTATCGCCGGTGCGGTGGTGGTGGAAGTGGTGGTGGTGAGGGGGTCGGTCTCCTTTTTTACCGCCGATGCTTTGTGGTTTTATGCAGAGCTGCTGGCGGCGCCCTCATTCATCACCGTAATCGCCGGGGCAGGAAGCGGCGACTGAGCGTCAAACGTGGCGAGGTGCAGGAATGACTGAGGAGCCCATTAGAGTGGAGCGTGACTCCTGTGATGTGTGTGTGTGTGTGTGTGTGTGTGTGTGTGTGTGTGTGTGTGTGTGTGTGTGTGTAGAGCGGGTCACATTTGGATAAACCAACAAACAGCCGACAAAACAGAGCACGGGGTGGAAGGCTGATGCAGGCTGAGGTGTAAGCTGCCCGCTGGAACAATGTTGTGTCGGTTTTTATCAAGGTGGCCAAAAGTCATTTGCTGAGAACCAGCAGCAGCACCACCACCACCTCCAGCAGCAGCAGCAGCAGCAGCAGCAGCAGATGAAAGGTTCTATTTCTAGATCCATACAGTCGCCGGCCACTTCCAACATTCCAATGCTTGTTAGCAAAAAGTAGCCCATTGGCCAATCACACGCCAGCGATCCAATGCTGGCGACGGGCTGAAGTCCAAAGCAAGACATCACAATGTGGTTGTTGAGTGTTCCTGCAATCAGTGCTCTTCAGTGCAGAATTCCAGTCCTACAGTCGAGCTCCTGCCCTCCTCCAACTGCAGGCGCATTTTACAGAGCGGGAATGTTTTTTTTAACTCCGCCCACCCCCTCCCCATGGGTAATATTGACATTTTAGGTTAGAAAATATATCTATATTTTTTAAAATGTATTTCAGGTGGATGGAATTTTAGAAACATGCACTCGGTTTGTCAAACTTCTGTTTGCCTCTCTAATCTCGCCTCGCTGATTATTCACTCATTGACTTCATTGAGTCCAAACAGCCAAGACTTTGATTCTATTAGTAAATTTCTAATATAGCGACTGACGTGGATGTGGGGGAAAAAAAAGAAAAAAAAGAAAAAAGAATACAGTATTAAAAAGGCCACATTTGCACTGTTCAACTGGTGATCAAATATTCAACAGTGACTCCAGGCTGTTTGGAGTCCACGGTTTGAAGAAAACAGCTGATACTACTGCGAGATCCAAACTATCTGGTTGTTCCTCACTCGCAAGGTGTTTCCATGACACTTTTGCGATGAATCTCTATATGGATACGTCTGCAAAACAACCTCCTGACAGCGTCAAAACCTTTTAGCCACATTTGAGAGGTTTCTCCAAGTTGAGCTGTTTCCATCAGCAGTTTTTATTGCCGTCGTCAGGTTTTGTGCAACTCTGGGGGTGATGGAAACGCAGCTTTTGTTTTAGCGACGTCGCCAAAGCAACCAAGACCAAAGGCTTCGAGTGCTGCCAACCCTGGCCAGGAGAGCACACTGCAAGCGGCCTTCTGAACACTGCAGGGGGTGACCCTGGTGGAGAGGGAGCAGGCAATACCTTGGAGTCGGCGCCACAGTGGGAGTTTAATCCTGAGCGGCGGGGATTAAATCTTTGTGGGTGGGTGTGCGGGCACGTGCTTCCTCCTGCAGTCGATTAAAAATCTTTTGTGGACTTGTAGTCCTTGGTTACACACACACGGACGCACACACACACACACGGCAGTCGGCGTGATGGATAGACAATAAATTGGCTGGCACAACAATGGCTGGACTGAATAAAAGAACATAAGCGCAGCACAGGCTGGCGTGCGCTGGATCTGACTGTTGACTGCCGTCCCGCCTAAACCAGGGAATGAAATAAAACAATGAAAGTGATTGAACGGGGGTGTGAGAGGGTGGGGTGGGCGGGGGGGGGGAACTGGCAGGGTGAGGGGTGTTGGGCTCGGCGGCGGTGACCGTTACAGCTCTGTTCTGGCAGACAGGGGAAGGAGCCGGTACCATAAAGCGGCTAAAAATAGAAACATGGAGGGAGAGCGGCGGGCAGGAAACAAGACTGTGAGGAGAGATAAAAGGCTGCGAGTGGGGGGGAAGAGGAGGGGGGGTCTCTAATTAACGCTGGATAAACACAAACGTTGAGTCCCAAAGAACGCCGTCTGCGGCACTAATTGAGAAATTGAAATTGTTAATTTGTGGAAAACGGGAGGGAAGCAGGCTGTTAAAACAAGGCAGAGTTCGGGTTGAGGTGTCTCGCTGCACCACAGTGTAATTCCTAAGGCAAAGTGCACTGCATTTAAAAAAAAAAAAGGTATTATATAAGGATAAAATAAAAAATAGTGCAACAGAAATGATGCTAAATGACGCCAGATTGACCTTATTGATACATTGTAAAGATGGTTCTCTCGCCATGCAGCTTCACGTCCGCAAACTAAACTTTTCGGACAATATACGTTGTTTGGGGAAGGTGCCCTTCATGACATCAGAGAGGGCACTGACTGATACCGAGACGGCTGCCATACGTTTGTTCCACCTTCTGGTGGCTCACGGTTGTCATTCCAGCAAAGCAAACACAAAGGATGCCACAAAGCGACTTTGCAGTTTGAAAGTGAAAATGGAGGCTGTAAACAGAGGGCTAACCAGTCAGCTTCCAAGTAAAAGTAACCTGCTCCCTTTGCTTTACAAAGCAGTACTTAAAAAAAAAAGAAAGAAAGAAAAAATGTTTAAAAATAAAAAGGTTCTTGAGAAACAACAACATGTAGCTGAGTCCATTTATTTTAAAAAAAAAAAGCATGTTCGTTTTTTGTCTTCTCTGGCGTGCCGTCCACAGAGAAAATCCTCCCCGGTGGAGCTTTAATGCTGCGCCGTCTCCTCCGGAGAGGCAAAAACAGGAGGAGGAAATGGCTTGGTCTCTTCCTCTTAACTCCAGCGATTCATTATTTACCAGACGGCGGAGAAGAAGGGAGAGCCGAGGAATGAGACTTGCGTGCACGGATGACTCGTTCTCCTCTGGCGCCGCACCTCGTCCCTTTAATGCTCCGACCGACTGCCTCCGCTGGAGCGCACGTCAGCGACACCGAGCTGGCGGCGCCGTGGCCCGCTCACCTATAGACGCGCAGAAGACTCCGACACGGTTCGAAGCTCACATTCATTTGGAAGGCGGAGGGGAAGCGCAGCCTGGATTTGCATATAGGCAGCGAGGCCACCCGCGCATTGATCCTGGCAGCCGAATACCATGCTGGAGCTCCGGCTTCAGAGTTCCATTGGTTTGAAAACACAATGGATTGAGATGTGATTGGAAACCTGTGCCGGTTGATGAAAACAATAGACAGCGAAAAGATGTGGGGGATAGTTTCTGAGTGTGGTGATTGGCAGGCGTCAACACAACTGCTTTCAAAAGCACTTTGTTTGTGTCGTCGTGATGAAATGAGGATGCTTTGATCCTTGGCTGGTTATCACACACGCACTTTAAAAAAAACAACGTGGGGACGTCATTGGAGAGAGACACTTTAGATTATTGAACTTTTGTTCACCATTCAGTCACTATTAATTATAGGGATGCACCGATACCACGTTTTTTTTTTTTTTTTACAGAATGAGTACTTGCATTTTGACCTGATACTGATATCGGTGTCGCTGCATCCCTAATTAATTAACATGCACGATGCAAAATGCTGAGTCATTAGAAACGACTCAGAAATCCAAACCATATTCCCTCATGCTTCACCATAACCCGACTCAACAGTTTGTAAATGATGAAGAGCTTCCCAACCAATCAATGCACGGGGCCATGCGACCCGCATACGTTTATCTATTTTACATTTTTATACGTTTTCCTCATTATTTCGTGCTTTTTCTTTAGCCATGCGGTGATTCTCAGCGTTTTTTCTCCAGAAAAGCACCAACAGCAAAAGAGGCCAGAGACCAACGTCTCGCAGACTGTACAGGAGGGTCACAATGTATTGTTTCAATACGTCTTTGATAATAAAAAAAATATATATATATAAACCCCACACAGGCACATGAGGAAATAACAAGGCAGATGCCTGCATGTGGAAGTGAGCAGTGCAGGTCTGACATCGTCATGAATATCAAAAGTGTCATAACTGTTGGCGCGCATTACATTGCAAACACTGCAGATGCCTCGAGTAAGGCAATCTCAACCTGGAGCTTTCTCTGTTATTATTGACCTATTTACATGTTGTTTTTTTTTGTCTTGATGGTCCGACATGAACAGTTTCCAGTGTCGCTTCCAGCAGGCTGCTCCTCTAACTCAACTATCTCCTGCTGAAAAACAGCTAATTTTCTATTGAAAAGAAAGAAATAAAAGTAGTTGTGTGACAGTGCAGCAGATATGAAGCTTGGCTTTTGTCAGGCAGGTTGGGGGATGGGGAGCTTCACGGTTCTAATTACCACCATATAATTATGGCTGGAGAATGGAGGCACTCATGGTTGAATACAAATTGTCTTCACCTTATTATGAGCCAATTTTGAATCGTCTCAGAGAAAATGACATTTTGCATCATTCAATAAACCAATTTGCGGTGTTTTTCAGTGCGTACAGCGAGAATGAAACAAAACGTATAATCTAAAAAAATTTTTTTTAAAAATCACCAGAGGTCACCATCAGCCACTCCGTACTGCAAGAAGCTGCTCTCCTCTAAGTCCAGCAACATCGCTTATTTTATTAAACAGCCTTCCTCCACTCCCTCACTCCCTCACACACACACACATGTCGGCTGAACACACTCCTGTGTGCAAACATTCCGGTTTATTCATTATTAAACATCAGAGCCTCCGCTGACACGTTGGGAATAAAGCTGAGCGTCAGGAGGAAGGAGGGAAGGTAAAAGCACAACTGGCTTCAAAGTCATTCATATTCAATCTCTCCACAGAGACAGAACAACGTTGTTTTTTTTCTAATATGAGTCATAAATTAATGTCAATTAATACCAAACTCCCTACTGGCTTGTGAGCCCTATCACATATTCAAGTATGCAACTCCTTGTGATTCCTCCCTGGTTGAGTTGGACAATGATCCGTTAGTGGATCTCATCAAGAGCAACGACTGATCCCTGGTGCGGAGACTTGGATGGTTGTGGTGAATGAAAAGCTCTGTGTCGTCTTCCCTTGACTCCTGTGCCTCTAATTATGGCAAATGTTGTTTGTGTAAACTCTTTCCACAGCCCACAGCTTTTTTTCAACCTACATTAACTTGAAGCCAGTTAGCCCGTGGTCACATTTTACGCGTCTATTTTTAGCCTCGGAACGTTGCGAGTAACCTCCCTGCCGAGCGAGCCTGAAGCGTCTTTGAGGCTGTAGTATGGAGAGTACATGATTCTTGGGGTCTGACATAGCAACATACATTCTCATATATCAGTTTGCCAGATGGGTGTGAGATGTACATGAGCAGGTCCGAGGAAGCATTTTATTCCTGCGAGATAAGAATGTTTCGCTGCGGCCAGTTGGGTAACTTTGAAAACTGAGCTGCAATGCTAATTTGGCAGACGCGATCTCAAGCTACACATCTTTGGGCTCTCGCTGACCTTCATGCGGCCACTTCTGTGGTTTGGATAAACAAAACACTGCTTGATAAAGGAGTGAGACTCAGGAGAGGAAAGCATCACCCTCTGCTATTGACTGCGAGCAAATCAATTGAATTTGGATCAATGCAGCCAGCACGGCGTGGGAGACCTTCCATTGCAACAAACGTTGAAAGTGAAAGTCCAGGGCTGATTAAAGTAAACCGTCCGCGGTTCTGAGTGGGAGGACTGAAGAGTCGCAGCCATCCAGTAATGATCAGTTCGACGGCTCGCCGCTGTGCAGAGAGCAGCTCATGTTCTGAGGAATCTTTGCCTTTTTGTCCGGTTGCTAATCGACTGCTGGTCAGGAAAAGGTTTGGACAAATCTTCAGTTTTGCTCATTTTCAAGAAGAAATTCTTGAAATATGCTGCTTGAGTGGTTGTTGGTGCAAAAGCTTCGATCAACTGATTCTCCTTGAACGAAGCAGGAGCTTCATTGTCAACACAAAGTGCTGTAAAGTGCTGTGCATTTGATGTGTTCTTCACTGTTTTAATGTCGCTGCTGCTGGTTTTTGATCTCAATAGGACTAAAGTTGTGGAATAAAGGTTAAGATTAAGTGTGTAATATTTGGAGATTCTGAAGAAAAAACAGCAACACTTGGTGGTTACAATTTAGATTGCAGTGTCTTTCACGTTCCCTCCCCCTCCTGAGTTTGCCAGTGAACTACGGTGTCCAAAAAACTGTGAATCAAGACAAATATCACAAACTAAACCTGTAAATAGAATAAAAATCTGCTAATAAAAAAAGTGCTTGCAGAAATGTAAGCAATGTTGTGTTGGCAGCCCGACTGAAACAGTAGTGGCAGAGGTCCAGGTTCAAAGCCGGCTAAAATCTAAAAGTCAGCTCATGGAAGCATGAGGGTGGGTGAGAGACCAGCCACCCTTCAGTCACTCCACACTCCAGCATCTCGCACCTCGAGTGGATCTGCTGCGCTGCGTAGAGGGGAGGTGTGACTTGAGTGTGGATAAACAAAACACTGGCCCTCTTTGCCCGCTAACCTTTATTGCCTGTCACATAAATAATCCAGCGGCGCTGGTAAAAGCCTCCGCGGGCTGCGGCCGCCGTGCCCCTCCCTCGCAGCACGCACGCTGCTCAAGCCAAACCGATAAAGTCCGTTCAACAGAGCGTCCTCGGACCTCCAACCAACAATGCATTGTTTTTTTTTTTTTGGGGGGGGGGAGGGGTCGCATAGTGGGAGCTGCAATTTTTCACAAGTAGGGACACTCGGGCTCACATTAAGATGCTGTGGAACGCAGTGCACGCTGCTGTTCACTGCACCGTCAAACTGTGTCATGTCATTTTGCAGTGTGCCAGACCACAGCGAGCTCGTAAACAACAACATGGCCGATGGTGAACGGCGACGATGGTCTGGAAGCCGTGATGCTCTGCGGGAAAATCCCACTAAATAGCGACAGCAAATCAAATGGAAGGAAATGCTTCATCTGCCAAGGGTGGACGAGGTCAATTTTTAGAAGGCATCCTGGGTTTGTTGTCGGTCAGTCACAGAGCTGCTAGCAAAGGTTCGCTACATTAAAATGCTGCACGGTGGTTTTAGTTTTGCTCCAATCAGAGCTGATGTGCAGCTCAGGGAAATTTCTGCATAAATTCCCTCCACATTTCATGGAAACGCAGGACATTCGGATCAAACTTAAGATCAATCGCCAATGCCAAATTTAGCCCTGCGACAACATACGACTATTTCCAGTTTAATGACCTGAAAGATGAAAGAATGTTCAAACCACAATGGCCTGCGCACGCCTGCGTGCATTAGCTGCAAGCAGCAGTCGCTGCACGTTCACCGAACTTGGCGAATCGAGCCATTTTTAAGCCGCGATGAAGATTCATCTCCACACAGAGGAGAGTGGAGAGAGAGCCGCTATTAACCAGAGCTGCTGAGCTGGCGAGGACTCGGGGAAAACGGGCCCGCCGACGCCCCGGAGCTGCGAGGGAGAAACCCGGAATGAGGGCTTCTTTTTTCCTCTGGAGGTAATGCATCTCTTCTCGGCAGCGGAGGAGGCAATAACAGCCTGGGGGCGTGGGGGGGGGGGGTGCAGAGAGGAGCCACACTTACGCAGCCCTTGCGTAACAACGCGAGCCACGGCGACGGGAGGTTGGGTTGTAGTGCGACTGCGATGGCCAGTGGCTCACGCTGCGCTGCTGGGATCCTCGTCATTACCCTCTCCTCAACTCTCCTCAACCTTCTGGTTAAAAGCCGCAAAACAAAAGCTAATGTGATGCTCCCCATGCAACAGCTCTTGCTGAGACTCAGAAAGTGGAGAATCAGTGCAGCGAGGGCCAAGCAGCACAATGTGACATTTCAACTGCAACTCGTCGGCTCATTAAAAGTTTCAAATTCAACGATATCAAAAGATTGGAGCACAAACATGCGCAGTAGATTAGGCCCCGACTCAAAATGAATCCTGGCTGTAATCTTAAATCTGAAAGGAAACATTTCACCTTGCACCTCCCCCATTAGCCTCCTGCAGGCTCAGACCATGAAGTGAACACACTGGAAGACTGTCCTGGCTAATCCTCTCCTCCTCTGGGTAGTTACTACATCAAGACAAAAGATTTTATTTTGGCGCTGCTGTTTTCGCAAAGTGCACTGAATGTGCCGAGCTTTTTATTTTACAGCGTTCCAGCGAAAAAGGCAAAAAGTGGGAAGGAAGAACGAGGAAGACTGATGATAACGAGGTCACGATACCATCGGTAATCAAACATTTCTATTTTTATTCTTCAAATTCACCCTATAGGGTTGACTTCCACAATATATATTATATAACATATGAAGCAATATGTCTGTCTATGAACAGAGCTCCATACCCTTGTCTCTTCACCGTGCCTTGACTGTCAATCACTCTGTGCTGCTATAATTAGAACCACAGAGCCCTCATCAACACACACCTACGTCTCTGTGGGAACACAACCTGTACTTTTTAATGTGTTATTCTACTGAACTTAACATTCAGCATCCAGGACGAGGCGTAGCTGTTCCAGCAAATTATAGCCACTGACTTCCGACAGTAATGATAATACTACTACTACTAATAATAATTATATTATAATAATAATTTCATCAGTTTTAGCTCCTGCTTGCTTTCCACCCAGAGCTTTACTGCTCTCTCGGCTGTGATCAAGCCAGAAGAATCCACTTCCTGGTTCAACCAACCCACACAAACAGCAACAGCTTGACGCATTTTTCCCCTGAATCTTTTGGAATGTCTTGAGTGTTGCACGAGGGCTACCGCCTGTGTAAACAAGCGTGTTCATACACGGCGCCGCTGAACTCCACCAACAGCCTGATCAACGACGACATTCTTTGGTTGCACTCGTAGATTTCTGCACTGTAAGCAAAATGCTAAGCTGGCATAGCAACTACATTAGAGATACAAACGGCGGGAACATGCTTGCGTCCAGAATTGTGCTTTTGAAAAATGCTGGTGGTTTTTATTGCATTATTCATAAGAAAGAAACACTTCTCGCTCATTATTTAAAGCCACTTTGCGCTGTGCTTGAGCCGCACGTGTGTGTGTGTGTTGTGTGTATGTTTATTTTCCTAAACGTGCTTAACTTATTGACATACATACATCCTGTAAAGAAGCTATGAAAAGGTTTCCTATGGGAAGACAGATTCAAATGCGTGAATGAGTAAAAACCTTGAACCTTCTCTCACATTTAAAGGACCCATGCAAGTGTTTTCTAGCAACAATCTGTCCATCTGTCCATCCTTTTCTCCTTTTGCGTCCTGCGTTTCTTCAGGACATGTTGTGCTACAAGACAGTTCTAAAAATACATATGAACAAAAAAGATCTATGGATTTATTCGGGATTTATAATTCATTAATTTAAGTGGAATATGGGCCGGTTGCCAGTTGAGCCAGCAGGCAACGTTTTGAAGGCTTCCAACTGGTGCAAGTTCCAGATAACAGCCCAGTGTTTAATTGAAATCTTGTTGTGGAAGGCTGGTCCAAAGATGAAAACTCTGACACCAGATTTTCCCTTCAGAATAATCTGTATTGTTCCATCCAGACGATAAATCTCTGTGAGTTTTGCACCTAATGTTAACGAGCTTCACTCCCGCTGCTCACCTGATTATGAGCACCGTAAAAGCCATCCTGTAACGCCTAAAACGCAGCTGGCAGAGCTTTGTGTTGGAGCGGCTCGATCCCTTCAGGATGATAAAGAGCCGGTGTGAAGCGCTTACGCCCAAAGCATTTTTATTGCGGGCGGAGAAGGAGCCGCTCGGTGGCGTCCAGAGGAAAGAGCTGACGCAGGAACCTCGTTTGGCCAGACATGACTGCATGAGTGACACTTTGAACTGACACACATTCCAGCCTCTCACTGTCCCACTGGGCCACTGACTGAGTGAGTGAGTGGCCGCCACAAGCTGTTCATCTTCATCGCAGCCGCACTCGAGCTGCTGTCACACAGCCCCGGCAACAAAAGAGACGACGGAGGAGGTGAGAAGGAGGAGGAAGAGGAGTTGGAAAAGTACGGAGAGGAGGAGGAAGGGGAGGAAGAAGAAGAGGAGGAGGAGGAAAGGGAGGATGAAGGGGGAAGGAGAGGAGGAGGAGGGGAGGGAGGTGTAAAAGGAGGAGGAGGAATAGGAGAAGGAGGAAGAGGAGGAGCAAGGGGAGAAAGAGGAGGAGAAGGAGGAAGAGGAGTACGAGAAGGAGGAAGATGAGTTGGAAAAGGAGGAAGAGGAGGAGGAGGAGGAAGGGAAGAAAGAGGAGGAGGAGGAGAAAGGGGAGGAAGAAGAAGAGGAGGAGGAGGAAAGGGAGGATGAAGGGGGAAGGAGAGGAGTAAAAGGAGGATGAGGAGAAAAAGGAGGAGGTGGAGCGCAGCCCACATCCTCATCACTGCGGTGTGCCTCCATCAGGGGTGGTGCAGCCAGGCTCCTGCTGCCAGCAGTGAAAGGCCACTCTGATAATGAGCTCGCAATTTAAAAGAGGGAAATGATTCAAGTTGCTCCACGATGAATGACTTCGGAAGGCCTGCACCATGCAAGGCAACAGTAAATTACTGCACGAGGCCTGCCAGTCACTCTGGGAAAGGTGAAATAAAAATACTCAGACATGTGTGAAAAGTATATTTCAAGGTAGATGTTTAAAAAAAAATAGAGAAGAAGAAGAAGAAGAAGAAGAAGAAGAAGAAGAAGCATTGGCCTGTGAAATCTGAAATAATCATAACTGAATTTTGGCTTCATCATCTTATAAATAAGTCATTTATATATTAAGATGAAATACCTTAACAAA